>NC_088183.1:15545000-15900878 GCF_028769735.1 Zonotrichia leucophrys gambelii | reverse complement strand
TCGTCCAGCACCACCAGGCGCACAGTGACGTTGGCTCTCAGCGGAGGAGAGCCCGCGTCAGAGGCACTGACCGTCACCTCGGTCTGCCTCAAGCGCTCGTAGTCCAGGGGCCGCAGCACAAACACGTGTCCCTTCTCCGAGTTCACCGAGATGCAGGAGCACCAGGCCCGCTCTGGCCCTTGCTCTGCTGCCAGGGAATAGGTCACCTTGGCATTCAGCCCCACGTCAGCATCTGCAGCGCTCACGGCTCCCACAAACACCATGGCCACGTTGTTTCTACGCACGTACATGGTGTAGGAGGTCTGGTTGAAGACGGGGGCATTGTCATTGACGTCGGAGATGTCCACGGTGAAGGTGTGCGTGGCGGTGAGAGGAGGCGAGCCTGCATCTGCCGCCGTCACAATGAGGATGTGCTGAGGCGTCTCCTCGCGGTCCAGCGCGCTCACTGTCACCAGCTCATAGTAATTCTTGTAGGCTGGCCGCAGGGGAAGAAGAGCTGATCCTGCAGGGCACAGGAGATCTTCCCGTTGGCACCAGAATCCCGGTCCCTGACCGTAAACAGGGCAACCACCGTGCCGGGCACTGTGTTCTCGGGGAGGGGACTGCTGAAGGAACTGACCACCAGCTCTGGGGCATTGTCATTCACATCCACCACCTCCACCAACACCTTGCAGATTGCTGAAAGGCCACCACCATCTGTGGCTCTCACCCGGAGTTCATGATGGTCTGTATCCTCAAAGTCCAGAGATTTTGTGAGTTTAATTTCCCCACTTATGGGATCAATCACAAATGCAGAGTCACTCTCTCCCACTGCTTCACTAAGTTGATAGGAGATGTCCCCATTAACTCCTGCATCCGGATCAGTTGCCAGCACAGTCAGAACCACAGAGCCTTCTGGCATGTTCTCCAAAACCTTCCCAATGTACTCCTCCTGAGTGAAGATGGGAGCATTGTCATTTACATCTAGAATGATAAGAGAGATCTCTATGCTTCCACTCCTGGGAGGAGAGCCCCCATCTACAGCAATAACATGGAAACCAATCTCTGTCTGCTCCTCTCTGTCTAGAGCCTTTTCCAATACAAGTTCAACATATTTGTCATACTACTACGACTTCCATAGAGACACTGAAATGCTCATTCTTGGGTGAAATTATGTACTCCTGGACTGTGTTACTGGCAATATCGAGGTCCTGAGCAACTTCCAGAGGAAAACGTGAACCTGGCTCGCTCATTTCCAGGATCCTAAAAGTAACTCGATTTCTCGGAAAACTGGTGAATGGTCATTTATGTCCTCCAGATCTACCTCGACTCGAAAGAACTGCAGGGGGTCGGAGAGCAGCAGCTCGAAGGGGAGCATGCAGGTGTCGGACTGGGCGCACAGCTGCTCCCGGTCCAGCCTCCCCGCCACGACGAGGCGGCCGGAGGCGCGCTCCAAGCGAAAATGCTGGCGGCCGTCCTCCGAGACCAGGCGGGCGCGGCGAGCCGAGAGCTGCGCCGGCGTCAGCCCCGCGTCCTCGGCCAGCTCGCCTACCAGGGAGCCGCTTTCCGCCTCCTCGGCTACGGAGTAGCGGATGGGCTCGGCGCGAGCGAGCGGCAGCCCCAGCAAAGCACACACACAAAGCACTTGCCTTGCGAGCGCCATGGCGCGGCGGCGGCGGCGGCGGCCGGTGTCGGTGTCGGTGTCGGTGTCGGTGTCGCGGCGGGTGTCCCGGGCGATTGCGGGCGGAGAGCGGCGAAGTGCGGGGCGGGCGCCTTCCCTCGCTCTCTCAGATTCCGGCCGGCGCTCCGGAACGCAGCCGGGGTGTGCCGGCAGCGGGTGACACGGGGCAGCGCTCGCTGCCGCAGCCGCTGCCACCTCCGCCCGGCTGAGCTGGGCTGGTCTGAGCTGAACTGAGCTGAGCTGGGCTGGGCCGGTCTGTTTCTGGTCTGAGCTTGCTCGGGCTGTGCCGCTCCGGCCCCGGCCGCCTCCGCTGCCGCAGCCGCTCGGCGCCGCCTTGGCCGACGGCACCACCCAGCGGTGCGCGCTGGGACTGCAGCCGCCGCCGCCCGCAGCCCGCGCTGCCGCTCGGCCCGGCCGCGATCCCGAAGGCAGCGAGACAGCCGGGGCCGGCAACGGAACGCGGCCTCAACCAGGGCAGCACAAAGACGACGCTCAGCCCACAATGGCCAAGCCGCATTCCACGAGAGGAGAAACCGCACAGGGACAGGGCGATGGTGACAGCACGGGCATGCCAATGATCAGTCTCTCGGCTGCATCTCCCCACTCAGGAACTGTACGCACCCAACATTGCTGCAGACAAAAGACACAGTGAGAAATACTACGCAGGATTTTGGGGAAATTCTTGAAGGTTCTTTCCCACAAAGAACGCCTCTTCAAAGTGTTCTTCATCCACTAAAGCAGTCAGAGTGTTCTCTTTCTTCCAGTTTAACACCTTTTTTTCTGTTTCTAATCCCAGATTTATACCAATTTGCAATGGTATACTGTATCACTTCAGCACAACACCGAGTGAGGCCGGCTTTTGGAGTATTTCATGCACTGCAGACATTATTCAAACAGCCAGTTATTTTAGAGCGTGTGACAGTCTTCTAGAGTAACAGGCTCAATAGAATGCTCAGTACATTTCAGAGGAAAAAGGATAAACATGGGAATGCAAATTCTCTGGCACAAACACAGAAAATCAAGCAGGGACAGCTTTCTAGTCTCATCAAGAAATCTTGAGATTCAGGACAAGCAATGAAAAGAGCAATCTCAATGTCTTTTTTAAAAAGCTCTTCTTCGTAAGAGCCTGAATGGGAGACGAAGGACTCCAGGCAGCTCTTCAAAGTGCAGTTTATTTTATCCAAGATTTTACAACAGTCCAGGGTCATAGCCATCAGGGCCTGTGCCTACTGCTGTCATCTCCAGCTGCAGACAAGTCTGAAGACCCTTTAATTTTGGTTTCAATGCATTACATCACTTTCTTTGCTGAGCATCCTTATACAAGAACCAATCTATATCTTAACTTTTACCTGTAGCCTATCATAACTACTATAATTACCATATTCATGTTACTAATCTCCAATCACTTGAAGTTAGTCTCTCACAGCTTAAGCTACAATTTGTTTTTCAGTTTTCTTGCTGTGCAAAATTCTGAGACATTTTTTCCATTTGCGACATCGGCATGTCTGTTTGCCTGTGGTATTTTTCTGCTTGGTAAAAACATCTTAAGTTTGAGGTGGGTTTATCCTTTGCTCTTAGCCATAAACCCCCATTCTAACTAACACACCCTTTCCCTTCTTAGTTATCCAGTAAGACTGGCTCAGCAATCCTTCTTTTCTTCTATATAAAAACTTGTTTTCATTTCTCTTCATTCTTCAGAATCTACATTCAAAACTCTTTCTGCCAAGCACACATATCTGTGAGACTTTCTTATCAAATTTGCATCCTTCCCAACACTTCTTGACTCCACTTTCCGATAACTGTGTTTCATTATTTGTGGATTTTTCCTTCAATGCATTCATTGACAAGGTACATGTTTCTGTTACATGTTACAGCTCTGTTCAGTTCTGTAGTCCACTCTAACACTGTTTGTGCTGCCGTATTTCCATGGCAATCCAGTGTGAACAGAACATCCAAGCCCTTCTTTAAGCCAAAGGAAGGTTTTGTTGTGAACTTTGTGGCCCTGCTGTGAGCTAGATAAGGAAGATGAGACTGCTGTTGTCAAAGGGTCCAAATCACCTCCTTTCCTACTGATCTGTAACTGCCTGTGTTGCAATGGCTGGGTGGGAGCAACTCCCTGCTTCAGCAGGCAGCACTACAGAAGCATGTGCAGATATTCAATGTATGAATGAAAAGGAAAGGTTGTCTTATAGTGTCTTGTCATAGTGACAAGAAAGCAAAGCACAGAGAGAACATATCTCAGACAGCGGCATCCAAAATCCAGAAAAGAAAGGGTCTAGTGCCATGGGACACAGGGTCTCAGTACTCGTAAATCCCTTGCTTTCCAGAAGCACAAAAAAGGCAGCTGAAAGGCGATACACAGCCCACAATGACCAAGCCGCATTCTACCAAAGGAAAAACTTCACAGGGATAGGGCGATGGTGACAGCACTGGCATGTAAATGAACACTCTCCTGGCCGCATCACCCCACTCAGGAGCTGTACACACCTAACATTGCCTCAGACAAAGGACACACTATGTAAGTAACTCCCAGAATTTTGGGAAACCTTGACAGGGCTTCCCAGAAAGAACGACTATACAAAATATTCTGTCTCCACTAATGCAGTCAGGGTGTTCTCTTTATTTATGTCTAAAATATTTTTCTCTTTCTAATCCCAGAGTTACACCAATTTACAACATTATACTGTATCACTTCAGCACATCACAGCATAAGGGAGGCTTTCTGATCATTTCAGGCATTGCAGACATTATTCTAACAAGCAGTTATTCTAGATGGGGTGGCAGTCCTTCTCTAAAGGAACAGGCTCAGCACACTTTTCAGTACATTTCAGTTGCTAGAGGGAGAAAGGGCAAACATGGATATGCAAATGCTCTAACACAACACAGAAAATCATGTGGGGACAACTTTCCAGTCCCATCAAGAAGCCTTGGGATTCAGGAACAACAATGAATAGAGCAAACACAACATCTTTTTTTAAGTTCTTCTTGACTCTACCTTCCTATAATTGTCTTTTAATAATTGTGGATTTTTCCTTCATTGCATTCAATAACAATGAACATGTTTCTGTTACATATTACAGCTCTGTTCAATTACAATTTACTATAACACTGTTTGTTCATCTGTATTTTCAAGGCAATCTTGAGGTGACAGAACACCCAACCCCTTCTTGTAAGCCAATGGAAGGTTTTGTTGTGCATTTTGTGTCTGTACTCTCTGCTAGATAAGGAAGATGAGACTGCTGTTGTCAAAGGGTCCAAATCAACTCCTTCCCTCCTGAGCTGGCATTGTTTGTGTTGCAGTGGCTGGGTGGGGGCAAATCCCTGCTTCACCAGGCAGCACTACTGATGCATCTGTAGAAATGCAATGTCTGCATGGACACAGGTAGAAAAAAAAGGAAAGCACACAGACCTCACATTTCATAAAGAGACGACCCAAATCCAGGGATAAAGAGCCTAGTGCCCACATGATGTTGTGACTCAATACTTACAACTTGCCAGCTTTCCTGAAGCACAAAACAGGGCTCTTTCATTTCAGTGAGGATATGATTTGATATCGTCCAAAGCTCAGAATAAAGGATCCTCTGTCTTGTCAGACAGTAAGAAAAACAAGAGCAGAGATGTGAGGGGAAAGCACACACTCAAAACCTGTTAGAAATGGCAGTGACAGAGCTGAATCCAATTACTTAATAAGTGAGAGAAGCTTGGCTTCTTTTACTTCATAATTCTTTTTGGAGTGGTAGATATTGCCTCTAAATAGAATTTACAAAAAATTGTTTAAACATATTAGAAAAAAAAATATAATCAGGAAGAATCATTGCCTCATGCACCAGCCTGGATTCCATCCTCTCAAGATCCATGAAGCCACTGTCTGTGCAGACCACAGCTAGTCAAAGGAAAGAGCGTTGAACTGTCCTGCAGAGAGAGCGCCAGCATTGTCTGGGGCCATGTCCTCGCTGCTGACAGGGACACCAGGGGAATCCTGTTCCTCATCGGGGCCCTGGCCCACGGCGCAGTGCTGTGGGGGCAGGCTGGGCAGGATGGGCTTGAGGAATCTGAACTCGCTGTTGCCCGAGCCCGTGGTGAGGCTGATCTCGTAGCAATAGGCGCGGGGCAGGCTCCCTGCAGCGGCCGCATCGGCCAGGCCGCTCTGCAAGGTGTCGGCAGCATAGAGCACATGGCCAGCCTTCAGCTCCTTCCTCCTGCACACCTTGCGAGCCAGCAGCACTGCCGTGGAGATGAGGAAGAGGAGGGAGACAAAGACCAAGGCAATGATTAAATAGGTGGTCAGGGAGGCAGCGGCCTGATCCTCGCTGGCCGGGCTGCTGTGCGGCAGGCGCACGTCGGAGAAGTCCTTGAGCAGGAGAGCGCTGAGAGCTGCCGTGGCTGACAGCGGGGGCTTGCCGTTGTCTCTGACCAGCACCACCAGCTTCTGCTTGACGCTGTCTCTCTCTGTCACCGGCCTCCTGAGACGCACCTCGCCGCTTTGCAGGCCCACGGCAAACAGGCCTGGGTCGGTGGCCCTGAGCAGGTGGTAGGAGAGCCACGAGTTCTGTCCCGAGTCGGCATCGACGGCCACCACTTTGCTGATCAGGTAGCCCGCCTCGGCCGACACGGGCACCAGCTCGCTGGAGGCCGGGCCGCTCTCCTGGGCCGGGTAGAGCACGAGCGGGGCGTTGTCGTTCTCGTCCAGCACCACCAGGCGCACGGTGACGTTGGCTCTCAGCGGAGGAGAGCCCGCGTCAGAGGCACTGACCGTCACCTCGGTCTGCCTCAAGCGCTCGTAGTCCAGGGGCCGCAGCACAAACACGTGTCCCTTCTCCGAGTTCACCGAGATGCAGGAGCACCAGGCCCGCTCTGGCCCTTGCTCTGCTGCCAGGGAATAGGTCACCTTGGCATTCAGCCCCACGTCAGCATCTGCAGCGCTCACGGCTCCCACAAACACCGTGGCCACGTTGTTCTCACGCACGTACATGGTGTAGGAGGTCTGGTTGAAGACGGGGGCATTGTCATTGACGTCGGAGATGTCCACGGTGAAGGTGTGCGTGGCGGTGAGAGGAGGCGAGCCCGCATCTGCTGCCGTCACACTGAGGATGTGCTGAGGCGTCTCCTCGCGGTCCAGCGCACTCACTGTCACCAGCTCATAGTAATTCTTGTAGGCCGGCCTCAGGGAGAAGAAGAGCTGATCCTGCAGGGCACAGGAGATCTTCCCGTTGGCACCAGAATCCCGGTCCCTGACTGTAAACAGGGCAACCACCGTGCCGGGCACTGTGTTCTCGGGGAGGGGACTGCTGAAGGAACTGACCACCAGCTCTGGGGCATTGTCATTCACATCCACCACCTCCACCAACACCTTGCAGATTGCTGACAGCCCTCCTCCATCTGTAGCCCTCACAGTCAGCTCATGAGTTTGTGCTGCCTCAAAGTCCAGAGATTTTTTCATTTTAATTTCACCACTTTTGGGGTCTATCACAAATAATGAGTCTCTCTGACCAACGACTTCATTGAGTTCATAGGAGATGTCCCCATTAACTCCTGCATCTGGATCAGTTGCCAGTACACTCAACACCACAGAGCCTTCTGGCATGTTCTCCAAAATTTGCCCTTCGTACACCTCCTGTGTGAATATGGGAGCATTGTCATTTACATCTAGAATTACAATTTTCACTTCGGTAGTGCCACTCCTTGGTGGCGAGCCCCCATCCACGGCAATAACACTGAAACCCATCTCTGTCTGCTCCTCTCGGTCTAGTGCCTTTTCCAATACAAGTTCAAGATACTTTTTGCCTGGACTGCGAGTCCCATACGAAACACTGAAATACTCGTTCTTGGGGGAGATTATGTACTCCTGGACTGTGTTCCTCCCAATATCGAGGTCTCGAGCTACCTCCACTGGGAAACGAGAGCCTGGGTCACTCCTTTCCAGGATCTTAAAACTGACTCGATCTTCTCGGAAAACAGGCGAATGATCATTGATATCCTCCAAGGCTACCTCGACCCGAAAGAACTGCAGGGGGTCGGAGAGCAGCAGCTCGAAGGGGAGCATGCAGGTGTCGGCCTGGGCGCACAGCTGCTCCCGGTCCAGCCTCCCCGCCACGACGAGGCGGCCGGAGGCGCGCTCCAAGCGAAAATGCTGGCGGCCGTCCTCCGAGACCAGGCGGGCGCGGCGAGCCGAGAGCTGCGCCGGCGTCAGCCCCGCGTCCTCGGCCAGCTCGCCCACCAGGGAGCCGCTTTCCGCCTCCTCGGCTACGGAGTAGCGGATGGGCTCGGCGCGAGCGAGCGGCAGCCCCAGCAAAGCACACACACAAAGCACTTGCCTTGCGAGCGCCATGGCGCGGCGGCGGCCGGTGTCGGTGTCGGTGTCGGTGTCGGTGTCGCGGCGGGTGTCCCGGGCGATTGCGGGCGGAGAGCGGCGAAGTGCGGGGCGGGCGCCTTCCCTCGCTCTCTCAGATTCCGGCCGGCGCTCCGGAACGCAGCCGGGGTGTGCCGGCAGCGGGTGACACGGGGCAGCGCTCGCTGCCGCAGCCGCTGCCACCTCCGCCCGGCTGAGCTGGGCTGGTCTGAGCTGAACTGAGCTGAGCTGGGCTGGGCCGGTCTGGTTCTGGTCTGAGCTTGCTCGGGCTGTGCCGCTCCGGCCCCGGCCGCCTCCGCTGCCGCAGCCGCTCGGCGCCGCCTTGGCCGACGGCACCACCCAGCGGTGCGCGCTGGGACTGCAGCCGCCGCCGCCCGCAGCCCGCGCTGCCGCTCGGCCCGGCCGCGATCCCGAAGGCAGCGAGACAGCCGGGGCCGGACGGAACGCGGCCTCAACCAGGGCAGCACAAAGACGAGGCTCAACCTAAGATGCACAGAGTCTCGTCTCTCATAAGGAGAGACAGCACAGTGATAGGGCGATGGTGACAGCATCGGCCTGCCAATGAACATTCTCGGCTGCCTCTCCTTCCTCAGGAGCACTACCCACCCAACCTTGCTGCATACGGGGGGAACAGTGAGAAGGTAAGTTGCACAATTCCAAAAAGTCTTGAAAAAGCTTTGCCAAAAAGAAGGAGTCTACAAAAACTTCTGTCTCCACTTAAAGGTGTTCACTTTATTTTACTCTAACATATTTTTCAGTTTCTTATCCCAGAGTTATACAAATTTACAACCTTAAGCTGTATAACGTCTGCACATTACACCTGAGGGAGGCTTTCTCATTATTTCATGCATCACAGACTTTTTTCAAACAACTAAATGGGTTGGCAGTCCTTCTCTAGATGACCACACTCAGTACAGTGCTCAGTGCATTTCAGGGCAGAAAGTGTGCACATGGCAATGTAGATGCTCTGACACAAACACAAAAGATCACGTGGGGACAGCTTTCTAATGTCATCAAGAAACTTTGGGATTCATGAAAAACAATTGAAGGCTAAACTCAATTTTTTTTTTTTTTTTAAGCTCTTCTTAACCGTATCTTGCAAAACTTCTGTTTCAGTATATCTGGATTTTTCCTTAAATCCATCCAGTGACAATGAACATGTTTCTACAGGTCTGTACAGCTGCAGTCTACCCTAACACTCTTTGTCTCCTATATTTCCCAAGCAATTTTGACCTGACTGAACACCCGCGTCCTTCTTATAAGCCAAAGGAAGATGTTGTGCATTTTGCAGCTCTACTCTGGCTAGATAAGGATGATGTGTTGTGAAAGTGTCCGAATCACGTCCTTCCCTGTTGAGCATTCATTGCCTGTTCTAATGGCTGGGTGGGAGCAACTCCCTGCTTCCCCAGGCAGCAATTCTGAAGCATATGTAGATATTCAATATCTGCAGACAGAGCTCATATCTCAGAAAAAGAAATCCAGAATCAAGGCCAAAAAGGGCCTAGATCTCACGTGGCATTGTGACACAGTACACACAAATTCCATGATTTCCAGAGGTGAGAAAATCATTTTTGCATTTTACTGAGGATAAGACTAGTTTTGGTAACAGTTGTATAGTCTTGAAGATCAGAAAAAAAAGATCGTCTGTCCTGTCAGAGAGCAAGAAAAAGCTGATCATAAATTGAGGGCGAATCACATACATAAAGCCTGTCAGAAAAGTCAGTAGCAAAGGTGAAACCTAGCACAGACAAAGTGAGGGAACCATGGCGTCTTTTATATTCGCTATTGGTTTTTGTAGTGGTAGACAAGTATTTCAAAGAGAATTTACAGGAAGCAGGCCAAACCAATGAAAAATAAAAATATCTATAAGGAATCATTGCAACATGCTCCCGCCTGGATCCCCTACTTCCAAGATCCATGAAGCGTCAGTCTGTGCAGACCCCAGCTAGTCAAAGGAAAGAGCGTTGAACTGTCCCGCAGAGAGAGCGCCAGCATTGTCTGGGGCCATGTCCTCGCTGCTGACAGGGACACCGGGGAAATCCTGTTCCTCATCGGAGCCCTGGCCCACGGCGCAGTGCTGTGGGGGCAGGCTGGGCAGGATGGGCTTGAGGAATCTGAACTCGCTGTTGCCCGAGCCCGTGGTGAGGCTGATCTCGTAGCAATAGGCGCGGGGCAGGGTCCCTGCAGCGGCCGCATCCGCCAGGCCGCTCTGCAAGGTGTCGGCAGCATAGAGCACATGGCCAGCCTTCAGCTCCTTCCTCCTGCACACCTTGCGAGCCAGCAGCACTGCCGTGGAGATGAGGAAGAGGAGGGAGACAAAGACCAAGGCAATGATTAAATAGGTGGTCAGGGAGGCAGCGGCCTGATCCTCGCTGGCCGGGCTGCTGTGTGGCAGGCGCACGTCGGAGAAGTCCTTGAGCAGGAGAGCGCTGAGAGCTGCCGTGGCTGACAGCGGGGGCTTGCCGTTGTCTCTGACCAGCACCACCAGCTTCTGCTTGACGCTGTCTCTCTCTGTCACCGGCCTCCTGAGACGCACCTCGCCGCTTTGCAGGCCCACGGCAAACAGGCCTGGGTCGGTGGCCCTGAGCAGGTGGTAGGAGAGCCACGAGTTCTGTCCCGAGTCGGCATCGACGGCCACCACTTTGCTGATCAGGTAGCCCGCCTCGGCCGACACGGGCACCAGGTCGCTGGAGGCCGGGCCGCTCTCCTGGGCCGGGTAGAGCACGAGCGGGGCGTTGTCGTTCTCGTCCAGCACCACCAGGCGCACGGTGACGTTGGCTCTCAGCGGAGGAGAGCCCGAGTCAGAGGCACTGACTGTCACCTCGGTCTGCCTCAAGCGCTCGTAGTCCAGGGGCCGCAGCACAAACACGTGTCCCTTCTCCGAGTTCACCGAGATGCAGGAGCACCAGGCCCGCTCTGGCCCTTGCTCTGCTGCCAGGGAATAGGTCACCTTGGCATTCAGCCCCACGTCAGCATCTGCAGCGCTCACGGCTCCCACAAACACCGTGGCCACGTTGTTCTCACGCACGTACATGGTGTAGGAGGTCTGGTTGAAGACGGGGGCATTGTCATTGACGTCGGAGATGTCCACGGTGAAGGTGTGCGTGGCGGTGAGAGGAGGCGAGCCCGCATCTGCTGCCGTCACACTGAGGATGTGCTGAGGCGTCTCCTCGCGGTCCAGCGCGCTCACTGTCACCAGCTCATAGTAATTCTTGTAGGCTGGCCGCAGGGAGAAGAAGAGCTGATCCTGCAGAGCACAGGAGATCTTCCCGTTGGCACCAGAATCCCGGTCCCTGACTGTAAACAGGGCAACCACCGTGCCGGGCACTGTGTTCTCGGGGAGGGGACTGCTGAAGGAACTGACCACCAGCTCTGGGGCATTGTCATTCACATCCACCACCTCCACCAACACCTTGCAGATTGCTGAAAGGCCACCACCATCTGTGGCCGTTACACTGAGCTCATGCATTTGTGCTGCCTCAAAGTCCAGAGTTTTTGTGAGTTTAATTTCACCAGTTATTGGATCAATCACAAATGCAGATTTGCTCTCGCCCACTGCCTGGCTGATTTCATAGAAGGTGTCCCCATTAACTCCTGCATCCTGATCAGTTGCCAATACAGTCAGCACCACAGAGCCTTCTGGAGTGTTTTCTAAAATCTTCGCAATGTACACCTCTTTTGTGAATATGGGAGCATTGTCATTTACATCTATAATGACGATTTTCACTTCAGTGGCCCCACTTCTGGGAGGAGAGCCTCCATCCACGGCGATAACACTGAAACCCATCTCTGCCTGCTCCTCTCTGTCTAGTGGCTTTTCCAAGACCAATTCAAGATACTTCTGGCCTGAAATTCTTGTCCCATAGGACACAGTAAAGTACTCGTTCTGGGGAGAAATGTTGTAGCCCTGAACTGTGTTGCTGCCTATATCTACGTCCTGAGCAACATCCAGTGGGAAACGAGACCCAGGCTCGCTTGTCTCCAGGATCTTAAAAGTCACTCCACCATTAGGAAATACGGGAGAATGGTCATTGATATCCTCCAGATCTACCTCGACCCGAAAGAACTGCAGGGGGTCGGAGAGCAGCAGCTCGAAGGGGAGCATGCAGGTGTCGGACTGGGCGCACAGCTGCTCCCGGTCCAGCCTCCCCGCCACGACGAGGCGGCCGGAGGCGCGCTCCAAGCGAAAATGCTGGCGGCCGTCCTCCGAGACCAGGCGGGCGCGGCGAGCCGAGAGCTGCGCCGGCGTCAGCCCCGCGTCCTCGGCCAGCTCGCCTACCAGGGAGCCGCTTTCCGCCTCCTCGGCTACGGAGTAGCGGATGGGCTCGGCGCGAGCGAGCGGCAGCCCCAGCAAAGCACACACACAAAGCACTTGCCTTGCGAGCGCCATGGCGCGGCGGCGGCGGCGGCGGCCGGTGTCGCTGTCGGTGTCGGTGTCGCGGCGGGTGTCCCGGGCGATTGCGGGCGGAGAGCGGCGAAGTGCGGGACGGGCGCCTTCCCTCGCTCTCTCAGATTCCGGTCGGCGCTCCGGAACGCAGCCGGGGTGTGCCGGCAGCGGATGACACGGGGCAGCGCTCGCTGCCGCAGACGCTGCCACCTCCGCCCGGCTGTGCTGGGCTGGACTGAGCTGTACTGAGCTGAGCTGGGCAGGGCTGGTCTGGTTCTGGTCTGAGCTTGCTCGGGCTGTGCCGCTCCGGCCCCGGCCGCCTCCGCTGCCGCAGCCGCTCGGCGCCGCCTTGGCCGACGGCACCACCCAGCGGTGCGCGCTGGGACTGCAGCCGCCGCCGCCCGCAGCCCGCGCTGCCGCTCGGCCCGGCCGCGATCCCGAAGGCAGCGAGACAGCCGGGGCCGGCAACGGAACGCGGCCTCAACCAGGGCAGCCCAAAGACGAGGCTGAGCCCATAATGAACAAGCCGCAGTGTCCGGCAGGAGAAACACCATAGAGATAGGGTGATTGGTGACGGCATGGACATTCCAATGATCACTGAATCTCCCCACTCAGGCTCTGTACCCACCCAACCTTGCTGCATTCAAGGGACACAGTGAGAATGTAACTCGCAGAATTTTGAAAAGTCTTGTCGGGCTTTCCCAGGAAAAACTTGACTACAAAGTATTCTGTGTCCTTTAAAGCAGTCAGTGCTCTCATCATTTCATTCTAACCCTTTTCCCGTTTCTAACCTGAGAGTTATACCTACTTACAATATTAAACTGCATAACTTCAGAACATCACAGTGTGAGGGAGGCTTTCGGAGCATTCCATGCATGACAGACATCATTCAAACGACCAAATATTCTAGATGGAGTGGCCGTCCTCTAGGGGAACAGGCTCAGTACATTTCAGAGGAGGAAGGGAAAACATGGGAATTCAAATGTTCTAACACAAACACAGAATTTCATGTGGTGACAGGCTTCCATTCCCTTCAATAAGCATTAGGACTCAGAACAGCAATGAAAAGGCGAATTTCAATGTCTTTTCCTAAGGTTTCTTTTTGACTTGACCTTCCAATAAGTGTTTTAGTATTTCTGGATTTTTCCTTCAATGCATGAAATGACAATGAACACGTTTCTTCACCTCTGTTCAGGTACAGTCTACTCTGACAATGTTTGTTCTCCTGTATTTCCAAGGCAATTCTGAGGTGAGAGAACACCCAAGCCCTTCTTGTAAGCTAAAGGAAGACACTGTTATGCATTTTCCTGCTCTACTCTGAGCTAGATAAGGAAGATGAGACTGTGGTTGTCAATAAGTCCAAGTCACCTTCTTCCCTGCTGAGCTGGCACTGCCTGTGTTGAAATGGCTGGGTGGGAGCAAGGCCCTGCTTCAGCAGACAGTGATTCTGAAGCATCTGCAGATATTCAGTGTTGTCTGCATGGACAAACAGATTGACAAGAAAGCAAAGCACACAGAGCTCACATCTCATAAAGAGAAATCCAGAAGCCAAGCAAAAAAGGGCCTAGTATTCATGTGAGATTGTGACACCGGACTCAAAACTTCCTGGTTTTCCAGAGGTGGGAAAATATTTTTCCATTTCAATTAGGTTATGAGTGGTTTGGCCAACAGTGATACTGCCTTAAAGATGAGAAAAAAAAGATCCTCTGTCTTGGCAGCCAGTAAGAGAAAGCAGATTATAGATTGAGAGCTAAACACATATATAAGCTTATTAGAATAGGCAGAAGCAAAGGTGAAACCCATTGAAGCCCCAAAACAAATAGCCTTTAAGAAATAACGAGTTAAAACACGGAATGAGAAGTATTTGAAAAGCATAGCATTTAGGAAACATATAAAGCAATAGATCAGCTAAAGCATGGAACATAATGACAAGAAGAGAGATAGGGATAGGAGAATTGGTAGGCTAAGCATGTCCAGAGCCAACAATGTCAAACTGACCCTAAGAACCTTGCCAAGCCATGGGGACCAAGCCAAGTACACCGGGAATTGACCATATTAGGATAGGAGTTCAAAAGTTTAAGGAGGAAGACTCATCAGGAGACCCCTGCCCACGATGAAGGCAACCGGAACGGCCACCAAGATGATCCTCAAAAGAGATGTCTCCGCCCACGCTCCGCCCACACCACGCCTCTTATGAATATGCATGCAAAAACATGATTATGTATGTGATATGATGTAACTCAATATTCAAAACTGTATAAAAGGCTTCCTTTTGTTACGAGATACTCAGAAATCCCTTTGGTGATTTCTCCGATGCATCGTAATAAAATAACTCCTGTCTATGTTGACTTAAATTGAGTCTCTTAGGCAGCTATTCTCGCCTTTTGGGGCAAAATTCGGCATCACCATTAAAAACAAAGTGAGAAAACCTTGACTTCTTTTAAAATCTTCATCGCTTTTAGGAGTGGTAGACAATTATTTCAAAGACAATTTGCAGGAAGTTGGATAAATCAATTAAAAATACATATCTATTATGGAGGAAATATTAGCACATGCTGCGGCCCTGGTGCTCTCCTCCCAAGATCCATGAAGCCTCAGTGTGTGCAGACCACAGCTAGTCAAAGGAAATGGCGTTGAACTGTCTTGCAGAGAGAGCACCAGCATTGTTTGGGGCCATGTCCTCGCTGCTGACAGGGACACCGGGGGAATCCTGTTCCTCATCGGGGCCCTGGCCCACGGCGCAGTGCTGTGGGGGCAGGCTGGGCAGGATGGGCTTGAGGAATCTGAACTCGCTGTTGCCCGAGCCCGTGGTGAGGCTGATCTCGTAGCAATAGGCGCGGGGCAGGGTCCCTGCAGCGGCCGCATCGGCCAGGCCGCTCTGCAAGGTGTCGGCAGCATAGAGCACATGGCCAGCCTTCAGCTCCTTCCTCCTGCACGCCTTGCGAGCCAGCAGCACTGCCGTGGAGATGAGGAAGAGGAGGGAGACAAAGACCAAGGCAATGATTAAATAGGTGGTCAGGGAGGCAGCGGCCTGATCCTCGCTGGCCGGGCTGCTGTGCGGCAGGCGCACGTCGGAGAAGTCCTTGAGCAGGAGAGCGCTGAGAGCTGCCGTGGCTGACAGCGGGGCTTGCCGTTGTCTCTGACCAGCACCACCAGCTTCTGCTTGACGCTGTCTCTCTCTGTCACCGGCCTCCTGAGACGCACCTCGCCGCTTTGCAGGCCCACGGCAAACAGGCCTGGGTCGGTGGCCCTGAGCAGGTGGTAGGAGAGCCACGAGTTCTGTCCCGAGTCGGCATCGACGGCCACCACTTTGCTGATAGGTAGCCCGCCTCGGCCGACACGGGCACCAGCTCGCTGGAGCCGGGCCGCTCTCCTGGGCCGGGTAGAGCACGAGCGGGGCGTTGTCGTTCTCGTCCAGCACCACCAGGCGCACGGTGACGTTGGCTCTCAGCGGAGGAGAGCCCGCGTCAGAGGCACTGACCGTCACCTCGGTCTGCCTCAAGCGCTCGTAGTCCAGGGGCCGCAGCACAAACACGTGCCCCATTCTCCGAGTTCACCGAGATGCAGGAGCACCAGGTCCGCTCTGGCCCTTGCTCTGCTGCCAGGGAATAGGTCACCTTGGCATTCAGCCCCACGTCAGCATCTGCAGCGCTCATGGCTCCCACAAACACCGTGGCCACGTTGTTCTCACGCACGTACATGGTGTAGAGGTCTGGTTGAAGACGGGGGCATTGTCATTGACGTCGGAGATGTCCACGGTGAGGTGTGTGTGGTGGTGAGAGGAGGCGAGCCCGCATCTGCTGCCGTCACACTGAGGATGTGCTGAGGCGTCTCCTCGCGGTCCAGCGCGCTCACTGTCACCAGCTCATAGTAATTCTTGTAGGCTGGCCGCAGGGAGAAGAAGAGCTGATCCTGCAGGGCACAGGAGATCTTCCCGTTGGCACCAGAATCCCGGTCCCTGACCGTAAACAGGGCAACCACCGTGCCGGGCACTGTGTTCTCGGGGAGGGGACTGCTGAACGAACTGACCACCAGCTCTGGGGCATTGTCATTCACATCCACCACCTCCACCAACACCTTGCAGATTGCTGAAAGGCCCCCACCATCTGTGGCAGTCACACTGAGCTCATGCTTTTGTGCTGCCTCAAAGTCCAATGGTTTTTTGATTTTAATTTCCCCACTTATGGGATCAATCACAAATGCAGAGTCACTCTCTCCCACTGCCTGGCTGAGTTGATAGGAAATGTCCCCATTTACTCCTGCATCCGGATCAGTTGCTAAAACAGACAGAACAACAGAGCCTTCTGCAATGTTCTCCAGAATCTTCCCAATGTAACGGTCTTGCGTGAATATGGGAGCATTGTCATTAACATCCAGAATGATAATAGAGATCTCGATGGTTCCACTTTTGGGAGGAGAGCCACCATCTACAGCAATTACACTGAAACTCATGTCTGCCTGCTCCTCTCTGTCTAGCGACTTCCTAAAAAAGTTCAAGATATTTGTCACCATTGGTCCGACTTCCATAGGAGACATAAATACTCATTCTTGGGAGAGATGATGTATTCTTGACTGTTGCCTGCCAATATCTAGGTCCCTAGCAACTTCCAGAGGAAAAGTGAACCTGGCTCGCTCGTTTCAGGGATTTAAAAATGACTCTTCTTCGGAAGAATAGGGAATGGTCATTGTATATCTTCCAGATCTACCTCAACCCGAAAGAACTGGAGGGGGTCGGAGAGCAGCAGCTCGAAGGGGAGCATGCAGGTGTCGGCCTGGGCGCACAGCTGCTCCCGGTCCAGCCTCCCCGCCACGACGAGGCGGCCGAGGCGCGCTCCAAGCGAAAATGCTGGCGGCCGTCCTCCGAGACCAGGCGGGCGCGGCGAGCCGAGAGCTGCGCCGGCGTCAGCCCCGCGTCCTCGGCCAGCTCGCCTACCAGGGAGCCGCTTTCCGCCTCCTCGGCTACGGAGTAGCGGATGGGCTCGGCGCGAGCGAGCGGCAGCCCCAGCAAAGCACACACACAAAGCACTTGCCTTGCGAGCGCCATGGCGCGGCGGCGGCGGTGTCGGTGTCGGTCGTCGCGGCGGGTGTCCGGGCGATTGCGGGCGGAGAGCGGCGAAGTGCGGGGCGGGCGCCTTCCCTCGCTCTCTCAGATTCCGGCCGGCGCTCCGGAACGCAGCCGGGGTGTGCCGGCAGCGGGTGACACGGGGCAGCGCTCGCTGCCGCAGCCGCTGCCACCTCCGCCCGGCTGAGCTGGGCTGGTCTAAGCTGAACTGAGCTGGGCTGGGCTGGGCTGGTCTGGTTCTGGTCTGAGCTTGCTCGGGCTGTGCCGCTCCGGCCCCGGCCGCCTCCGCTGCCGCAGCCGCTCGGCGCCGCCTTGGCCGAGGGCACCACCCAGCGGTGCGCGCTGGGACTGCAGCCGCCGCCGCCCGCAACCCGCGCTGCCGCTCGGCCCGGCCGCGATCCCGAACCCGCGGCGGTTGCTCCTGAGGCAGAATGCGCTCACATTCTCCCGGGAGAGAAGTTCTAGGGAATGTGGCATGTATCCCTGCCAGAGTTTCTGCGCTGGAGCATCCACGGCAGCTCCTCCACTTCCAATCTCTTCCCCTCGCTGGCCCGATTTCGCGGGCTGGTGCGCTCTTGTTAAGCGATAGGCACGTCCGAGGCTTTCGAGAAAAGCGGAGGGAAGACAGGCACTACGATTTTCCATGGCGGTGTGAGACAGAGGCTGAACTCGGAGGGACAGAGCCGCCTTCTGCGGCAGGAGAAACGAGCCGGGAGCCTGCGCAGGGAGATTACACCTATAACAGCAGGGAACGGCCCTACTGCTACTGGGGAATCTCCGGCTGTGGACGGGGAAGGGAGGCGCGTCTCAGCACGGCTCAGGCATGAACAAGCACGCCTACTGGTCAATCTTTCGGCTGAAAGGGAGGAGTGACTGTGTTCCCCGCCGGGGCTTCCCGGTCGCAGGGGGGCTGCGAGTGGTGTAGCGGTTCCTGGTCTTTGTCCAGTCCCGCCTCAGAATTGCTATGAAGGCTGGGCAGGATGGACCTCAGGAACTGGAATTCGCTCCTCCCCGAGCCGCTGGTCAGACACATTTCGTAGCGGTAAGCCGGCGACAGAGTGCCCGTGCTGCCCACGCCCACGCCGTCGCTGGCGACGTCTCCGTCCGCGTAGCAGCTGGGAGAGGGAGGAGGAAGTTCTGCCCGGACCCGCGCTCTGCAGAGCGTGTTCGCTGTTAAGACGAGGACGGACAAGACGAAAAGGGACGAGACGCAGCACAGGGAAGCGATGAGGTAAGTGGTGAGCATTTCCTCCTCGGCCACCTGCGGCTGCTGTCCGCCTGTGGGATCGTGGCCAAGCTGGTGGAAAGCATCGGAGAAGTCGTCCACCAGTGCCACGGCGAGGGTGGCGGTGGCAGAGCGCGGCGGCCGCCCGCGGTCCCGCACCAGCACGATGAGCCTCTGCCGGGCCGCGTCCCGCTCGGTCACGGCGCGCGCCGTGCGCACCTCGCCGCTGTGCAGCCCCACGCGGAACAGCCCCGGCTCCGTGGCCTTGGCCAGCTCGTACGACAGCCACGCGTTCTGCCCCGCGTCCGCGTCCACCGCCACCACCTTGGCCACCAGGTAGCCGGACGGTGCCCAGCGCGGCACCAGCTCTCCGGCCGCGCTGCTGTCAAGGCCCGGGTGGAGCAGCACGGGCGCGTTGTCGTTCTCGTCGCGCACGACGATGCGCAGCACGGCCTGGGCGCTGAGCGGCGGGGAGCCGCCGTCGGCTGCCGTCACTGTCACCTCGAAGGCAGGAACCTTCTCGTAGTCCAGTGGGCGCAAAGTCCGGACGGTTCCACTCTCCGCGTCCACTGACACGAATGATGCGGCGGCGAGGGTGCCCGTCGGTGGCGGCACTAGAGAGTATCTCACGCCGGCGTTCTCTCCCGCGTCAGGGTCCGTGGCACTGAGGCGGCCAAGGCTTCTCCCCGCGGGCTCGTTTTCGCTCATCACCATGGTGTAAATGGCCTGGGTGAAGGTGGGTGCATTGTCGTTCACATCCAAGAGCCGCACGAGCAGGGTTTTGGATGTCGAGAGGGCGGGGGAGCCCTCGTCTCGAGCTCGCACAGTCACGTTGTATTCCTCCACCTGCTCCCGGTCCAGCGTCTCTGATGTCACCAGCGCGTACGCGTCGGCTGCCAGCAGCGTGATCCTGAAGGGTTGCTCTCCTGTCAGCTCGCAGGTCGTCCTGCCATTGTCCCCCGAGTCCCGGTCCCGCACGTTGAAGAGGGCCACCACGGTGTCCGGCGGGGCGGCTTCGGAGAGGGTGCTGGTGAGCGAGGTGATGATCACCTCGGGGGCATTGTCGTTCACGTCCTTCACCTGCACCTCCACATTGCAATGCGTGGACAAGTCCCCTCCATCTGTGGCTTGGACGTCTATCTCATAGCTCTTTTTTTCTTCATAATCCAAAGGCTTTTTGAGTCGAATCTGGCCTGTCTCTGGGTTTATTTTAAACGTTTGGAGATTTTCCTCTGGATTTTGAACTATGGAATACACTATTTCCCCATTCGTTCCTGCGTCTAAATCACTAGCAGACACTACCACCACTATGGTGTCCTCTGAGCTATTTTCCATTACAGAGACTTTATACAGAGTCTGGGTAAATACCGGGCTGTTGTCGTTTATATCCAGGACTACCACGCGGATTAAAGCTGTGCCAGACCGTGGTGGATTCCCACCATCTACAGCCGTGATGCTGAAAGCAACTTCTGCCTGCTGCTCCCTGTCCAGAGCTCGATCCAACACCAGCTCGGCATATTTCCTGCCATCACTCCGCCGCCGGGTGTAGACAAGGAAATACTCGTTCGAGCTGATACTATAATGCTGAAGGCTGTTGTTCCCCACGTCTGGATCGTGAGCTCTTTCCAATAAAAATCGAGTCCCGAGCACTGCAGATTCCGGGATCTTTAAAACAATCTCTTTGTTTAAGAACACAGGAGCATGATCATTTATGTCGATGAGTCTTACCTCAGCTCGGAAGGACTGCAGTGGGCTCTCCAGCAGCACCTCGAAACGCACCAAGCAGGGCTCGCTCTGTCCACACAGCTCTTCCCGGTCCATTTGCTCTCTCACCACCAAATCCCCGGTGTGCTGGTTCAGCTGTAAATACTGCTTTTCTCCTTCAGGAACTACTCGAGCCCGACGAGCCAATAATTCCTCACCGGTTAGTCCCAAATCCTTAGCGATATTCGCCACAAAAGAGCCTCTCTCCGCCTCTTCGGGCACAGAGTACCGAGCGGTTTCTGCTCTCATCCCCGAGACGCAGAGGACAAGCAGCAGAGCCGCCGCTCGCCCCGGGAGCTGTTCCTCGCTCTTCCTCGGCTTCATTCCCTCCCAGAGACCCGGTCTCCCTTCCTGTAAGCTGGATGGAGCTGCCGATACAGCCTGCCGCCCCCCGAGCGGAGCAGCCCGAGATGGTGCAGCCCCGCCCGAATCGCGGGGCCGGAGGAGCTCTGGAGCTGCGCGGAGCTTCCGCGGTCAGCAGCGGCACCAGGCGGCCGAGCTGGGGAAGGATTCGAAGATTTCCCAGCGCAAAGCCCGGAAAGCAGAGATTAACGGCTCGTTTTCTCCCTTCCTAGGTCAAATCATAGAGATTGAAATGTCCCTGTAACTGTATTCAAAGTATGGCCACTGGCTCAATGAGCAATGCCTCTTTTTACCTTCTGCTTCAAAATGGAGTTTATTTACAGCTGGGTCGTTCCTTTTGTTTTGGTTCCCCCTCACTTACCTCAGTATGAACACTTTGAATAAATGACTTCTCGGCCGTTCAGCTAGAACAGATGTGTATTGTTACAGAGGTTCAGCAACCAGGTAAGGTGGTCTTTTGACCACAGCAGCAATCGCCATGGTCGTTCTCGGAATTGACAGAGATTGTTCCCGCAGTTCATTACCTCTCCTACTGGGAGCCTTTGGGAATGGGCTGGAGGCAGCATCTCAGACCTCAGCTCCTCTCAGAAAAAAAAACTCGTCCACCTTGCTCCGACTTCTGAGACCGCCCTATTTCCCCAGGTCGTTCTGATTTCCCCTGCATTAATTTCACTCCAGATGCAGGGATTTATTCCCGAAATCCTGCTCTTGAGTTGGCTTTTTCCTCGGCCATGACTGTGGCAAGTGATCTCGAGACAGCACACCCACCCGAGGGAGTTCCAAGTAAATTTTATTGTTTTCTGTCATTACTCATTTGACTCTTTAAAATGGCTCAACAACAGGAATTATCACATAACTTTATAATTCAATACCGATTGACGAAAGAAAACCAGAAAGCTTCTTGACACCCTATATTCTACAGTGTCCTAAGCTAATTGGAAATGGTTTCGTCTATTTTACTGAAAAACCACAAATAATACTTTTAATCACCTTGGCTTTTAAAAAACGTGAAATAGTGTTTTCGACTTTATGGAAAAAAAAAAAAGAAAGGAAGAAAGAATACACTGTTCAAAGCCCACTCTTTATAATTAGGAGAGCCTGTAAACTCCTGGTGAAATATGCCAAGTGTGCCAATGCCAGCAGTTCAAAATATAAACAGCTTCTGCTTCTTTTGTAAGAAATCCCTTTGCAAGCACCACTTAATTTTACATATTATCTGTTTCGCCTGGTGTTGAATACATGGCAGAAAATTAAGATATTATTACAAAGCTCTCTCCATAAAAAGAAAGAAAGAAAGAAAGAAAGAAAGAAAGAAAGAAAGAAAGAAAGAAAGAAAGAAAGAAAGAAAGAAAGAAGAAAATGACAAGACATAAAAAAGTAGGTAGAAAGAAGACAATTAAGAAAGAAAGAAAGAAAGAAAGAAAGAAAGAAAGAAAGAAAGAAAGAAAATTCCCCAGAGAAGGCGGTGTAAAAAGAAGTTGAAAATCTGCTGCCAGTTTTTAGTATTTCTCGAAGTATGTAGAAGCAGTAGCACTCTCACAATCATACTGATTACTATGATAATAATTGATTATTATGTAATCAACATGCAGCACAGTTCTCCTCCATCGACAGCACAATTACAAAATAGCTACATGAATAAAGTACTGCACAAGGGGAAAGTACTCTCATTGAGAAGGTTTCATCTCCCTGGTACTTTTTTAGGGAGGTGCTTTGTCTCTTTTTTCCCTTTTCCCTGCGAGGACAGACAAACTTGTCTTTCTCTTCACTTATTGATGGGCGAGCCAAGGGTTTTGCTCAGAACTGACATTGGGCTCCAGCTCCCTGTTTGCAGGGCAAACTGCACCTGCAGCTCTGGGCCCCGTATCTTCAGAGGTGGGAGCAATGCCCTGCAAAGAACAGAGAGAGCAGTTGTCATTTGGAGTTGAAGGAAAGCAAGCGTCACCGAGAAGCTCAGAGGATGTGTCTTACATCACTGCCCGTGTCACACCCCTCCTCTCTACCGGGAGCCAAAGAGAAAGCAAGACTTGGTGGATCTCTAACCTGAATGGACAACACCTGAAGTCAGAAACCTCCAAAAGGGTACTATTGCAAAATCCTAATGAGTCTCTATAAAACCTTTATGAGTTTTGAGTAATTTGAAGAGGTGAGAGCCCCAAACAGAAACCACATTCTCACAAACAATAAATGTGGTTTAATGTTGATATATCAAGAAGGGTCCTTGTCTTGCCTGAGGCTACTGTGATTCTGACACTCTGCAGTAAAGTGAGTCCAAGTCATCGGTGGTTTTGAAATATGAAAATATTAACTGACCCTGATGGTGTTTGTGTTTCTCCAACCTCATATATGTTCATCATCCTGTCTACTGTGAAATGCTAGATGGATCCTTGGACACTCTCCATGGAGTCCCCACAGAATCCCATACTAAGAGGTGACCGTTAACCACGCTTTTCTGGTCAACGCTATCCATGCAAGTCACAAAACCATAAAGGAATTTAATGGCAGAGGCTCCTACCTCTGTAGGCTCCAGCAGTTTGTAAGCTTGAGTTCAGCATTGCCACCACCCCGGTGAATGGCACAGGGCAGCACCAAGCACCAGCTCCCAACAGCAGTGCAGGGGACATAGTTGGTGACATCCTTTGCACAGCTGTCCCTGCAGTCCCATCTGATGCTGGACAGGCCACTACATTCCTGTTACTGCCACCTCTGGGAGGATGTATCCCTAGGAATGGTGTCATTCCTGCTCCAGGTCTCCACACACTGCGTGGGCAGGACCCACGTGTCTGTAGGCACAGGGTTTGTGGTAACTGGGATTGGGGCTGCAGCCCAGCGTCATCCCCAATGGGATACAGCTGTGCGGGAACAGGTGAACAGTACTGAATGTAATGAGACCTGGAGTGCCCATGTGCACTGACCAACCACAAAAAGATAGAGAGGACCCACAGGTGCCATACATGAACATGAAGGGTATAAAAGGTTGGGCTAAAGAACAAGAAGGGTACACTCTTGGAGCTTTCTGAAGTGGTATGGGGTTATTCTGTATGGGCTGATGCTTGAAGCCTTCTGACATTGTATGGTGATACTCTGTATTGTGGCCAGATCAGATGTGACACATATCTACCTGTACTTTTCACCTTCTCACGGCCTAAATCTTCCCCTTTGAAGTGACACCAAAGACTTGATCTATCACGAATACTCAGTATAGATTTGGACCCTGCTGCCCAGAGAGGTGGTGGGTGCCCCACCCCTGGAAATATCCAAGGTCAGGTTGGATGGAGCTCTGAGCAACCCGGTCTAGTAAGGTATCCATGCTCATTGCATGAGGGTTTGGACTTAATGGATTTTAAAGGTCCATTTTAACCCAAAATGTTCTATTCTTCTATGATGCGGAGAGGCGTGGTTAGTCAGGATTTGGGGAGCAGCTGATCCCTGCTGGATCCTCCTGGGAGGCTTCTCCAGCAGTTCTGAGACCGCCTTCTATCATCTCCTCCCACTCCAGGGACCCTGCAGCTTCAATAGTCCTAGCTCCCAGGGCTTGTCACACCTCCCTCCCGCCTGCCCGAGGGCCCTGTCAGTCCCTCACCTGCGTAGTCCAGTCGCCCTCGGCCCCGAGGTTGGCGGCATCCTGCGAGCACACCGAGCTCCGCTGCTCGCCGGGCCCGGGGGGCAGACCGGCGGGGAAGCAGGGGAAGAGTGGCCTGAGGAAACGGAACTCGCTGTTGACGGTGCCGGCGGCGAAGCAGACGTCGTACAGGTAGCTGCGGGGCAGGGAGCCCGCGCTGCTTTCCGTGCCAATCGTCGGGAAAGTGGGCAAAGTCTCCGTCTCCCTCCGCCTGTCCCGCCGCACCTTCACCACCAGGGCGGCCACCGCGGTGGCGAGGAACAGCGCCGACACGCAGACCAGGGAGGCGATGAGGTAGAGAGTAAGCGGCCCGTCGGGCTCGGCGGCCGGAGCCTCCTCGCTCACCCGTAAATGGGCTTCGGAGAAGCCGTCCACCAGTGCCACGGCGAGGGTGGCGGTGACAGAACGCGAGGGCTGCCCGCGGTCCCGCACCAGCACGATGAGCCTCTGCCGGGCCGCATCCCGCTCGGTCACGGCCCTGGCCGTGCGCACCTCGCCGCTGTGCAGCCCCACGCGGAACAGCCCCGGCTCCGTGGCCTTGGCCAGCTCGTACGACAGCCACGCGTTCTGCCCCGCGTCCGCGTCCACCGCCACCACCTTGGCCACCAGGTAGCCGGACGGTGCCCAGCGCGGCACCAGCTCTCCGGCCGCGCTGCTGTCGGGGCCCGGGTGCAGCAGCACGGGCGCGTTGTCGTTCTCGTCGCGCACGACGATGCGCAGCACGGCCTGGGTGCTGAGCGGCGGGGAGCCGCCGTCGGCTGCGCGCACTGTCACCTCAAAGGAGCGCGCCTTCTCATAGTCCAGCGGGCGGAGGATATAAACATCCCCGTTTTCAGCGTTGACTGACACTTCGGGCTGCTCTTTGCCCTCCTGCCACACCAGTGCGTAGTTCACACGGGCATTTATTCCTGCGTCGGCGTCCGTGGCCTTCATGCTGCCGATGCGGAGCATGGGGCTGTTGTTCTCCGTGACAGACATGGTGTAAATCTCCTGGGTGAACTCTGGGGGGTTGTCGTTCACATCCGATATCTGCACGAAGATGCTTTCCTGAGAGCTCAGCCGCTTCCTGCCCCAGTCTGTGGCTGTGATGGTGATGTTGTACTCCGCCGTCCTCTCCCTGTCCAGAGCCGCGTTTGTTCTCAGCTCGTAGTAATTATCAAAAGTGGGGGTGAGGCTGAACGGCAAGTCCCCGTCGATGGAACACTCCGTCCTGCTGTTGTCCCCGGAGTCCCGGTCCCGCACACTGAACAGAGCCACCACGGTGCGTGGCGGGGCGTCCTCGGGAATGGAGGCGCTGAGGGAGGTGAGCGCTATCTCCGGGGCGTTGTCATTCACGTCCAGGACCTCCACCTGCACTTTGCAGTGCGCAGACAGCCCTCCGCCGTCCGTGGCTTTCACCACCATCTTGTGGGATTTTGCTTCCTCAAAATCCAGTTTGCCTGCGACTCGGATTTCACCGGTGGTCGGGTTCAGCTGGAAGAGCTGCCGGGATCGCTCCGATGCCTGGGCAAAGGCATAATTCACTTCCCCGTAGGACCCTTCATCGGGATCCGCGGCAGCGACTCTGACCACCAGCTTCTCCAGGGGGCTGTTCTCAGCCAGGCGCACCTCGTAGGTCTCTCTTTCGAAGACAGGAATGTTATCGTTGGCATCCACAACCACGATCCGGACCTGAGCCGTGCCCGACCTAGGTGGTGACCCTCCGTCGGTGGCAGTCAGAAGTAAACTCAGTTCCCCCTGCTCTTCACGGTCGAGCTGGTGCTGTAGGACAAGTTCCAGGTATTTTACTCCATCTTTCGCTGTTCCAATAGCGAGGGAGAAATGAGGATTGGGCCCGAGGCTGTAGTTCTGCAAACCGTTAATGCCCACGTCCTTGTCCTGGGCACTTTCCAGGGGGAAACGGGAGCCAGGAGATGCTGTTTCTAGAATTTTTAAAACCATCTCCTTCTCCGGGAACACGGGCGAGTTGTCATTTACGTCACGAATTTCCACCTCCCCTCGGATCAGCTGCAATGGATTTTCAAAGAATATCTTAAAGACGAGCGTGCAGGTATCGCTCTGCGGACAGATCTCCTCTCGGTCCAGCGATTCCTTTGCCGTCAGGACTCCGGTGTTTTGATTGAGTCGGAAAAGCTGCTCGTTCCCCTCGGACACAACGCGGGCTTTGCGAGCCGCCAGCTGGCTCAGAGGAACCCCCAGGTCCTTGGCGATATTGGCGACAAAGGAGTCCCTCTCCATTTCCTCCGGCAGGGAGTAGCGGAGTGTTTCAGCCCCGCTCTGACACACGCAAACACACAGAATAAACAAGATCACTTGCCTCTTTCTGTCTCCGCTCCGTCTCCCACAGGCCATCACTCTCCATAAAAGCCATCCACAGTCCTCGGCGGCTCCCAGCATTTTTTAGCAGCGTCCGAAAAAGAGCGGTGTGGGCCAGCAATCTTGGGGTGAAGGAATCTGGAAGCCCCCGAGTGCTCCGACTCCTTTGCGAGCAGCTCAGCTCTCACGGTTTTTTGTCTCCCCGTGTCTGCAATGCCGGGGCGGACCGAGGAACGCTCCGGTCCGCGGCCAACACCCCCACCCAGCGTCGGAAGGGGGAATATTTCCTCTCCATCGGGGCAGCGCTGCTGGCTCGGGGTTTGCTGATTGAGCCTGTGCTCTTTGCGCCAAAGAGGAGAAAAAAAGCGCCGTGTAAAAGCTCTTCTCTCTCTGGGGTGGGATCCCTGCCTGCGCACAGAGCGCTGCTCAGGGTATCACATCCCAGCTCGCAACCACGAACTCTTCATGCACAGCTTTTGGTTTGCCTTGTGTAGACGCGGTAAGTTTCACTGCCACAGAAGAGATTTTCCTTCTCCTCTCCACTTGTTAATCAGCACAGGGCGATTAGTAGGTGTGGCGAGTCAGAGAAGCTATTGAAAGCGAGAGCTGGTGCCAGGGAGCTGACAAGGAATTGTCCTTAAGTAAAAGTTTCATTATCACCACAGCTCGCCATCACAGCAGGATGATAAAGCTGTCCTAGGACACATCATCCTAATGCTGTTTTTTTTCTTTCTGGGTATCACATCTCGCCCGGCTTTTACACTTTTCTATGTCAAAAGATGCTATACTTGAAGTCCTGTATCTGCTTAAGGATGTATGGCCAAGAGCCGGTTAATACGAAAGGCAAAGAAACAAACAGGGAGCCCTTAATTAAACTCCGCGATACACAAACGATAACGAGGAGATAACGGAGACAATAGCAAAGATAAAGCTCTCATCACACTAACAGACGGGCCATTAAAAGAATAAGCTGTTGAACTCAGAGGTTCGACGGAAACTCTAAAAGGTAAAGGTAAAGAAAAAAGTTCTAAAGATTCTCACGGATTATCAGGAAAAGTGTCATGGAAAAGAACTAATTGATCATGAGGTATTTGAGGGGGGCTCCAGGAATTTGCAAGGCATATTGTGAGATGATTAGAGGCAGAATAAAACTCGCTAAGAGGGAGATGTCTACAGCAGACCTGTTAGGAACAGCCGCGGGAAAACAGAGGTGGAAAGGGAATATCAAGGGGTTCTGAACACATTCGGGTATGGTGAGACAGAATTCATGCCAGAAACCAGATAAAAAACTCAGTGTCAGGCAGGCATGGCTGGCTTCGAAGACAGATTTACACCTCGACTGCTTCTGCGACGAATGCACTGAGGATGTGCACAGCTGCCTGGGAGCCCAACCCAACCTTTCTCCTAGAGAATTAAAAATTGAAAGAGGGAACAAAATAGTGCTTGCATTATTTACCTGTGTCTCTAGCAGTTTTAGCTCGGATTTTACTATAAAAGAAACTACGCTATTAAAAATTATTATTATTATAAAGTATCATAACCCTCTTGGGTTTGGTACCCTTTCTTTAATTTCCTAGATGTTTTCCCCTTATTTTTGTTTGCTAAAAAAGGAGTGACGCTGTCAAAAAATACTCAAGCAGTCAAGTCCTAGAAATTCTCTCATGTCTTCATTTGTTTTAGAGTAAAAACTTCTTGCCTGTATCAGTAGGAGTAAGTAACAATTAGGGTTGTTTCAGGATTGCCAGGATTTCTTTAGCTACTAAAAGATCTTGCACGAACGAAGTAATTTTCGGCGACTTCCTCGTACCGCCCCTTCACTTGGACGAGTGATAAGATCTAAACCACTGCAACACGTCAAAGGGCAGCTCCTCCTTTCTTCCCTTCCAGGGGCACGTCCATCTCTCGAGCTGCGATCATTATCACCAACAGAGAAGTCAAACCATAGGCCAAGCACAGCAGCAGATGTGCTGGGAAAGTGGCTTCTCTCCCAAAAACAACTGTGACACCTGTAATCCACTTGCTTTGTGCCCGTTTTTTTCACCTCCGAGAGGGAAATGTGTATTTCCTTCTCCTTATCCTAATCTTCGGCATCACTGCGCAGCAGGGGGAAAGACACAGGCCGAGAAAAGCCTCCACATTTCCTACCCTGAGTCCAAGAGCCCAGTTATTGTTGCTGCCATCGTTTCAGCAAGGAAATGGTTTCCTTCAGCTTCAGGTGTAAGAACAGTGATCCCTAACGGAGCTCTTGGCTGTAACAATATCTTTGCTCATCAGCAGATGCTGCCCTTCCACCGACGTTTATATTCTTTCAGAGTAAATCCAGAATTCTTCTGGAGAAATGAAAGAGGGTCACTTACCGTGCAGCACTAGAGAGCCACTAGTGTTTTCCTTTGGGTCACAACTGTGAAATGGATGGGTATTAATTAAAAAAAAAGAAGTTTGAATACTGCCAGACGGAGGCACGCTGTATTTTAGGACAAAAGAAAGAACTATACCCATAAAAAGAAAGATTTGCATAAATGTGCCAAAGAATTCACGTATCTCCTCAGGCATACAGTGGTATTGCAGGCTTCCTCATCTTTTGTTTTACTGACGACATCTTTATCCTCAGAAGAACCAAAAAGGCAGTTCTATTCACTCTGTCATTTAAAACTATGCTAGAAAAGCATTACAGCAGCATATCCTGCTGTATGGCTTCGTGTTTCAGAACACAGAGGTGCTAAAACAAAATTCTGACCACACTTCTGAAGCAATTTCAATTTCCAAAATCCTTCCTGGTCCTTCATCTGGGAATTCAGATCCGCTGAATGAAATCTCGGCGGTCCCATGCCCACTTTTGTGGTCCCTTCGGATAAAGGCTCCTTCTCCATCCCTGGAGCCACCGTCGGCTCCCCTCCAGCACACCCTGAGGATAGGATGGCTCGGGAGGAGCCTGCAGAGCAGAAAAACAGACACTTCCCTGAGTCACAGCGTTTTCCACGCTTGAATGCAAGGACAGACCAACACTCCCGACCTCTCCTTCCCGGACAGCTCCCAGGATGGATTTCTTCTTCTGTCTCTGTAACAATCAGCCTGAATCCCAAATTCCCAGCTATCCCGAGGACCTGGGGCCGGAGCTCTCGGCTGGCTGCAATCGTGAGGAAAGCCGGGAGAATCATTGCTAACCTTCCGGCTCTCGGTTGTGTTGTAAAAACCACGGGTACCTGTTCTGAGGCTCATTTTCTGAGACACACACAGCCTCCTCCCCCTGTCTGCACTCGGAACAGCGAGTGCTTTCCCCATCAGTCTGTTAAAAGCAAACATTCATTTCTGCCGGCAATAACTCTGTGCTTACCAACGAATCGACCCTGAGCTACCCCAGACTTCCGGAGAAATCCTCCCAAATCCCGCAGGGACGGCCCTGCGGGGCGATCTCCGTCCTTCACACTCCCTCTTTCACTTTGTGCTCTTGGCTTTTCCAGGCGCGTCTCGATGCGGCGATTCCCAGCACATCCTTTGGAAAGGCTTTAAACCAGGGCGTATTCCGGAGCAACCGGGGCGTTTCTGCGGGGTTTCACCCGGTGCCAGCCCCGCAGCATCCCGCTGGTGTGACACTGGTGTGACACTGGTGTCCCAGCTCCGCCCAGCAGCAGCAATGCGGGCCGAGAGCGCCGCGGGGCGGCCAGAGCAGGAACTGCACCGGGGGTCTGCCCAGAGCCTCGGCTGGAATCTCCTCTCTCGCCTCCCGGCACATGCAAGGACGAATTCTGAAATGTATTTCCCAGCTGGACTCTTTGGCACGTAAAAGCACTGCCTTGGTATTTGTTGAGACATTTGTTTTGGCAGTAATAATCCAAGCAAACGTGAAACGTTCTACACAAACCTTCCATCAAGTGTGCTTGACAAAGACATGGGCAAATGTGGCAACCATTGCTCATATACTGTGCACTACATTTTCCAGGAAATAAAGGCGTTTTCAAGCACAGGCTGTTTGTGGGAGGCTGAGTTTTGAATACTTTCTCTTTCAGAAGGAGATCTCCAACTGCTGTCTGTCCTCTCCTAAGGTTAAGAACCAATTCAGTGTTAACAGCAGCATGAACTCATGCTGCCCCTTGGATCAGCTGCAATAGATTTCCAAAGAATACCTTAAAGATGAGCCTATAGGTATTGATGTATGGCCAGATCTCCCCTTGTTCCAGTGACTCCTTAAAAGTCAGGGCTTCAGTGTTTTGATTGAGGCAGAAATGCTGCTGCTTCTCCTCAGACACAATGGAGAACATATTTCTCCCTAGGCAGGAGCATTTCCTTTCAAATGACACCAGTTCCTGAGTCCATATGCTGTAAAACCTTCCTGTGTACATTCCACCTTCAAAGGATAAAGGAAAATCTCCTGCTTCAAAAGTCTAAGTTCATGGATTTCCTCAGAGACATTTTGCATTCTCCAGTCTCCAAAGACTGTTTTAAATTCTGGACAGAAGATACCTGCCAGATTGACAGAGGGCAGGTTTAGATGAGACATTAACAAGAAATTCCTTACTGTGAGGATGGTGAAGCCCTGAGGTTGCCCAGAGAAGCTGTGGCTGCCCTGTCCCCGGCCAGGTTGGACCTGGGATAGTGGAAGCTGTCCCTGCCCATGGGAAGAGTTTGGAACAAGATGATCTTGAAGGTCCTTTCCAAAGCAAACCATTCTGTGATTCTCTGTGTGCTTAGATCTTTTCCATTCTTCAAAGGCAACAAATTCTCTCCTTCCTCTCTATCCACGACAATCTCAGTACTTCTCATTTGGAAATGAATCCTCTCAGCTGCAACACTTTTCTACCATGAATGCCTTTTGAAGGCAAGTATTTTCATCTTCGTAAACTTTGTGATTAGTGGGATCCAATTTTTCCACCTTTTATCTCACTCCTAGGTCAAATATGCAGAAATTTTCTACACGTATTCCTAAACCCAGGTGGGTTTTTTGTGTCCTGAGGTCTCAAATGGTCAACAAATAATATTTCAGTTTCTAGAAGTTGTGGGGCAAGTGTCATCTATTGAGATTTTTTTTCCTGTGTTCTTCTGTTCAATTTCTCTATGACTCCTTGCACAGTTTCCTGCAGTGGCTGTTTCAGTTGACTCAGAGGAGAAATTCAAATGGAAACTCACGTGTTCAACAGCCAAGCAGCACAAGGTTTTCAGTTCAAGTTCACTGGGTTAGTAACCTTGGTTTTTGTTGTGCTTTTCAGAAAAAAAACAAAGATCAGGATGATTTTCTCAGCAATATTTGGAAAGCCTTAAAAAAGGGATGGAAGTGCCACACAGGCACTCATGAACAAGGGCAGGAATCCTCCACAATCCAGGTTTGTGGAGAAATCTTTCTATGACTGGCTCGCCAAAGGTAGGAATTAGAAGTGTTTGAGCATTATAGTAAGAAAGTAAGAACCAGGCAGACCATGTGCTGTCCAGGGCAGAGAAACAGCACATTTTGTCTTAAAAGGACATGTCAGGAAGGAGTGGATGTGGGAAGAGGGTGGCTTTGGACAGGCTAATTTTGGAAATCTGTCTGATCATCTGGCAAGAAAACAGGGATTCAGCTGAGAAGCAAATTTGAAAGTGAAGGAGAGTGGGGGAGAGCAGAAGAAAGGGACAACCAGCAATAATTAGAGGTGGAAAAGATGCTATGCAAGAGGAACTAAGAGAGGACAAACATGAAGCTGTTTGGCTGTCAAGGCTGACCAAGCAGGGTAAGGACAAACAAACACAGGTAGGATCCATCCTGAGAACAGCTTAGGAAGGGCTGGTTGATGTGACAGCTGTAAGAAAGGAATCACAAAAGGCATTAAAGGGAAAGTGGGGTCCAATCAACCAAGTAAAAGGGTATTGGGAATTCTGTGGAGGAGCAGGAATGGCAGTATATTCAGTTTGATGTCAAAGCAGATTCATGGATCAGAAAGGACACAAAGGAGGAAGAAATAAATTAGTTAGGTAGGAGGAAGAAAGTGTATATATGATCCTGTAAGCTTGCACTGGTCTTTCTTCAATTCTCAATGCCTGGCTTAAGACTTAGATTTCCTCACTTCCACTTTTCTTCCTCAGAGTGCCTTTCTTTCCAATGGGAGAGAAAAAAAATGATCAGAAGGTAGCAGCAAACCAAAAGGAACCCTTCTATCTCAGCCAGTGTAACAGGAAGTGCCCAGTACCCAACTTTCTGTCTCCTGGTGCCGCGTTTGGCCCTTCTGCAAGCCAGGCTGCAAATCCTGTACCCCATGGATGGCATGAACATACTGAGATGAGCTCTGGAAACCAGGGCACAGTGGTACCTGAAGGGAAGGTGAGTGGAGAAGGCATTCAAGCACAGCTTCATGGACAGCCTGGTCACTGCCTGGAAGGAAAGCAGGAGTTCTGAACTGAGGTTTTCAAAGGAGACTTGTGCTGGCATAGTTTTTTTTACCTTTTCACAAACAGGAGGGGCTGCTGGGATCTGTTCCTGGAACTTTATTTGCATCATCAGCCTCATGACATGGTTGAGACAGTAGGAAGATGGTAAAGCTCACGTACAGCCAGCAGCAGCCAAAGATTTCTTTTTTACAGAACATTTTAAAAACTTTTTAGCCACTGGCATATTGCTAAAGCTTACAGACAGTTGGTTTAGCCAGTTATTAAAAGCACTCCTACACTTGCTTCACACAAAGCTTGCTTGTCTGCTTTCTATTAACAATACACAAGACTCCAGTATTAAGCTTTAAACCTTCTACTACCTTGCTAAGCATATTTTTCTGTAGTCTTAAAGTTTATCTTAGCCAAGCCTAAGACTCAAGCTATAGTTCAATGCCCTTGCTTGCTGTACCATTGTAACTTTTTCTGCTCTCAGGTTTTGCAGCTGCAGCTAGCTCTAAATTTTCTGTCCTTTCTGTTTCTAAGGCCTGCTTTCCCAGCTTTCTGAAAATCTTCTTACCTTTACTAATTCCCACAATGCTAGCATTCAGGAACATACAATCACAGAATGATTCTATGCAGGTGCTTTTATTGAAGAGCTCTGGGTGTCTGGGGCACAGACCCAAATCTGACTCTGATATGGGTTCGGGATGAACACGTTTTTATACCCTTATTGTTATATAGCTACATATTAATTATTAAACTTATATTGTTCGATTGTATACATTGATTTAATCCAAACATGGTTTTTGTAATTTCCATCAACCCCCCAAACATTGTTTCTCATGATTCTTGTTACAATTAAACAATAATTATATCCAATTACCAAACAATCATCACATTTAACAATCATATAATTTATCATAGTCATCAAATGATTATACAAGTGCAGCCTAACATTTTTCCAGGGCCTACCTTAAAATTTTCCCAGGGTCTACCAGGCCTACCCTTCCTTTCTAAATCCTCTGAATATTCCATGATTTTAGAAATATTTTATCCCTATACTATCAACAAGACAGAGATCAAGGGAGTGATGATGTTTGCTCATGCACGGGTGAACGCAGATGCACCAACACCAAGGGCCTCACCCCTCAATTCATGTCTAGAGCTTCTGAAGGCACTGGGACCAGTTCAGCTGTTAAATAAGTGGCCAACGCTTTTTCTAAACCACATCCAGCTGAGTGGTAAGAGCTGTGTAACCCCAGCATAAGGGAAATCTGGTTTATGTTTTACTGAAACAGCAGAGATGTCCTTTTTTGGGAGGATACTTGGGAAAGCAAAGGGCTTTGGGGCCCTCAGTTTAACTTCCTTTGGCCTCAGCTGCAGATCACTTTCTCCCACATAATTCCAGCAGCAACTGCAAACCAGGCACTGTCTGGGATCACAGGATGATCCTTGGGCCTCTGACACAGCTAAACCATCCCCCAGAATACAGAGAGACCACTGAACTACCTGGGCCCTTGTTCACACAAAGCAGTGAAGTTTAGACTCTTGTTATCGCACTTGTATCTTGTCTTTTATTTTATTTTTAAATACTTTTGTATTTTGACAAAGCTGAGCAGTGAATACCCATCTTTCTTTTGGATGATCCTTTGACACGCTCAGGGCTTTTGACCAACAGCATGTAGATACTCTGAAAGAAAAGAGACTTCCAAAAAAAAAAGAGACTCACAGAAAAGAAATCATCCATTCTGTAAGCAGAATTTCAGAGTTTATTCACTGTTTAGGCAACAGACAGGTTCTCATACCTGTATCACATGTTCTAAAGTGGAGGACATACTGATAAAGACAAACTGAAAATCAATTTCAAGACAGAGTCACAAACACTGTTCCTAATGAAAAATTATAAAGGTAAATAGATACAAACCAAACACATTTAGAAGGTACCACTGAAAGTGCATTACAGGTAATTTATTTTCCAAGGAATTTATATCTGGAGAGGTGAAACACAATCCTGATGTCATGATACTCCTACTGCCATGTTCATACATTTGGGAGGGGGGAAAAAAGTATTTTTATATTATAACTCCTGGCTTGCATCAATGATGGGGAGGGCTGATAGAAAACAGCCAGTAGTCCCTGTATATCTGTCATATATAAAACTACTACCACTTTTTTTTGTTCAGGCTTGACCAGATGAGACTTGGACGCTCCTTGGCATCACTTAAATGCAGTTTATTGACCAGCAGCAAGTTGCTTCTTGCCCTGGGAGCGGCAGAGGCGGTGGGGTCGAATCCAGCAGCTGCAATTCGCACATTTTCCCACCAGATAGCAGCCGCCACAAAGGAAAAACCCAGCGGAAAAGATGCAAGTCACGGGGAGGAGCAGCGGGGCTGGACCAGGAACAGCCGGGCTCGGCAGCATCGCGGGGCCGGCTGGGAAGGGACAATCCCCCGAGAGAGAGAGGCAGGTCTCTGTATTGTCTATCATCTGTCTATCTATATCTATATCTATATCTATATCTATATCTATATCTATATCTATATCTATATCTATATCTATATCTATATCTATACTATCATCTATCCATCTATCATCTATCTATCCTCTATCCATCCATCTATTCTATATCTATCATCATCTATCTATCTATCTATCTCTCTATCTATCTATCTATCCATCTATCCATCTATCCATCTATCCATCTATTTCTATATCTATCTATCTATCTATCTATCTATCTATCTATCTATCTATCTATCTATCTATCTATCTATCTATCTATCCATCTATCCATCCCTCCATCTATCCATCTATCTATCCATCTATTTCTCTATCTATCTATCTATCTATCTATCTATCTATCTATCTATCTATCTATCTATCTATCTATCTATATTTTTTTTTCATTTAGAGATCTACCTATCGATTTATCCATCCACTCTCCATTTATTTCTCCACCTAACCATCCATTCATCTGTTATCCACCCACCCACCCAGCAGCATCCTCGTCCACAGGATCTGGGTTCTGTTCCTGCCCTGGGGAAAGGAGCCCACACTCACATCCAGGGGAACCATTTCAGATCACACTCAGACTCAGAGCAACAGGCTGGGGAGAAGGGGGAGATGTGAGGTCATGGGTGAAGCAGTGAGATTGAGAGGGGGCATCCAGAACACTGGACTGAGCGGGGTTTGGGAGGGGATGTAGGTCATGAAGCAGCCACAGGGATCAGTTTATCCCTTGGGGTCCCCAATGCTGCTTTCTGTCCTTGCCACTGAACAGAAATGAAATTGCAGCAGTATTGAGCAGTGTGCTGGTTTCTCCCAGCACTGGGGCTGCAGGGCAAGTGAGGACAGCAGCCAGCTTAAACCCTGGGAATCTGGGATTGGTGTGGGAGACACCAGCAGCTAAATAATCTCCTAACTTGCTTCCCTGTCAAGCCAGTCTCTAATGCAGAAAATACTTGTACCTTTTAAAACATGCTTAAAGAACTGTGCCCACATTCATTACTACATGCTTGTCTTCTGTTTTATCTTTACAGAAGACAAAGAAAGGGGTCAGAGGCACCTCTTCAGAGAGGCTGTTTTCAGGAATACATGTATATAAAATATTTCTCATCACATGACTTAAAGTAAAATTCCCAGGTTTGTCCATTACTGTTTTAGTGATTTAAAATACATTTTGAGAAGCAAGCATATCCTGCACTACTGTAAATCTCCCATTTATAGCTTAAGGATTTAAAAAAATAGTTTGTCTCCTTTTTCTTCTTCTAAGAGTGATACCTACAGAAGGTATCACCTCTGGATATCTGATGGCAGGAACTTCAGCACAGGACTGGAGTGGTTCTCAGCCTTACACTCACATTGTACATTGTGAGTGCAAACATGCATTACATTGATTAGGAAGTGGCACTTAACAACTGAGTAAGTGTCTCTTTTCCTCCTCATTTTTTTCTTTCTTCTACCTCATTCTATTTCTTTATGTATTAATCAAGGTAGCTAAAGAAAGAAATACTCAAAAAAAGTCCCTAAATCTAGTACAAAGTCATAGGTGATTCTGAGAGAGGTTAAGAATTACTATGGGCTGCCTGGGTGAATAAATCCCTTAAACTGAACTTTTTAATCACAAACTCAAGTGAGTATTCTTTGGAACATATGGGGGAAAAAGCTCTGCCATTCTGCCACAAACATCTGCCATTCTGAAGGGAAAACTGGGGTACTGAATACAGTGACAGGAACAGACAGTTGTTCTCTACAGTGTTGCTCACTAGATGGAGTACGAGTTATTTATATTAAAATGCTAAACCAAGTCACTCCCACTTCCTACTAAATGCTCATAAAAAAGCGTCACAGAATCTACTTGGCAAAACCTTTAAGATGAACAGAATAAATCTGTGTTCTTGCCTTGCACATAATCTTTACTTATTTGTGCATGTGGTTCACAAGTAAAACATCAGAAAATCAAGACAAATGTTGAACTGCGCAGATAATTGAGGTCCAGCATCACCAGACACAGCAAAAAATTTCTTAGGAGCAGTCTTGCCTAAAGGTGAACTGCAACAGCAACAACAACAAAAGCAAATATGCTAATACTGTTTTCATTTATGTGGTATTCAGAGTGATGGCTCAGATGCTCAGCAGCTTTGGAACAGTGAGACACAGCTGGCTGGAAACACAGCTTCCACAAAGAATTACCCAAACAGGGTGTTGCAAGGGAGAAAAGCAGTGAGGCCTGGCACCAACAATAAGAGGTGAGTTAAAGCAACAGCTCTAATGTGATGCAACTGAATATCATAATTAATTTCAAACCACCAACAACTAAAAAACAGGCCTGTTTGTAGTTGATGAGAGAAGAAATTCTGCGAGGTAATCACACAAACCTAGTAATACTGACAGCCTTTGTTCAGCAGCTTCTGATTTACACTGCCTTTAAGAATAGATAAATATTTTAGGAAAGAGATACCATCTGAAACACACTCCTGCTTTCTGCTCTTACACAGAAGCCATCCATCTGTTGTCAGCTCAGTAATTTGAAATCTAGTCTAACATTACCACAGTGCACATGCTGTGTATGGCACATGGGAGCAGCCACCTCGATGCTGGACACAAATTTGTGTCAGAGATCCATGACCCCACCCCAGAGGTCAATAGCAGTGAGCACAATCCACTTAAAGAATTCCCAAATGGAAGATGCATCACGTACTGCAGCCTCCTGCATGTGTTGCAGGGAATTTATAAAGCTTCTAAAGCTTTCCAGAGAGCTTTGTATTGGATTAAGATGATGATTAAGAGATACAAAAAAGTTTTGTCCAGCAGAGAGAGCACATTATCAATTCCAGGTAGATAACAGCCAGTGAGTCCTCAAGAAAAATAAGAAGGAAATGCAAGTTACCATCAAAACTGTTTTTTCAAAGGTGAATCAACAAAACCCTTAAAGCTTCCCCTGGGAATAAAGTCTTCTGAGCTGACAGCAAATGGTAAAATCAGAAAACCTCTCCCTGACTGCCCTTCCCCCTGTACCTAACAAAAGCAACCCCCAAGCTGGTGTAGCTACCAATCCACCTGAATACCCAAATTAAAAAGACTCACTAAGAATGGTCAAATGCATTTCTTTCAAAAGCCAAAGCACTGCTCTAACAAAAGCTATTCATGCATCATTTGAAGTTTCACATCAAATTAGAAGGAGGGAGAGATGAGAAGAAATCCTTCCTGTCTGACAGACATTTGCACTTGCCTCTGAAATACAAATGTGTGAGACCATACATAGTAAAATCTCTTGGAAAGGGATTCTCCTGTCAGTTAATGGAATGTTGAGAGACACTGAGGACATCTCAGAGGGCTGCAGGTGCTGCTTTCTTGGCCCATGGGAACAATTTCCTAAGTCTACTATGAAGCTTTATTAATTAACATTGCAAATTTCCCTATATGTACATATATACTCTAATTATCTATTCTTGAATCACAGTAGAATATATACAAATAAATATGCATAAGATTTTTCTTCCATACTTGTTCAGAGAAACTGGAAATGGCTGGTTTGGTTTTTTTTAATGAGGTGTAAATTTCCTAAATTCTTAGAACCCTTTGGTTTCTTAGGACTCAATAAGAAACAAAAAGTAGATAAACTTTTTTGTTACTTGTGTTATCTGAATGAGTAGAAAAGTTGAGACAGTAATAAATTAATGTTACAAAAGCATGTCAGTTTAAACATGATATTTTGGTGGTTGGGCCCAAAATGATCTTCATACTTTGGAAAAATATGCATGAGAATAATAAGAAAGCCACGCTGGCAAAGACTGCATACTTCAGAGGAAAACCACCTCATATTGTGGGTTCTTTCCCTTTCTGCTCCATTGAATATTTATCTATAATTTTTAATAATTCAGGAGGTGGCTGTGTCAGTGCTGAGATCACCCTGACTTTGCCTCTACTGCTCATCCTGCCAGTGCTTTGGAGATTTCCTGGCTCTTGTCATGGATCCCTACTCAGAGATCCATTAAAAAATTACCATTGCTCTGCTCCTGCCTTTCTACCAGTGCTGGAAGATCCCTTGTTCAAGTATTATGGGATTGCATTGTTAGAATCAGATTTGTGAGGCAGATTCTGCATAGAAAACTTCCAGTTCTCTGTGGATGTTCCACTTACTGCTGTGTGTGGTACAGATGGTACAGACTGTCAGCCAGTACCTAAATAATAATAATAATTAAACAGATCAGGTTCATTATTCTGTTTATTTATTCATTATTTAGGTGTTACTAGCTGGATGCCCCATCCCTGAAAGTGTTTAAGGCCAGGTTGGGTGGAACTCTGAGCAACCTGCTCTGGTGGGAGCAGGGCAGAGGGTAGGAACACTGTGATCTTTAAGGTCCCCTCAAATCCAGGCCAATCTGTGATTTCCAAACCACAACTATGGGACTTGCACACAAAGGCAAATGTCACAAGCAAGGGGAAGGAAATGTTCCAGCCATCAGGAAGCAGAAGCAAGCAGGCCAACCCCCAATTCCTACTCTATCATATCTTATTTATTGCTTTGTTTTAGATATTCCTCTCATTGCGTGGCAACAGCTTAAACCCATCACAAGCCTAACGAGGAGAGTGCAGCTTAATGGAAAGCAGATTATGCCAAAGAGATTTGATATCTTTCTCTGACAAGATTAAAAATAGGAATCATAATGGAGACTATATTGTTGATATAATATAATCAGACTTTTTTAGACTTCTGGCTTTGTGCCTCTAACATTCAGATAAAAAACCTAAAAACAAGAGCATCATGAAAAATCAGAATGGCACATACTAAATCAAATTGAATGTGTCAAGCTGATAGGCTCACTGCAATTAATGTGAATGCATCAAATAATTGCAATGAGACTTGTAATGTCCTATAAATACTGTTCTATTGTATGCATATAATCTTATTTTATAATGATACAGAGACATAATGATAGTGTAACCATACATTTGTTCCTGGAAAGTTTTCAGATTACATAAACATTGAGATGTGATAATCAAGAAAGCCTGTGAGCAGATCACAGAGCTCTGAAATGTTTGGCATTGCATACCAAGGCATTCTTAATACAATAAATCCCAGTGTTCTTCCTACAGGAACAAAGAATCACGTGCAGACACCTGGCTCTGGACAGGCTGGAAAATTCTGTAGGCACTCTCCTGAACACCACTGGGATGGATGACAAAATGCATGATAACAGAAGAGCACTGAGGAGAAAATGAGCATTTCTTCGCAGCTGTTGTGACTCAGCTTCCACGCGTGCCCTTCAAAACTGTCTCTGGTTCACAGAGGAGCAGTCAGAGCAAAAACTGGTCTGGAACAGGACAGAGACTTAAGGAACTACAGTTTCCAGCTTATCATTGGGAACTTACAGGTGGTTTGGTCAGAGTCTGATGAACAGAAATCTGTCAGGTGGCTCTTTAACCCTGCAAGAGCATCTGCCACACCCCTGTTATTATCCAGCAGTTTAAAGAAATGGAAACAGGGAATGAATCACAATTTATAACACCCAAAGGACATGGCAAGGCATATACTGTGTCATCTCTCATTTGATCCCTTTAAATCAATAGGTGGGGTCTTTCTAAAGGTGGTTCACATTCTGTCATGGTCTTGTTGGAGGGAGAAGAGCATGTGTATATGCACAGAGCAGGTTAGATTATCACAAAATACATCCTGAATCTATGAAATATAAACTTTGGATCTAACATCCTCCATGTCAAATATGGCTTCTGTATTTTCCTCCCCACGGTTGATTCCCCAATTCCAGATAACTACTAGCTTTCAAAAATAATCTAATCTACTAATTAACTCTCAGAATGTCCAGAAAAATACATTTTTAAGCAATAGCATAAATCAAGTTCAGCTTTTACTCCATGTTGTGCCCCTAACAGTGACAGAGAACTTGAGATTTTTTCACAAGTTACTGGAACAGCAAAGTTTAAAAAAAAGTTCAGATTTCATACATTTGGAAACACACAGAAGTCCCTTTCCTTCTGCTCAAGACATATGTGAGCATCAGATGCTGCTTCCTGGGAATCCATTTCCCACAGGATTGTCTCAAATGACAGAATCTCTGTGTTACCCCCCAGGGACTGCACACATGGGTATTGAGTAGAATAAGCTGCTGAGGTTTTCTTTTTATTCTGTCATTTTGGAAATATAACTTAACAATTCCAATTATCTTCTGAAATATAGATATAGCTGATTCTTCAGCTATTGCTTCTGCTATTTATTTTCCCCTTTGAGATCTGCAGAGGCAGTTCTGCTCCGCCTTTCAGTATCACAAATATGAACTGAAGTGTTAATGAAGATGCATCTGCAGTGCCAGATGTTGGCCTCAGCCATGGCTGGGGCCAGCTCCTTGCCTCTCTGCCATTGTGTATTCTGAAATTATGATTTTTAAGAAGATGAAAATTAATGGGGTGTGTTATATAATATCTTCCTCTGGCACCTGCCCATCAGAGAGTGCAGAGCCTGACTTTCACCAGGAATGGTGTTTCCTGATGAGAGAAAGCATGCTCCTGGCTTATATTAGGAATATGCTTGACCTGTGTTCAGCCAGTAACAAAGGGATCCTTTAACCCTGCATTTACAGCCTGGAAGAATCCATCTGCCAAACCCTCTGCTGTAAAAGTTCCTCTATTTCTGAAAAGGCAAAAGGACAACACAGTGACGGCTTCACTGTTCCAGCACAGCCTGATAGAATCTAATAACTTAAATTAATTAAATTTGTAGCTGAAGTAGTCCAGAAGGTATAAAAGAGCAGGCAAGGAAGGTAGCAGAGCATTGGATATGAAGCTGGAAAAGAGAATATCTGAGGCAGAAACTCTGTTTGAGAAACCCCCAGAGTGGTTCACAAGGAGAATGTGAGGCAAAACCAGCATCCCTCGGGAAACACTTCCTTGCATAAAGCTTTTGATGCCACATTTATTGGGCTAAAAGGCACTCTGAGATGTGAAAACTCAAAATGGGGGAAATATCTCACTAAAGATAGATACACTTCAAATGTTGGTAGTTACTACTTGGAATTTCAGCTGTTTGTCCAAATTCTGTGTTTGTACCTATCTGGGTCTATAAGGCATGAGCTCCAGGATGTGATTTTTGGGTAAATTCTTCTACCATAACGTAACTACTTCTGCAAATAATTATTGTTTTTTCTAGTCCAAAGGAAATGCAGATTATTAAGCCATTTTTCAGTGTAATATAAAATTAATATAATTGTTATTTTTAGTTAAGGCAACGCAAATAGTTATTGAGCCAGCTCTGTAAATATTGATTTTGGGAAGAATTTTTTATTATCTCTGAAATAATGCATTAACATTACATAATATAATCATATAATATAATTATATGATCCGCTTATCTCTGAAATATCCTGAAAAGCAGCATCTCCTCTGGGCTGCCAGCATGGTTTTTGCTGGTGTAATCTAAGGTAAAAGGCAATGTACTCTGCAAGTCACTTGTGCACTATGGCAATTTTTACATCACCGCTTGCTGCTTTGTTTGGGTATTTCTTTAAACCATCTACTCTAAATTAAAAATACAAGGAGTTCAAATACACTCCTGCATCTCTATACTCTGGTACAATGATTTTCCAGAAAGCTTCCTATTTTCTAAACACCAGTCATGAAGCTTTTGTTGTACTTTTAATTAACTCCAGCTCCCAGATCCATGTGCAATTCCAGCTGATTTGTATTCTCTCTGTTTCTCTAATATCCGGGTGGCCACATCACACAGGAGAGCTCAAATGCAACATGTTCATAAACTAAGCCAGACCAAAGAAATATTATCAACTGATGAAAGTCCTGAAGGAAATTAAATGTGAGGCAAGAGAGTTTAAAATGTTTAGCTTAGGGAGAAAAAGATGAGAAAGTGTGATAAAAGTCTACAAAAATCAAAAGTGTGCCAAGACTGAAGCAAGAAGCAGCAGAGGCACAGGGGCACAGAACTAAGCATGTGCACAGACTTAGAGGAAAATGTAAACTGAATGCTAAGGAGATGTTGGGATTTATTTACATATAGATCCCTGCAAGTCCAAACACTATCTCCATATAAAAGCACATTCTAAAATCGATTATAGCATTTTTTGGTGAATATTCTGGAGTGAAATAGAGGCCATGAAAGAAAACAATCTTCTTGACCCACTTGATCATTTCCCTTCTAATACCTGTTCTCCAGCTACATGTTATATGAGAAAAAAATAAAATGTAGAGGGAAGCACTAAAATTTAAGAGGAATTGCTGAAATTACTGAAACAAATAAGCATACTTAATATAAAGATTCTAGGCTTAAATTTATCCAGCTGTACAAAGAGAAGGAAAGGCGTGAATAAAAATGATGAAATTTTATCTCTGCCTTATAGCTGCGCCTTGTATATGTGTCTCTAATGAAATGATCAGCATAATGCAGAGAATGTTTATGTGCTCACCTTATTTTTACCATAATAGTTCTGAACAACTCTGTTTTTGACCAGGTTGCATAAGGTTTTGACAAAGAGCACATGGCCTGTGGCAGCTCAGAAGTAATCAAGATATCAGCAAAACTGGCAGCAGCATTTCAGCCACGTGAGAAACAAGAGCACCCATGGGAATGACTGAAGAAATGGAGTCATTAAAACAAGCCACTTTTCCCAGGAACAGCTGGTATTATTTTAGAAAACAAAACTTGCTGAAGGGAACTGGAATCTTGCCAGATCTGGTACTTAAAAAGAAAAGCAAAAAGATGATAATAAAGGAAAAAAAATTAGAGCATTTGAAGATTAGCAACTGTGCAAAAGGAGAAAACCTCCTTTGCAGCATCCTGAGGCAAGCACCAAAAAATGGGCCAATATTAGCATATGCATTCAGCACACTTCTGGCAGCAAGGACGTGTTTGGAAAGATTCATGTGCAATACCTGTCTTTTGTACTAAGGAAAATACAAGAATAAAAAAAAAAAAAGCAGAAAGGGTAACAGAGGACACCACTAAGGCGAGATGGAGCAGGCCAGCTGGACTGTTATGATTTAATTAAGGAGAGTTTGACTCAGTGGGATTCACACATGGGAGATTATTCCTATCAAATCTGACAGAATTTTTCACAGTGGTAACATATCACAGAGGGAAGCTGTGGACATAAAACCAATTTGACACTGTACTGCACACTGTTAAATTAGAAAGTTAATGATTAGGGTATATACAGCATGAAAAGCTTGCAAAAGGAAAGAGCTGACTTTGAAATCTAATATATGAACTAAAAATATACAGTGTAGACCACATTTTAATTCATTCAGCTTCATCAAATTACATGTATCAGCCTACTCCTAATATCTTTTGGTCAACTAACCATAGAGGCATAATACTCCATTTCCAGCAAAACATGAATTCCCATCTTCTACCTAAAAATGCATAAATTCATATTATCTAAATGTGATGAATTCTTTCTTGGATTCCAGTCTTGGTTTTTTTGTCCCAGCAGCTCACTGTCAAGAACCTTTATTAAGAACTGTTCTTCCTTCACAGAGCCGAAGAATTATTGAGGGTAGAATGGACCCTGTGGAGATTGTCACCACATCACACCCACTCCCGCCACCCCCCAAATCCTGGGGGCAGGAGCAGGTTGCTGAGGTTCTCAACCAATTGAATTTTGAATACATCCAGGAATGCAGACATGTGGTCAACTATCATCAGAGCAGGAAAGCTTTTTCCTCAATTTACCTGAATTTAGTATATTTCCATTCCTGTCTATTGTCCTGTTGGACAACCTGTCTGCTTTACTCCATCTTTACTGCCCTCCCAGCTATTTGACTGATTTTTAATTCCCCCCTGACTCTCCTCTCCTCTCCTCTCCTCTCCTCTCCTCTCCTCTCCTCTCCTCTCTCTCCTCTCCTCTCCTTCCTCTCCTCTCCTCCATCTCCTCTCCTTGACTCCTCTCTGCTCTCCTTCCTCTCACTCCTCTCCTCATCTCTCTCCTCTCCTCTCCTCTCCTCTCCTCTCCTCTCCTCTCCTCTCCTCTCCTCCTCAGTTCACTTCCCTATCCCCTTATCTAGGCTGTAATCCATCCCTTTGTCTGTAGGAGATTTTCAGGAGTGAGCACTGAAAGCCTTACTCAGGTCAGGGTAAACAAATTCCACATTCCTCCCCCATCCAGTGATCTAACAATGATTGTGGAAAGACATCAAGTTGATCAGACATGATTTCCCATTCATAAAATCATGGGTACAACTCACAAACACTTCCTTGTCCTTCATATGGTTCAAAAGGGCTTACAGGGTTCTTTGCTCTGCATCCTGCCAGGGGCTGAGGTGAATCTCATGAGCTCTGGTTCTGTAGATCCTCATTCTTAGCTCCTTGATCTTTGTCACCACCTCCCTCATGTAATTCAGCAGTGGGTCTGTGCAAACCCAGGGCACTGGGAATATTTCTGTGTCTGCTCTGGGGTGCCCTGACCCCCAGGGCAGCACTGACTTTGACCCTCATTCATGGAGAAAGTTTCCCTGACTTTAAGATAGACTGGAATCCACAAAAGTGTGAAAGAGATTATAGAGAGTAGTGTGGGTGTATCACCTGGTGAGAAATTTAAGTTTTGGGATTTTCAGTATGTAGTGGATGGAAGCAAGGTGGAGGGCACAGGGTGTGTTCCTGGGTTTCTTCTTCATGCTTCTTCTTCCTTCCTCTTCATGGTTTTGGGTGGCATTTTGTAATTGGGCAGAAAAATCTGCACTGTGGGCTCTGTGTGATCAGTTATTGGGTTAAAAGGGAAAATAATCCAGGTGTCAGTTCTTAATTGGATAGTTTAGACTTAAAAGACCTTGTAACAAGAGATTGTTGGCCATTTTGTGCCTTCTAATGAAAGGCTGCTGAACTCACAGTCATGAGACTGTTTCACTGATAAAAATAATAAACACCTGAGTCTGAACAGGAATTACTGTCTCAAGGGCCTTCAATCCAGACCCAGAGAATCCCACACTGGTACTGCCACATGGGCCCTCAGTTTATTCATCTTCCTGCTGCTGCCAGCTCACATTGCTTTTCCCACTCTTTATTACATTAAACTCCAGTTGAGCTTTGGCTTCCTTATCCTACCCTTGCCTGAGTATTGAACAGCTTCTCTGTATTCCTGTGGGGTCACTCATCCATTCTTTCATCTTCTGTATGCTTATTTTTGATGTTAGAGTTGAGCCAGGAGCTATTTGACCATCAATACAGGCTTTCTGCCACTCTCACCTGATTTTCTGGACATTTTGGAGTTTGGACAAGGTAAAACTTTGAAATCTCCAGAAACATCTTCTACATGGTTCTTATTTCAGCAGTTCCTGAACAGGCCAAAGCCCACTCTGCTGAAACCTGGGAGGCCACTCTGGGGTTCAGAGGCTCCTTTCTGCCCAGTTCCCTCCTCCCAAAATCCTTCCCTCCATTGCATGATCCCTAAATCCAAGGCTGACCCAGCCTTCACACTCCAGACCAGTTTTTCTTGTCTTTAAACATCAGGTCCAGCAAAGAACTTCCTCTCCTTGATTCCCCAATCCCCTGTATCAGGGAGTTTCCATTGGGGCACTCCAGAAACTTCCTGGCTTGCTTGTGTCCCTCCTGTTGTTTTTTCAGCAAAAATCAGAGAATGGTTTGCTTTGGGAGGGACCATGGGGCACCTTACACCAGACTAGGTAACTCAGACTCCTGTTCAGTCTGGTCTTGAACATCCCAGGGATGAGGAGCCCACACCCCTCTGAACCCAGAAAGTAATTTTAGAGAAACTCCAAGACATTGCTTGTTGAAAAAGTTTAGAGAATGCTCCTAAGCTCCCTGCTTGGCTGAGAATAAAAAGTTTGGTGATTTTGGCCCTGAAATTGCACTTGGCTAAGGCTGAAGTTATTTGTGAAAGTCCACAATGTTTCTGGATAAAAGTTTAGAGTTGAAGGCAGTCACTCTAGATATTATCACAAAAAATAACAAAGAATGGTAAAGTTTTAGAATGACTCATTTATTTTACCCAGTAATGTTTACAGCAATGTAATCTGTTACAAGGATCATTCTAAAATAGCCTAATATTTGGAAGGAAATTAAAAGCAGGCTCTGACAGTTATCTGTTCTGAAGATCAGAACTGGGGCCACACATATTGATTCTCTGTAATAACATTCAGACTCTCAGAACTCTCAGCTTGGCAGCAAGAAAGCAACATGTTTATCACTGTCAGGCTGATAGTGTGGTTATTTCATAGACAATAAAAAAAAAGAGAAAAGACAGTAAGCTTCTTAGCAATAAAATGTAATAACATGTCTAAATTAAGTAATGTCTGGAAAGTTGGGTCCTGTGATTTCATACACATTGTAACACATTTTATAACCCACACTCTGGTGTGGCGTTTAGGGGCAGATCTCACACACGTGAAAGGGGCATCACACCCCTGCATCACAGAATCCCTGAGCTGGAAGGGGCACAGAGGGGTCAGTGAGGAAGGGGCACAGAGGGGTCAGTGAGGAGGGGCACAGAGGGGTCAGTGAGGAAGGGGCACACAGGGATGGATCACTGAAGTCCAGCTCTGGGCCTGAGAGCACTGTCCAAATGTTCCTGGAGCTCTGGCAGCCCTGGGGCTGTGCCCATTCCATGGGGAGCCTGGGCAGTGTCCCACCATAGCAATGCTGTGAGGACCCCGACGAAGGAGGAATGTTGAGGGGGATTCCATTGATATCAGAAGGCTAATTAATTACTTTATTATACTATATTATTCTATGCATGTAAAACTGAGTCTGCCAAGCACTCAACCCTGCACACAACTGCACTGAATCTCATGACTCTCACCCAACAGTCCTGACACACACACACACACACTTGGCCCTGACAGGCCAAGGAAACAAAACACCGTCACTTTGGGCAAACAATCTCTATACTGCATTCTATACCATAAATAGAAGGGGATATTCTGCACATAGGCTGTAAGTATAAGGCAACTAGATTTTAAAATTATTTTTCTTATTATTTTTCTTATTTTTATGCAGGCTGAATCTCTAAGGAAAGCTTTATCTTGTATGGGGATATTTTAGGAGCTCCTGCTCTGCTGGTACATCATCATCTACATGAAAATGATATAAATCTGCTCCTCACAGCATCTCACTGCAGCATTTGTTGTTCTCACAACTTCCTGGAGCATGGACTCTGGAGTAGCTTTGTCAAGCCAGGCTTGTTGTTAGGAATGTCAAGAGTCAGCACTGCCCATCCCAGAGCTGTGCCACTCTTTCTCTACTCAGAATTACACAGCTCCTTTAAACCTTGCTGTTCCTGGGCCCTCCCCAGATGCTCTTCACAGCATTTGCATTGTGACAAAAGGCTGAAAAAATCTGCATTTTGGACTCTGGGCACACCATCTCTCCTTGATTAACCCTCTTTTTCTCAAATCTCATTTACCTGGTACCCCCACAATGGTCTCTACCAGTGCCCAAAATAATATCAGGGGAAACTTCCCAGTTCCCAAAATGTCTGGATGTCTCGGTTGGCCCCTTGTGACATGTATATAACCACTTCCTTATTTCCTTCTTCTTACAGAATCTTGTGTGCCCTTGTGTGTGTGTCTGAAGAGCACCTACCTTTCTTACAGCTACTTATTTATGCACAGAGACAGAGTTTGTGCTGACTGCTGCCCCAGAAAGCAGACAAGGACAACCTAAAGGCTTCAGTGAGCTGAAATTCAGATTCAACTTTTTCCGCTCTTAAACACAACTGAACTACAGCAAAGCATCAAAAGAAAAAGGATGTAGATTTCTTTAAGTAAAAACAAAAAGCCCTTGAGCAACAAGGGGATGCAGAGTGAAGGAAGCATGAGCAGAACAGAATGATTCACACATGAGAGAGGCTGTGCAGCAAAAGGTGCTTCTTGTGCCCAGGAGCATCCAATCACACAGGCACCCTTGGGCTTGGCTCTCCCCTCTGTGCTGTCAGCCTGGGGTACACAGAATTCAAGTGGCAGGAGATGTACAGGGAAATCCCAGCCTGCTGTGACACAGAGAGATGGCACTCAAAGGAGGGGCTGGCATCGTGGGGAGTGGTTACCCAGTGAGGTTTTGGTTCTTTACACATCCATACAGCTTTAAATACCTCTGCTGACTGGGCTCTCCACAAAGAGGTAAATCAAATACAGCTTCTCCAAGGGTTAAACTCCTGAAAATCTCCATGGTTTAGCAAGACAGCTTTGAAAAACCCTCTGTGAGTTAAGCTTGCACTGTGCATAATCCATCTCAATTCCCATGTTGGCTATAGCGAGCACCATCTATTTTTGGAGAAGATAAACAAGTATCTATTATCTCTTACTGCTCTTTCCCTTCATCTGGTTGTTTACCTGCTATCTGCATTTTCAATCTCCTCTTCGAGCCCCCTCCTGCCCCACCACTGAGGTTACTGCCCTGTTTTCTCTGCTCTCCTTCCATCCCAAAGGGAGTTGTTTCCACAAGACTTGGGGTCCACATCCCAAACACATTTCTGCTTTAGCTCATGATGGTTTCATTCTGCAATTCTGCAAGAATTTGTCTTTTGGTGATGTGATCTGTCTGCGTTCCAAATTAATTTTGTTCTTCAAATCTCATCCACTCCTAACTAAGGAAAATTGTGTCTTTCTTCACATTTTCTTCTCAACCTCCAGGATGTCTGTTACCTGTCTGCTGATATTCCTCTGTTCCTCTTCTTCCAGAAAACCTATGTGAATCCTTGTACCTGGTCTCATCTTCCTTTTTTTCCAGTACATTTTCATTTCTTCTCTTTTGTTGACCATGTAGGTCAACAGTGCTTTTACAGGCATCTTCCTCCAATTCTGACTTCTTCCTTCTCCTCTCCTCAAACTGAAACCTAAATTTATGTACTTGAATTTGCAGATGGATTTCAAGAAACCACCTGGTTATATCCTAAAAAAGGTTTGAATAAACCACCACAATGCTTATAAACAATTGGCTCTGGAAAAAAAAAAAAACAAAAAACAAAAAAAAAAAAAACCACCCAAACCCCAAATCCAGTGTTTAAACTCTGTTTTTTGTCAATATGGGATGACATTTCATTCATACTCCTGCAGGGATCTGTCATGCATCCAACTCCACAAAATTATTTTACTAGCACCTTATATACTGCTGCCATGCCCACAAAATCTTGGCTGATGCCAAACTAGGAGATGGAAATAGAGAAACTTTCTGGAATTCAAAAGAACCTTGTCAATTTGGGAGGGAGAGTTTGAAATAAGACAAAATTTCCTAATGACACATTCAAAAAGGTACAGTCAGGAAGGGCAGAGCAAATAGAGCAAAATGAGGAATTAAATGAGTGAGCAGTACTGCAGAAAATATCTGGGGTTGTAGTGGTTCACAGGCCATAAGATGACACTTCCAAAAAACCAGAAAATCTCATTCTGGAGTATATTATCAGAAGTGCTGTGTGTAAGACAAGGGAGGTAATTATTCTGCTCTACTTGCTACTAGTGAGAGCTTGGTTCCTGCTGTGAGTACAGCATTTAAAGAAGCAAGAACATAAAGAACTTCCAACAGAGAGCAAGAAAGAGAAAGGTTTTATCCAAAATCACAGTCCTGAAGATTTATTTAGATGATAAATAAGGAGACTGGGGAAAGGTGAGAAGAGTCTTCCAGTTTATTAAAGTTTATTGCAACAAAACCAGTGATCCATTGTTCTCTGTGTCCTCCAGAGGAGGGCAAGAAGTAATCTGCTTAATTTGCAGCAAAGAGGATTTACATTACACCCCAGAAACATTTGCCACTCCAAGGATGGTTAAGCTCTGGAAGAGGCTAACTGGGGAGTTAGTGACATCCCTAAAGAACAGGTTTGACTGGTGTGGCAGGGATAGGATCTTCATGGATTTAAAGTTTCAAGTGAGGTAGAAAAACATTCCGTCATGTTTTGCATCTTCACTGTTCATTTTACACTGCATCTACACAAACTCTGTGTGTTTTACCACTGGGCCAGGCTGTGCCTCTGACCTCACTCACACTGATCAGCATTTTCTCTGCAGAATTAGCAGGAGCTCCTGTGAGAGGCCTGCTGAAGTGTTTGCTAAATTACATCAAGATCTATTCCAACCATCTCTGATATAATTTGTTATTTACACACATGCTGACAAGTTTCATTAGCAGCATTATTTGATGACAACATTTTATTATGAACCAGAACAGAATACAAAAATAAATTATTACAGGACAGGCCTGCTAGAGCAGCCTGTGACTGTCAGCAGACTGTCAACAGGATTTTTGATGCTGCACTTCACTTATTTCTAAAATTCTTTTGTCAAGTAATACCCACAGAGTACACCACACCTGTATTTTGAAGTGCAATATTTTCCCATTTGAAAAACATTACTTTTAATTTATAAACCTTAATTTGTGTCTTTTCCCTTTGAAATTCTCTTTTTCCCCACGTGACACTGAGTGAATTCCTAGTTCCTGAGCTGCTTTGACACACAACAACCTTTACAAATGGCAGAAACCCATTAGCCTGATATTTTCTTTGGTGACCTGCATGTAGAATTCACCTCCTTCCTAGATATGACAAGACACAATGTTAGTATCTCAACATATAATGTGGTTAGTGGGTTTAATTACACTGAGCCTAGGAGCTTTAGATTTGCAGAAGAATAAAGTATTTTTAAGGACAGAAAGTTTGCTGGAGTTTTACATTTAATGAACTTATAAAACTGTCCAGTGGTCCAAGTTAAGTGTTTTGAGTAAATTAAATTTAAATAAACAGATAAACAATATGCTTATACTGAGCTGTGATCGTGACCTAACATTTTTAAATTTTCATAATCTTTCACTTGTATTTGGGACTTGTATTTTTTCATGCCAGTAACAGAATAAGAGTTGTTAGAATTTTAAAATATATTACATGTTTTCTTTCTGAAGGATCAAAAATTGCTTGAGTTCCTTTCAAAACCCCAGTTCTTGCTTTTGTGCATTATTTGAACAGGCAAGCAGTGAGTGATGCACACTGCAAAATGAGAGACCTGCACCTCCAATGGACACATGATCCAGCAACCAAAACACAAAACCTGGGAGAAAATAGGCAAGAATTAAAATCCACCAATTATTATTACACTAAGTTGGAGATGATAAAAATATTGATAATCCAGACTTAAGACAGCTACTTAACATAAAACAGATCTATCAGGAATAAAACCCAAAAAAACCAAATCCCAAGAATTACAAAGTGAAGCAACCTGAACCAAAGGTGCATAAAATATCTAGAACAGGCTGGCCCAAACATAAGCCAGTTAAATTGCTGCAGCAGTTAATGACTGAGAAGTTCAGAATTTTATCTGTCTCCATTGCTTTAAGCTTGTGAGAAGAAGTGTACACCATCAGGTGCTTTCAAAGGTCTCAGATTTCCAGTAGGAACAAAGGAAATAAAAATGCTTTTTCCCTACTACTGTAAAAAATCAAAACAACAACAGCAAAAATCAACAAACAATGCAACAACAACAACAAAACCTACAAAATATGCAACCACCAACAAAAAAACCCAAAGAAACAAAGAAACAAACAAAAAACCAACAAGGAAACCCCTTTAACAATTTTGTCCTTCCCTCTGGGCCTAGGTAGGAAAGGACTGCTTTTTAATGCTGGACTGGCCAGGTGCCAGCTGCCAGTCTCTTTTTATTACATTGAGGAACAACCACTTGGTTCCAACCCAAAGTTTTCAATTTTCACCTGGTATTTCAAACTATCAATTCAGAAAAACCCAGTAGAATCTCAGGAATAAGAGTGAGACAGGTTGGAATGTGCTCTCTTCACTCTTACATAATAAAGGCCAGGTTCCAGTGTATTTGCATGATAAGAGCAGAGGAACACACCAAAATCAGCACAGGCCACAGTGGATCTGCCTCAGGAGCCCTGGGGAAAGCAGATTGGGACACTCTGGAATTGCTGGGGGAGCTGGAATTGCTCAGGGGATCCAAAGGCACACTGCTAGCCTGGTGACTGAGAAGAAAAGAGAATAGGACACAAAATGTTCTACACCATTTTTTGTCTTTTACTGGCTGTACCTTCATGTCATGCTTGCCATAATTTAGATTTAAAGCAAATGGAGGCACCTTGAATCGTGTTCCTAATTTGTCCAGCAGGTCAGGGAGATGGTGGTGGAGCTGGAACACATGCAAAAGGGACACAACTTTTTTTTTTTTTTCCATTGAGTCAGCAACATGCAGCCAGTGTAAACCACTCGTGTTTGTTCCATGCCTTTAATCTGTCTGCAGTCTGCAGAAGAATACATCCCCAGAGTCTTTAGCAGACCTTGAATTCGAGCAGCTGTCACTTTAAATTTATTTCTTCCTCTGTCTGGGAGCTATTTTAGTGCAAATGCAAGCACACATGCTCTGAGCACAGCTCCCAGGAGCAGCCACCATGACAGGTACACTCCCACATATCTCTGTTATCTTCTTTCAACAGGCTTGAAGCTGGTGGCAAATATTTTTCCTTTTAGTGTATTTTTTGTCTTTTGTGTATTTTTTGGCCATTTGTGGTGGTCCTTTTCCTCACTGTTTCCAAAATCATCTTCTGAGGCACAAAGCCTTGGGTGCAGCAGCTTTGTAGAGTTTGGGGAGGTTTTGGGCTCACAGCAGCCAAAAGATCCTGGGAAAGGAGGAGCACAAGGAGCTGTTCCAGGGCTCAGATCTGTTGCAGATTTCTCCACTGCAATCTTCCATGCCTGCATCTTTTGAGGTCCAGCCTGCTCTGTCAGCGATAGCTTTTCAGTCATGAGAAAAGGAAATCTCAGGCTTAGGAGTCACACTGCCTCATTTCTGGCTTTTCCATTGTTTCCTGAATCCCTACAGCCAATTGTACAGCACTGCCTTTTTCTTTGCCTGTTTGTGCTTCATTATGAGATAGTGACCTCTAGAAGAGCCTGGATTTCATTCCATTAGTCACTTTCTCCCTTTACCCTGTATAAATTGTGTTGTCATCATCCCTTGCTCCCCAAAATATTTCTAGTTTTAGAATTAGGAAGCCAAAGAAACATGGGAAGCTTTAAATTCTAAAAACCAACCCCACTTGATTTGCCTGGTGTTAACAATAACCTTTAATCTTTTTACCAACCTAGAAACCTGCATTTCTTCCACACTCAAACAATAATCTGCTGGGATTCGAACTGGGGAGCAGAGCAGGGTGTGGCAAGGCTCAGGGAGAAGAGAGGCTGGGAGCAATTTAACCAGGGGAAAAACCCCCACAACTCATTTAACTTATTCACTCAGGGCTTATTAAGGCCTAATCTATAACTACTTGACTCCAAAACCTGAACTGCTTGAAGAAGGTTAGAAATAACAAAAAATAATTTTGCTGGGTTTTCTTGCTCTGTCTAAATCAATATTTTAGTAGCTTTGCCCTGTGAAGAGACAGAAGAGGAACCTCTGGCTAGACAAGCTTCCAGGAGCAGACATCCCTAATAGCCAAAGGGTGAGATTCCCCTGTCAAAAAGGAGATGTTGGTGGTGCACACTGTCACCTTGGAGCTCATTGTCTGGGCTGCTTTGACAAGGAGACAGAAATAGGCCTTTCAGGGGTCACCTCATCTCACTCAGAGATGGGACAAATGACTAGAATTTCAGAAGAATTTATTTCCCTCCAATGGATGTGAAAGGACACTGCAAGATTAGATCAGATGCAGATATCTGTGATGCAGACTTCTCAGATTAGCTGAGATGAGTCTCACTAGACTTTGTAAATCTTGCCCACACGCTTCCCATTTCTCCTATGTAACATGAAATACATAAACAGTAGATATAATATTAAATATTAGATATTTTACTCTTTCTCTCATGAGAATACAATTCCTTACCAGATCCCTTACCAAGCTGTAACTGAATACAACTGTGCTAATTAGGGAAAAGGACACTGCTGCCATAGGAACATTTAGAAGCCAGATAAAAGTGGGCAGCTTAAATTCTAAAAAATCTACCCCACTTGACTTGTTAGATATTAACAATACACACAATGAATGTTTGTTGGTATTTATTGTTAATAACCATCACCAATTAGTCATACAAGTTATTTCAACAACCTCATTCCAGTTTAGCTGTAAATGGCCAATGCCACGGAGAGGGTGTCATGTAGGCAGGGCCAAGAGCTGCAGTTCTTGATGATCTCTCATTTCATGAGGTGAAGGTGATCAGTTCTGAGAAATAATTCCCCCTTTCTTTACAACCCACAAATTCAATGTTTTCTCCTTTTATAAGTGTTTCATTTTCTAGACAGTTCTAAGCCATTCACTGCTCACTGCAGGGTGCTGGGGGTGGGACTTCCTCAGGCCACTAAATGTGTCTTGGCCTAGTCGAAGGAAGGGGACCAGGACACCAGATGGTTCATCACAGGTCCGGTTTATTGAAGAAAGCATCCAACACTTACACAGCAAATAATAAGTTTCTGAATATTCTGTAAGCCAAGCAATCTGTTGGTTAAACTATACCATCAACTCTTCCTCATTCCTTTGTGCCTACGTTCTCTACTTCTCACGTCTCGCTGTCCACTTCATTATCATACTCAGCTAGGCCCAAGGACACGCTATCTTGCAGGTGCAGGACTTGGAATTAGCCATGGTCTTGTACTTTTCCAGTCTCTAGTCAGCTAAATTCCCAACAGGCCTGTGACTTGTTTCTTTCTTGGTGCTCGCATTTATGTGGTGTTTCCTTTTTCAATCTCTCGATGAGCTGCTGCTCTTGCTGCCCTGACCACCCCCTCACAGCCACAGCAGTCCTTTCCCTGCTTTTCCGGGTGTGTTTAATCACCAGTGGCTGATCAGCAATGATCAGTTCATTGCTGGGGGCTCTGCTTCAAAATGTGCCTGTATTTTCAAGGCCTTCACTGCTAGCCTGTGTTTAAATTGTGTATTTAGCTGAAGTTCACACAAGGTTCTTGTAGGAAGGATTACAGCCTGGCACAATTCATATAAAGCCTGTGAGCTCTTCCTGGCAATGCCATTATTACTTTTACTGGGACACCAAGCACAAATATGCTTCTCCACTGTTTGACATGAATGTTTGACTGTGCAGTTTTATCCACTGTAATGTGAATGTCTTCATGTTTGAATTCAAAACAAAGTGGTATTAATGATATTCTGCCTGTGGACTTCCTGCAAAAGGTTTCCAATTTGGCTACAGAATGTTTTGAAAGCTTCATCTTCTCTAGAAAGAGCTACCAGACTCAAGTGTCTTGTTCAAAATACAAGTACTCATTATACTAATGAAGAAACTGTAGCCTTATTTACCATCTAAAGAACTTCATTCTTCAAGCTGCTTGGTTTGAATTAGTGGCTCTTACTCCACTTATTTTTCAGAGAGATTTCTTGCTTGAAAAAGAAGCATAAAAAGTTCAGTGGAGATTAAATAAGACTGTTACAGGAAAGAATAAAGAGCCTCATCTGGAAAGTCTGTGAAGTCTTCAACAGAATAATTTCCAACTTGTGATTCGGAGTAAAACTATTCATGACAGTTTGCAACACTAGGGAATAAGAAAACATGGATAACATTTCACATATTTGAAAACAAGGGATCTTCTTTTAGACTGAGTTTTCAAAAACAGCTAAGATTTTCTTACCTGGTACTGTTCAAGAAAAAAAGAGCTCAAAAGGCAGCATTTAGACCAACATCCAAATATATGAGGTCTCATCTTAGAAATGCCTTCCTAAAAATTTTCACAGGGAAAGAAAACAACATATTTCTTGAAGGAAATAAATTTTACATAACAATGATCATATCTAACACCAAACACTACTTGATTTTTTTTTCTGCATCAGAGAGTTGGTGCTTTATTGATTACAATTCTCTGAGCCATTACTGGGGAAAAGTAAATTAGAATAAAAAGGCATAAAGAAGAGAAAAGGCCAGCTTTCCTAACAAGTGAGAGAGCATCCCCTCCAATGCAACAGGGAAACTCTAAATACTTTTCCAGCTGTTTCATCAGGCTCCACTCCGTTTTCTGGAGTTCTTAAGCAGACAACTACCAAAATTTGCCAGTTCTGGACAATTTCTCTAACAGCAGTAACACCACTTCTTGAAGGATCTGGTGTGGTCACTGCCCAGGCAGGCACACACAATGAACAAACACTTTTATTAACATTACTCAGGTGGAAATGGAATTGTGCCTGTAAATGGCTTGAGTCTGCATGAGCCTTTTCTTACCCATACTCAGAGTCAGCCATGATAATCTTTTATTAGCAGGGGAAAAGAGTGGTCACCGTGACCTTGTTGGATGTGTTTGAGGAAGAATCCCAGCTATGAGGCTGCAGCAGAAAATGTCTTGTACTGACAGAAAAAAGAAGTGTATGCAATAATCCACTTTTTCCAAAACATGCCAGCAAAGTCAAACTTGCCCCCAGCTTTTATTGTGGAATGCTACATTTCATTACTGTTAAAAAACTAGAGGTTGATGAAAGACCTTGTGCCATTTGCCCACTGCACGATCAAATTCCTGTTTTATTTCTGTTATTTCCTGCTTGTCCTTGTCACACAGAAGATGAACTTGACAGGGTGTCTCCATTTTGAGGGCTTGTCCTAAGTTGCCAGTCAGCCAGAGAAATGTGAACTGCCACATCTCAAAGAGCTGAAAATGGTGAAATGAAACATTCATAGTTCAAAAATCAATGCCTTCAACTCTTTCATTTTTACAGAAAAGCTCCTTTATCTACAACTCTCTCCCACATTTTTTCATGTGCTAAAAGCTCCAATTCTTTTCTAATAATTTTTGACACTTTCTCTGAGACTGTTTTCTGAGAATAGGACAATCAGGGCTCTGGAGAAAAAAAAGAGAAAGTGTGTCATGTATGCAATTTCATATTAAAGGAAACAGTTCATAAGAACTGTACTGATTATGTGAGCAATTGAAAAAGAAACCACTGCAAAATTTCTCATCTTTTGCACCAGGGGACTGTGGAATGAGCCGATTGAAAGTAGGATTTAGGACTCTGTTTGCTGCAGCATGTACATGACCTTGACAATTAGATTTGTGACATTTCCCTATCCTGCACTAAACTGCAGTTGGCAGTGGCATTATTTTGATTATTACATGTCACTGTGGCCCAAGTAAAAGATTTCATCAGAGTCCAAGCTTCAGTACACCCCACTCTTAATAAAAGGGTGACTTTCATGAGATAAGGAACAGGCCCTGAGAAGCTGTGAGAACATTGAAGGGAATGAGAAATTGCTAGATAAGTATCTGTCAAAAATGACTGCAAGAAATGAGAACTTTTCTGGACAGCAAAGTGCTTATGTGCTGTGCATGGATTTTCATTAGTGATTGTTATTTTATCAAAACATTGGCCCATGGGCTTCATCTAAAATGGCTGTTCTTCTTTGTTAAGTATAAAATAGACCTTTGGTGTGATGACAGGCTGAGAAAGTTTGGGCTCTTGAGCCTGCAGAAGAGGAGGATGCATGGAAATCTTAGAGCAGCTCTCTGGTGTCAGAAGGGGCCTACACAGAATTCAGAGAGGGAGTTTTCATCAGGACCTGAGAAGAACTATGGGGTTCAAAGTGAAAGTGGGGAAATTGAGGTCATATATATGGGATAAATTCCCTCCTGTGAGGGTGGGCAGGCCCTGGCACAGGCTGCCCAGAGCAGCTGGGGCTGCCCCTGGATCCCTGGCAGTGCCCAAGGCCAGGCTGGACAGGGCTTGGAGCAGCCTGGGAGAGTGGAAAATGTCAGGCCTATGGCAGGGATTTGGAACTGAATGGGCTTTAAGGTCCCTTTCAACCCAAACCATTCAGTGATTCTGTTCTATGATTCTTTATCTTCATTCAAATGCAATACAAGAATTGGCTCAGGCACCTTCAGTGACTGAGTATTTTTAACAACTCTTGGAACTCTGGAGAGAGACCTGTGAAAGAGACCAAGCCACTTTGCTAAATTAATGGGCAAAGAGCCTGAAATGTGTCAGGGAAAAAAAAAAAAAAAGGAAAGACTGGAGTGGTAAGTAAACTGTAAAAAGCAAAACCATGGTTTTATGAAAAATGAGTCTTGTCAAATAAGTGTAATACAATTTTTAATCACTCATTGGCCTGATTTATATAGAAAAGTGTGTTGACAAAAAACCCAATCAATTTCTGTGCCTTAGTTTTCCACAACAATGATGATATACAATAAAGTTGTAATTGAGCATCCTGAGTTGGATGGTACCCACAAGGGCCATTGAAAGATTCTGGCTACAAAATATCTTACAACAGCTAAAACATGACCAGTGTGAAATTTTGGGATCTTCTGTACATCCTCAGGGGATTTCTTCTTCACCAAAGGCTGCTAAATGAATAATGTATGAGAAGACATAAAATTATTTAAGGAAAAACATGCAGATGGCACATACTATCAGGAATGGGACACTTAGGTCAATCACACAGACTGAGCTCAACTGGTTTGGAAGGTGGAGAGCAGCAGAGACACATCTCCTTTATGACATCCAAAGGCATCATCTTACATGATCAGGAATGTAGGTCATGTGTCTGAGTGGAGGAATCACATCCATAACAGCCAGGCCTGGAAAGGGCTTTGGAGCAGTCACTGCATGAATCCAGGGGAGCTCATGCTGAGCATGGCAGGGACTGTCCTGGGTGTGCAGGTGTTGCTAGGGAAGGATTGGGATGCTGTTTAGTGGGGGTGTTTGACTTTGTGTCAGCCATTGGCCACTCAAATTTACAAATGGCTAAAAATCCATGAGCCAGCTGTAGCCAGGATGGAGGGACATGGCATTTCAAAGCACTTTTATGAGTTTTCTGGAACAGAACTTGGGGTAGTGGGTGGATAGGACAGCAGAAGAGAAGCCAACATGATGGGCTTAGACAGGAAGTGCTTGGACAGTTTTTTAATTTTGAATGTGTGTCTAGACATGGGCAGAAATCCAGTCTTGCTGAATAAGCCCAGTTCTGCCCTTCAGGGGAGCTGGAGCAGGGGAGGAGAAGGAAGCACATAGAAAATACAGGAAGATGTGGTTTCCTCCATGCATTTTAAAAAGGCCACTGGACTCATGGTTGAGCTAACTTACCAGAGCAGAGGAAATGGCCTCATCCAGATGCATAGGCAGGAAGAAACTTGGGATCTTTCAGGATGGGATGAACCAAATGATTATTTGCCCTGTGGGTGGGTAAGCATCAGATCATCTATCCCATTTGCCACCATAATGCCATCATTGATTAGCTGCATGTATGGATTTTGGGGCCAGCCCTGTGCCTTTACACAGAGCTGGTACCAGCAGCCCAAAGCCCAGTGGCACCTCCAGCCAACAATATGAACACTCCTGGTGCAGTGTACACATCCTTCCTCACTGAGGTCAGGCAGCATGGCCAAATGCCCCTGGGGTTTAAGAGATTTTAGTGCAAACCTCTGTGCAGGGGAAGGACAAGTAAATGACCCTGTGGGGTGTGCAGCCCTCCTGGGAGTGCTCACTGCGTGGTGGAGCATCTGGGCTGCACACACACCTGCAGTCTGACCTATTTCTCATCCCCCACAGCTGCACAGGTCTGGCAGCGTCACCACAGAGCTCATTTACCAGAGGGGTTTTGCTCTGGAAGTTAATCAATGCAGAACTAACTGCACCATCAATATTGATCAGGCTGTGGAGGCTTTGGCATTACAGCTCTGCAATACCCTGCTCCTTCCAGGCTGCTTTGCAGGAGCCTCTGTGCATATTAATGACTGAACCCACATGGCCTGGCAGGTTCACAGAGGAGCCCAGCAGGGCACAGCAAAGGCCTAGGCTAAAATGCTTCATAGGAATTTTAATGTTTTTCTTAGATACTAAAAAAATGGAGCAATACAACTCACAGGTCAGCAGTTCCTGCCACGAGCCCAACAGCATATTTGACAGCTTTAAAGATGCTATGGGCTGTGCATTTGTGAAAGCCTGCTTGACCCAGGGGGCCATTAGCAAACTGTGTAAGCAGACCAGCCACTCCCTGTGACTGAAAGTAAGTGCATTTAGTGACCTGGACTGACCTATCACACTTCCAATCTCTGGTACCTTCTAATGTTGTGAAAGAATTCAGTCACATAAACCTTTTATCACTTTCTAGCTAATAAATATCTCTTTGCTGGTGCTGCTGCTCAGAATCCGACTCAATGTGGCCAGATGAGACCTACTCTTGTGCATATGAAGGGAGCCTGAGGATAAAATAAAACTGGTTCCACCTTTTCGTATCATTTGTTCCTTGAGAACAGAAGGAGGTATTTGTGCCTGCCATTTTCAGTGCAATCATCCTTCAGGGTAAGATGCAGCTCATCTTCAGGATTGTATTTATATTGTGGCTGCACTAAAGTAGATTAACAAGAGATTGTTACATGTGGCTTTGGAAAGATTAAGGTAGCTTTTGTGATGCTTGGTGGCTGCTTATGTTTTACAAAGAACTTCCCGAGTCTACAAGTAGCTGGACTAACACAATTTACACACCCTTGGGGTTTGGCAGATCCTCTTTATTGTGTAAACACCCATCAGGATCTTTGTGGATCATTTCCTCCAATGTCAGTACCTAAGTGTTGCGTAATCCCCTTTTAAGCATGTAAGAAGACAAGCAGATTTTAGTCCAGATTTTTCATTATTTTAGGCTTGTCTTTTATCTAGCACACACCTCAGGGAACTTCTATCCTGCGGGTGAAAGGTGAGAGCAAGTTCAGCAAAGTTAAGCCCCTTATCCTGTCACCTTGTGGTGCTGGATGAAAGTGCTCACAGCTGGGGTCCAGAGCATCTGGGGAGAGCCAGGCTGAAAAAGCTGCTCTGAACAGGTCCTGAGCCTCTTGTGGCTGCCCATGGAACGAGATCCTGGCTCCCCACTGAGCCTAAGGCTGTTTGCACCACGGGTGGTGATGAGGAAGTTGGACATCAGCCAGTAAAGGCTTGAACAGTGTAGATAATTTGGGGGTAGAAGTGGGAATGTATGGAAGGCCTTAAGTGCCAGCTTACAGAGTTGATTTGGTTTGTAACTGCTCAGCACATCACTCTACACCTGAAGGAATGCAGGCAGGATTCTTTCAACACCCACAGAAGGAAGTTCTTCAAGGTAGGGAGTGAAGAACTTAGCCCCCTCCAAGGGAGCTAAGACTCACTGGGGGCTTGCTTAGGATATTTTCAGTCTATCTTCCCCCAAACCACACAATTGCTCCCACTGAGTCTGCACTAAGTAGCATTTGAGCCACTGAACAGCTGAAGGATTTATCTAACAGGAAAACTATTGCAGGATTAAAAGTCTAGGCTGGCTGTGATTGATGTGTTTTAACAATTACTACATCTTGTCAGCCTTGCTGCGCAGAACCATTCCTGTAATTAATGGGCAAGGACTTTCTAATTCTCCTCAGTGCAGCTCAAGTGATGCCAAGGTACTCGAGGTGTTCATAAAATATTGCCAAAGGAGCTGCAACGGGGCTGCCAGGGCCAGCTCTGTCCCCCAGCTCAGTGCTGAAGCCTGAGATCACATCTGATGCCCCAGCAGTGATGCACCAGCCACTGCTGAGCTCCCAGGGAGCCCTTCAGGGCCTCACACTTGGTTCAGGTTCAGGCATGACTCCTGCTGGGGTGCACCTTTGGTGACATGGTCACTCTTCACCTTCACTGTGCCCCACAGGTGTGCCCACACCCCATAATTTCTGTGCCTGCTCCCATGCTGTGCCTGGAGGAGAACATTTCCCATCTGGCAGCATAAATGGGATTTTCTCTTCAGGATTCCTGCTTCCCACAGGTCCCCCCACCACAGTGAAGGAACAGGGGAGCTGAGGAGTGGCAGTGACACAGACTCAGGGCTGCTCCATTTGGTGTGAAGGCCAGCTTGGTATTTCTGACCCTCTGACAAGGTTTTAAATCTGGTTTTCAAGCCTAGCATGTCTGTTTTGTAATATGCTTCAGACATCAGTTCCTGAATGTGGATGAGTCACTCACTGTCTCTTTGCAGACAACAGTGACACAGCTCTGGGCACCACTGCCAGGCAAACATTTTTAACATTCTTAATATTTTCAAGCTGTGTGGCGTTCTGCGAGATGTTTGCTTCATCACATCTCTGTAATCTTTTGATGTTAACACCTGTGTCAGAGTGATTTCATGCAGGCTGTCCTGGGATATGAAAGGGAATCCACAGTGCAGTGTAAGATTTGCTCTTCTCATGTGGCAGAGATAATTCTGTGGTGCTTCATGCTGGAGGATTTCATTCATTAGTTCTCTAAGCCAGCCTAAGGCACCTGGACTACAAATACTCTAGAAGTAGGTGCCAAATGTTCACCATATTAGAATCACTCTGAAAAATCAGATTTTCATGATACCTAAGCGGTATTATCACTGACAGTGGGTATTGAAGTGTTCTGTACAACAACATAACCATGTCCCATGCAATCATAGAATGGTTTGGTTGGAAGGGACCTTAAGTATGATCTAGTTCCACCCCTGTGTTATGGGCAGGGACCCATTCCACTAGACCAGATTGCTCCAAACCCCATCCAGCCTGTGCCAGGGTCTCCCCACCCTTTCAGGGAAAGATTTTTCTCTAACATATAATCTAAACTGACAATCTCTTAGTTTGAAGCCATTGCCTGTGTCCTGTCCCTCCATCCCTTGTCAATTGTCTCTCTGCAGGTTTCCTGGGGTTCCTCCAGGCCCTGCAAGGCCACCCTGAGCTCCCCCCAAAGCTTCTCCTGTGCAGGTGAACAATGGCAGCTGTGCCAGCCTTTCCTCCCAGCAGAGCTGCTCCATCCCTGGGATCATCCTGGAGCCTCCTCTGGCCTGGCCCCAGCAGCTCCAGCTCCTGCCTGTGCTGGGGCAGCTCTGCAGGTGGGGCAGAACCCCTCCCTTGGTGACCACATTCTGGGATGAGCCCAGGACAGGTTTGTCTCTGTAAATGATTGGATACCCACACCTCCCACCCTGCAAAGGCAGAGCAGTGACACTGGATCCTGCAGGGATCCCTCTGGGGATCCACAGAGGGCAGAATGAACCCAGGAGAGTAAAGCACAGCATCCCCATATCCAGAGCTAATGGGAAATTAATGTATATGCCATCAATATTGGTTCCATAGCATGCTGGTTAAAGCTGCATAAGGTCAGTCCAATGTGATAAAGCATTTATTTTGTCAGAGCTGTGCTCTGCATTCGCTGTCTGCTCAGTTTTGGTGCAGCCAAGCCACCCGGGCATGTGTGAGCCTAATTCTGATTCCAGCCACCACAGGAAGCCCTTCCCATCCAGGATTTATCATTGCTGTGCTCGGAGCCCTCAGCTCTGCTTTCCAGAGCAGATATTTGCTTCATGCAGGTTCAGCTGTGTGTGACACCAAAACATTGTCAGCTGTTCACTCTTTTCTCCTTCACAGAGTTGTAAAGGTACAAACCAAAGTTCAGGGTACACTCACTTACCAAAGCCAAACTTTTGATTAAAGTTTGATATTTCTGCATATTTACAGGAGCCCTAACAGAACACAGGGCTCTTGGCTCTGTCTTAAAAAGGTGTTTGTGTCATGGAACAGTCAGTAGTTTCTAAGCAATGACATAACAGCAAAACTGAGGACCCTGTTCATTCTTTAGGACTCAAATGAGGAAAATGCTTCAGGTCCTTCCTTAATATTTGTTTTACACAAGATCCAAAAAACTGCTGCTAGGGGAGAATTGGATTTGGAAGGAAAATTGTACCTGGTTTATTTTACCCAGTTGTTGACACAAGCAGGTCTTGAATGACTGAAGTAGAAGCAGAAATGAAATAAGATTCCAAAAGGAATCAAAACTACCTGCAATAATTTCATGACTGATCTTCATATATGAAATTTGCGAAAGGCATTTTGTGCTCTGTGTTCTTCCCCTGATGTGAGATGATTGGAAAATTTTTAATCAGATCCTCTCATATGATGTGCAATGACCCATGGACTGAGCAGAAAGAAACTGCACAAGACCAAGTCTTAGAAGCCTAATGTAAAATGAGATTTTTTTTTTAATGACAGGATGTAATTAATATACAACATAGCTCAGGTTTATTGGTATAAAAGCCCAGTAGTTTTCATCACTGATCTTGTATGCATAGAAACCAGACTTCCAAAGACAATATGCTCACAGAGGGTATATATGGATTCTGAAAGACATAAATTGTTCAAGTGGTAAAAAGCCCCAAAACTGTAATTTCCTTGTTAGCAAACTCTGCAGTGTATTTTGTCGTGCTCATTTCATTGTCAGCAGGAGGATTAAAGAATTTTTTTATTCCTTAATTTGTGCTGTTATTGGCCATCTCTGGTTCTCAATTTCCATTGTTGTGTGGTGTCAGAACAGTAACCCCAGTACTGGAGTGGGATGTGCAGATCCTGCCCCCACCTACCCCTGGTCCTCCAAACATATTTCTTGCCAGGGTTTCTCCTCCTGGACACCCAAAATCAAGGATGTCAATGGTATCATTTGTACATTAGTTACGAAACAGCCAAATTTCACTGTAGACATCTCAGCATTCCAGTTGTCCCAGAGGGTCCAAATATGGAAAAATCTTTATAAATTCTGGTGAGGTGCCTGATTCAGTATTCAGACAGCACAGTGATTGTGTGGGATGTATACCCTCCTAGAGCAACCCAGCCTATTTTGAAACAATTCCAGCAAGAGCTCCTCCTCTCCTCTGAGAGGTTTTTCTCTGTTCTATCAGCTCTCCAGACTGGAATGATTATCATCATTGATAATCATGCTGGAATGATTATCTTCAGATTTTGTTTTGTCTCTCCAGGCACTCAAGAATACAGTCCCCCTGCAGTAAGCACCTGCAATAAAGGCAGCATTGGTAAATGTAATTTTGTGTTAAAACCAGCAAATTTGAGACATGCTGAAGCTCTTGGTTCATTTTAACAGATGCAAGCCTTGGAAAACCAGCTGTGTATGGCCACTGATGAAAAATGAATGAGTCAGACTGGCTTGCATAGGGGAAAATGCAAGCACTCAAAAGAAAAACCAATATTCAATTAAAATCTAAAAATAATCAAGTGTAGAAGATTCCTGTAAGAATTAAATCTTTGTACTGAATTTTTGCCAGAGGTATTGAGAGAGCTATTTTATGATGACTACATAACAACAGTATTCTTCTGTGTGTTTAAGCTACCACTGTAACTACAGTTGATGAACGTTTTGGGAGCTGTTGGATTAGTCACCAAATAAAAATAAACACCTAAATGTACTTGCATAGCACATTTGCATAAAAGAACGGTTCCCTCCCCAAAGCTTAAGGTTTTTTTTCCTCTTGTCTAGCCTTTAAAAGTGAATCAAGGATTCTCTTTCTTAAGTAGCACCTTTTTATTGCCAGTAAAACAAGACTGGTAACAAAAGAAGACTCTAAATAGACCACATGAGGCCATTGGTGGTTCATGCTTTGAGATATGAATTCTTTTATTAGAGCTTTGCTGTGATGTTTTAAGATTTGCTGCAGGTTCTTAAAAATGAATAGGAATTGTTCTGTTCTGAACTGTCAGCAGTTTGGAAACTTAAAACATCCAGGACATGTCTCAAGAAATCCAGTTGTTCTCTTTGATCCTAGATTAAAGGGCCTTTGGAAATTTCAGAGCTATGTAGTTTCTTACACAGTTCCAATTAACACGACACTTGAGCTTTATTCTGTGAATGTACAATAATGTAGAAAACTCCTTGGAATTCCCTCATCAGCCATATTCTATTTAAAAATACATGTATTGGTTTTAAATCAACATCCTCAACCACATTCAATACTCCATTTATACCCTTAGGTTTAGTAATTCACAGAACTTAAGCTTCACAGATTCTTACCAATAAATCCCAAAATGCATGCATGGCTTGGTTTAAGAAAGATATTTTACTTGTGTTTCATACACAAAAAAAAACCTGATAATCAACAGTGGCTTAAAAAATTAACACTACTCCACTTTTCCACAAGTGTACAAAAAAGAAATAATGAATTTACATTCAACGGTAAAGCTTAAAGTCCACTCTAATAATAGTTGCATTGACATTCACATACACAAGCACAGAATAAATATTTCAGGATTCTTATAAGAGCATACAGCATACATACAGTACTTGAATTTTACATAAGGAGTGTTAGTAGGGTCAGGAATTCATAATCTCATAGAAAAGTAAAACTAAAATCAGAAAAGGTCGTGTGGGAGGTCACACCAAGGTACTGCACAGAGCTAGCAGGTTAGTAAATCCATCTGTGTGAGGAGTTTGCTTCTGCTTCTTCATATTAGGACAGTTTGTTTGCAAAGGTGTATTCAAAGTGCAGAATAATGCAAAAAAAAAAAGAAAGAGAAGATATTCTTGTATTTATTAATACATGCAAGAGGCAGCCCCCAAGTCACCCGACAGAATAAAGCTGTGATTGGCAAGTGGCCGATATAATACAGATGTTTCAGGCAATTTTTCTAAAGCACTTTAATAGCAGCAATTGTAATTTATAATGGCTCTAGATTGACTTCTGTTTGGGTTAAAGGGCATCATATTTCTTTAACATTTACAGCTATATTTCTTTATAAATAAATATCTCAAATAACAAATAGCATAGTTAATGTTACTTTTTTTCTCTCTTTTGCATAAGTGTCGTGGAAAAACTCTGACCTTTTCAGAGACATAATGTGCAAAATAATGTGGAAATAGGGACACACAGCATCACAGTTACATTCCTGGGATGTCAGCCCAGCCCTTGTTACTCTCTGAGGGCTAGCCTTACCAGGGCAATGCAGGGCTTTAAGGGACAATTTTTCCAATGGCTTGCTTGGTAAAGAGATAGAATTTATGGTGTCTTAAAGAGCTGTAAATGTGAGGTTTCATTTGAAGCAGTGTGTACAATACGTCATGTATAGGAGTCAGTATTTCCACACAGTGACTTCTCAGGATTTGATAAGTCTGCTCATCTCTCTTTCAGACATTTTCTCCCCAGCCTGAACATCTTTGAACATTTGTGTTCATTAGGTGTTTCCTCTGTTGCATATTTACCAGCTCTTCTTGCATTTTATTATCTGATCTCATATCACCTAGCTGACATCTGCACACAAATATTTCCAATCAGATAGAGGGTGCACAACATTAAAACTTTTAAACCTGTCCTGTAAGTGTCATCAAGACAGGAGCACAGGAACCACAGTGCAGAGTCCAACCTCTCACTGGCTGTACTGTGAAGATTCTCCTTTTCGGCGTAGGAGAAAGGAAACTTGTGTCTGCTTTTTAGATTCTGAAAACAAGCCAGAGTGGAGAAAAAGAGTTAACACCAGACTTAATAAAGCTTTTAAGACAAAACCTGTTAAGCAATTTAGACAGACACTGAATTTCCTGCTGATTTTCTCAAGTCTGTACATACAGGAAATTTGTTAACAATAGGAAGAAGTTGGGATTTGCTACATAGGAGAAATCTGCCATTATTACAAAAACTGGCTAAGAGGGTTTTTTCAGTATAACTCCCTCACTGGTCACTGTTCTCAGTGGTGCTGTTGCCCTTTTCTTTTTTCTCCTGAGTCTTGTTCCCCTTCTTCTTTTTCTTCTTTTTCTTGGTCTCTTCTTTCTTGCCAAAGGTTATGAAGTCACTTTTGTCAATTTGGCTGTTGGGTGGCTCCTGCCGGATGGAGATGATTGCAGGAGATCCTGGGATAATGAATTTGTCTGGCAACTCACCAGGACCACCTTGTTTGGAATTGCCCGGTCCGAATTTAAAGGTCCAGCTGTTGCTGTTCACACCAGCTCCCACTGGGGGGGACACCTCTCCCGCCTCAGGTTCTGAAAAAGTCAAAACAGCAAGAAAACCTTAAAGCATCTTTAAATACAGGCACTCAGTGAACAGCAGCTTTCTGTTTGAAAGGCTTCAGCCTACAGAGACTCTCATTTCCTGGCTGCTCATCTGGGGTTAGCCATTTGTTCTTGTCCAGTCTGCTCAGTGTTTGCATGCACTGACCCCCTCCTCGTGCTCTTGGGTGCAAAAGGCTCTGGATCCCATTTTGTTCTTTCGGATTTGAAGTGTTTGGAGTAAGAGATCACTGTGATGCAGCCCATTGTAGTGTTTTACAGCAGGAAACACAGGCATGTGCATTGCATAGCAAAAGGATGTGTTTGAGGGTGCTGAGCCTTTTGGGACAGGGTTAGCAGAGTGGCCAGGGCAGGGAGTGACAGCCTTGGTATTCTGCACATCCAGGTGGGTATTTTAGCAAACCATCCTGTATGGATGTGCCCAGGAACCCTCGTGCAGGGAAAGAAGGGAGAATGTCAAGAGGCTGGAATGGAGCCAAGCTCTGATCAGTGGTGCTGAGCAGCAGGACAAGAGAGAACAGGAATGGATCAGGACAAGAGGGAACAGGAATGGATCAGGACAGAGGAGCAGGAAAACAGGACAAGAAGGAATGGATCAGGACAGAGGGACAGGAAGGATAGGACAAGAGGGGACAGGAATGGATAGCAGGACAGAGGGAAGACAAGGAAGAGATCAGACAAGGAAGATGATGCCCAGGAAGTTGCACCTGAACATGAGGAAGAAATTCTTTCCTGTGCAGTGACTGAGCACTGAACAGATTGCCCAGAGAGGTTGTGGGGTTCCCCTCACTGGAGATATTCCAGAACCATCTGGATGCAATCCTGTGCCATGAGCTCTGCTTAAACAGAGCTGCTGTGATGAGCTGCTGTGGTCCCTTCCAAGCTGACCCACTGTGTGACCCTGAGCTGGTGCATCCCAGAGAGGAACCTGAGGCCAGCCAGCATGTGTGTTTGGGTGTAGGTATGGATGCAATGTGGCTGAGCAGCAGACACAGCAAAACCAGAATAAACTGAACTGCCTGGGCAGAGATACTGCAGGATTGCTTCCATCAGGGTGTGCACAGTCTGGTCTCAGAAACATTCATGGTTTTCACGGAATCCTAGAATACCCTGATATTCTCTCTAAATCACAGTATTTTATACAGGCAAATATAAAGTGATGTTCTATCCCCAGTTTTAGGCTTGCAGGATTGACTTCATCAGTTTTAATTTTGTTTCCATTATTTTGATTAGATTGAGTTAATCAGATTGAAATGTTTGCGTATGTTGCTCTGACAAGGATGAATTTCTAGCAAAATAAAATGCTACAGAATTAGGTTTTCCTGTGAGAGAAAGCCTTAAGACTTAGTTGTTTTCTTTCCTTTTATACTTTGAACATTTGTTGTAATTTACATAACTGCCAATTTTGAATAGGAACAGCATATCTATTTTAATGTATCATGGAAAGTGTTTTAACAACTGTGGTGAGGGGGAAACTCAGTGTTTATGCTCTGATGCTAAAGCCCTCAAATCAGATGAAAACTATTTCTAAAAGTTCAGTAACAAAACATGGGACTCTCACCCTTGTAACATTCCTAGCCACACACAAACCCACAACAGCACACAAACAATTCCAACACCACTGATCTGATTAAATCTCAGCATCATGTATCAGAGCTGTCCAGCTGAAGAGGCAAAGAGGTTTGGGGTAAAGAAGGAGGGGGAACTGTGTTGGAAAACCATTTCAGAGGGATTCCATGTCTCTTGGAAGAGGAGATGAGGACACTGGATGGGGGAGAAGAAACTGAGAAGTCCAAGGTCTCCTGCAGGTTAAAGAGGGCAGGAAGAGAAAAGAAAGCAGATATTCTAAAGGGAGATTCCCAGTGTTCTGCCAGCAAACACCTGGTACTGGCTGCTCTGTACCACCGCAGCTGTAGTGAAGAGTGCTGTATTAACTTCAGCAGCTCCTGTATTTCTTAGTCTTTAACAATTCTACATCTTCCGTTATGTTGTTTGTACAATTTTCTATTTTATGAAATAAATGGTGTGTGCTGCATAGAGACATAAGGCTCTGCTTTTAGGTTCAAAAGCTGAAAAGACATATTTTGCTGCCTGACAACCTTTCTCCTTCCTGGCAGCAAAACAAGGCTGGGAAGCAGGATTCCTTTTTTAAGCTATTCTGTAGTGATGCAGCAGGTCTATGTTACAAAGCCCAAGAAATGTGTTTACAAAACACATCAGAACCATCTCTGAACCCATCAGTGTAAGAGGTTTTGGCACATGAAATCTTTGGCATCTCTGAACCTCCAAGGCACATGGACATGACATGACTGCTTTTACAATGTGATATTTAATCAAGAACTAGAAGACACTGTACACTTCTTTTCCCCCTAATATTGTATTTAATGATGAAGGAGCTTTGACTTTGTGTTCTTTCCAGGAGCTGCTGATGTTGTTTTAGTGACCTTAACATTTCAAGTCTCAAACAGCTTTTCTGAAGTTATTATTAATGTAAGAGCTCCTCCATTTTATCAGTTGTAGCTCTTCTGTACATTTCCTATGGTCCTAAGTATCAGCTTCTGATTTTTTACATGTTTCCTGTAAGTAACAACAATGTCCTAGAAATACATTTCTTTCATAATAAATACATTAATATGAACCAGCTTTCATTTCTGCTTAATAAATTGTTTTGTTCAGGTACCTTTTATATATCACTTTTGTTTCTCTGAGATGACAAATTACAAAGGTGGAAAATGTGTGTCTTGGCCTTTTTCCAAATTATTAATCAATTGCCTTTCTGCTGCAATACAAAAATGTGAGCTTTCCTGTTGCACACAATAAATTAAGCCCTATTTGACAAATAAATCCTCTCTTTCTCCCAGCAAGCCCACACAATATGCATTCCAAACACTGGCCCAGACCCAACACTCTTTTTCTGTTCCTGGCAGGAAAAATACATCTGAAGGTGACCTCAAATCATGTTTGACCCACCCTTGCCCTGGTTGGGGAGAACCCTGTAGCAAAAAATAGTAGAAAAATTCCTTTGAAGAGTAGAGGGTGAGAACTCTGTGGGCTGCAGGGCCACCACATCACAGCTGGAGCTGCAGTGCATGGCTGGGCCACCTTGGTGTGAGCACAGAGACATAAAATGAGAAACAAAACACCTTTTATGAGAAACATAAAATGATAGAATGGCCTGTGTTGGAAGGGACCCCAAATTTCACCCAGTTCCAGCCCCCTGCCATGGGCAGAGACACCTTCCTCTAGGCCAGGTGGCTCCAAGCCCCATCCAACCTGGCTTTAAACACTCCAGGGATGGGGCAGCCACAGCTTCTCTGGGCAGCCTGAGCCAGGGCCTCACCACATTTACCTTGTATTCTTCCTAATAACTGATCTAAACCTTCCCTCTGTGGGTTTGAAACCATTCCCCTTGTCCTGTCACTCCAGGCCCTTGCAAATAGTCTCTCTCCATCCTGTGCACTCCCCCCAGGTAGCGGGAGAGGCAGTAAGGTCACCCTGAAGTGTAGGAATGTGCTCCCTGTTGATGGAGTGACCAAATTATCCTTTGTCTCCTTGAAAAGGAAAAAAGCCCAGAAGTTTATCACCTCAATTTGGTAAAAAGACATCTCATAAGACCTTTAAGACTTCACCTCAAACCTAAAGCTACCCAATTAGACAGAAGCAAAAAAGTCCCACGTAAGTAGTTCACCAGAAAAAGAAGAGAACAAAGGAAATAATCACTTTTGTGGAGTGTTTTAGCAAGAGCAAGAACCTCTTGCCCCAAGCTCAAGTTTTCTCAACAAGAATTTTGTTATTTTGCCTTTTATTAAAACTTCTCTGTTTCCAATACTACCCCAGAATTCATCCTACTAATTTTATACCATTTGAAGTAGCTAGGCTATCTCAGGTATGATGGATTCTCAAAGAGCTCATAAGACCAAGCTCAAAGAGAAAACTCAAAGAGAAAACTCATCACTGAAGCTTCTTTTCTGCAGGCTGAGCAATCCCAATTCTCTCAGCCTTTCCTGGACAGGTGCTCCAGTCCTCTGATCAACTTTTGAGGCTGAACACAGGCCATGGGACAATGACAGTGACTTGATGTTATCCATTTGACCACACAAATACAGCAACGTGCAGGAATCCAGGGTATCCCTGAGGCAAAGAATCTCCTGTATGTAACCTCTTGCCAGACTAATGGGGTGCACATCCACATCTGCACTACTGAAATCTAATTCAGAGCAGGAAAACAACCCTTTAATCCGGTTCTGACTTGGCAAATCAGCTCACTGATGAAGTCAGTAACATTTGTCACAAAAACATCTGACTTCATGCGTCCAAACACAACAAACCCATCCCACCTACCCTGGAATCAGGATTCTCTCAGTCTGTGGGGGTTTGCTTGCACCTATGTCTGGTTTTGTCCCAGCCCCTGAATATGTTTGTTGTCCATATCAAATAAGCATTTTAATACTCCTTAGTACTCACTAAGCCAAAGAAAACTAATTATCCTTACATCTGTGTGGAGAGCTTGCATACAAAGAGACAGAGACACAGAGAATCTAATGAGTTAATAACCATAATTTCCTACAAGTGGGGCTTCTCCAGTCCTCAGGAAATGTCTCTTCTGCATGATTTACCTGAGAATATGTGTATTTATCTGTATTGGCAGGCTGGAAGGTCACAGTTCAGCTGCACTGACAAAGTCATATGTTGAGGCATTTCAGATCAAGGATAAATGTCATTTACTACCTAGTTTCCAATGCTTCCTTAAATATCTCTTCTGTTTCTTATCAGCAGGGATTCAACAACAAAAGCTTTCTCCTTATGTGTCATTTTACATTTAATGGGATTAGTTGTACTTCTTTTGCGTATTTTCTGCATCTTTAATTGAGTGCTTCAAATTTGTTTATTAAACTTAGAGGAAAATCTAAATAAAACAAACCCCCTGGTTATATTTATAACACTTAATTTAAAACATTACACTTCTTTTCTTCCTACAGCTAGAGAGGGGGTTTCCAGAGTTCATACATAAAAGCCCAGAGTCTGGTCATTTCCTGGGGTAATTTTTGGGATTACTTTGAACCTTTTCTTTTATTCTCGAGGAATACTTTAGACTTCATGTTCAATGACCAAATAATTAAATTTTTAAATGCTTGCATGCAGCAGAACCCAAAATCTAGGCTGCACCTGCAGGTCCTGATGCTTCTTTGCCTGTGTGTCTGCAAGCTAAAATGGGAAATGAACTTTTCACCCCATCCCTTTCCTACTCTCACCGAAATACAAATGTCTCAGTAGACTTTAAATGGAAGCCAGAGCAGCAGAGACTCTGCAGTTGAGTAGGTCACATATTTAGCTGGCATGAAAGGACTTCTAGGCTGTCTTTCAAAATACTTCTTTTTCCATCCCGTGACTGCTGTCTGAAGTGCACAGGCAAACTTACACAGAAAAAAACCCTCCATATCCTCAAATCACCTATGTGAAAGCTGGAGGGAATATGGTATGGTGCAGAGCTAATGCTTTTTCTCTTCCAGAGGCATTTAATGGTCATGTATTGCAGCTCTCTACCTCTCACAGGACTTGAAAAACATAAAAACCTTGGTCAACAGGCACTGCTTCAACAAGCTCTAATAGCTCTGGAACACCTGATTTCCTACACACTGTCAGATATAGAGGGTCATGTCTGCCTGGAGAAGCTGTGGCTGCCTCTGGATCCCTGGAAGTGTCCAAGGTCAGGCTGGACAGGGCTTGGAGCAGCCTGGGACAGTGGGAGGTGTCCCTGCCCATGGTAGGGGTGGCACTGGATGAGCTTTAAGGTCCCTTCCAACCCAAACAATTCAGGATTCTATCTGGATGTCCCAGATTCCAGAAGGGGAGCAGGCTGCAGGTGAGCTGTATCCCCTCACTGATCCTCACCTGCAGGTTAGGATGCTCCAGGCAGTCCAGCTCTCAGCACACAGCTTTTTCAGAGGTTCCCCTGCTCTGTGCAGGACACCAAGGAACCAGATCCCTAAAATTCAACCTGTAGTAACTGTAGGTACCTACATTTCTTTTTCTTAAAGAGTTAAATACCCCTTTCTTAAATCCAGACACCAGAAATGTAGGCAACCAATCTACCGTGTCTAATTTAATTCATGCTATAGTCTATAAACAAGCAACCTGGTTTAAATGCTTGGTTTGAGAGGTATTGAATTGGTATTGAGGGATTGAATCCTTATCACTGTCTTTGGAGCCTTTTTTGCTTTCTACAACTCCCAGACAGGAGGTTGTAGCCAGGTGGGGATCAGCCTCTTCTCTCTGGCAGCCAGTGTCAGGACAAGAGGATGGCCTCAAGCTGCCCCAGGAGAGATTCAGGTGGGACATTAGGAGGAATTTCTTCACAGAAAGGGATGTCAAGCATTGGGAGGAGCTGCTCAGAGAGGTGGTGGAGTCACCATTCCTGGTGGTGTTCAAGAAATGACTGGACATGGCACTCAGTGCTCTGGTGTGGTTAACAAGGTGGTGATCAGCCAAAGGTTGGACGTGATGGTCTTGGAGGTGTTTTCCAACCTAAATGATTCTGTTGAAAAAAATCCAAATTTTCTTTGTTCCTCTCCTCTCTGTGCTGGAGACAGCTAAGTTTTGGGTAGCTAGGAAAAAGGAGCTGAATTCTACCCTCAGGAGCCAGGTAAGCAGCACCATGGCTCAGTGGGTGTTGCACTAATGACCATGCCAGAGCATTTCGGAAAAAAGAAGAAGGTTGAAACTAATCTCTTTAACAGTGGCAGCAACAAAAAATCCTGTGCAACTGTTTGCAACTTCCCCAGCCCTAATCCTTTCACAGATTTTCACTTAGGTAGGCATTGACATCTTCTGTCCAAAAATGCCTGAGAGAGCACAGCCATGTTCTTAAGGTTACTCCATTTCTACCCCTTCAAAGGCCACATTTTAGTTATGACAGCAATGCCACCAGTACAGCTCAGAAGGTCTGGTGCAGAACTCTGAAGTACAGGTCTGTCACTGAGATTTAAGGTGCTGTCTTTCAGATGTGGAATTTGCAAATTCACTCAATGGAAGGGCTGGCTTTCACCAGCCTGTAAAACCATCCAAGCTGAGAGGTAATGCTGAGCGATGGGTACAAACAGCCTGAAATTGAGATGTCTCATACATTTGGGGCAAAATGTCTGCTCCCAGAACACATCATCACTCAGCCCAGGAATCAATATCCCACCAGGTCTGGGCTATCCCATCAGGCTGCAGTTTCTATCTCACTGACATTTTCCTTGCTTTTGGGGAGGCCACATGGTTTTTCCCCTGACCCTGCAGAGCCCCAGAGCTCCAATCTGCTGTTTACTGAGAACAGGTGGTGCTCACTTCCCATAATGTGAGCTGCCCATGTATCCTGAGTGCCATGAACATCCTCCCCACCTCCTATGGCTCTGCTGCTTTCTTAAGGAGCCTTTGTCAGACGGGGGCTAACTTGTGTTGGAACAGATGCGCCCCTGCTCAAGGGGGAGAAGAGGAAAGCGTTTCTGTGCAGCTCTGTCTCCCTGCAGAGACATCTTTGACTGTGTGACATGCTCAGCCAAGACAGCAGCTTGTTTTCACTCTGTTCCACCCCTCCCCACTTTGTCCCTGTCTTTAAAAAATTGGTAGCTCAAGGAATCAGAAAATATAAAAGCTTTCAATCAAAATTAAATTTAAAGGAAATATTTTTCAATGTTCTTTTCTAGACAGCAGGACATGAGGGCTAAAGCCACTGTAAGACTCAGAACACCCCATCATTAATCACAGCCCCTTCTGTCCGCAGGTCAAAGTAGCAAAACACATTAATTAAATGAATTTGTTTAAAACTGAGATCAGGCAATAAGCAGGAAGCAAATTGCAGGGAAAGCTAGTCATTAACCTGATTTCTCTCTTCCCTGCCTCCTCTGCTGATGCTGTACTGACTGCAGCTCCTGCCTCTGGCAGGCTTAATGAATATTCACCATGATAAAGAGTCTGAAACAGCACATCCAATGCAAACAGCGTGCACTGAAAAACCCTCTCTGTGTCATTTGGAGGATCTCTGTGGACATTCTGGCTTCACTGATCATCCCTAAGCCTTTTTGGGATTAAAAAACCCATTTAATCTTTCTCTTTTTTTTTTTTCTGAAAAACAAAACAAATCAAAAACTCAAACCCCAAAAAAAAAAAGAAAGCGAATAAAACTCCATCATCAGCATGATAAAATGACAGAAATAGAACTGAAAGACAAAACCACTATTCAATCAGAACAAAATTGAACCAGTTTAACTAACACTTTGCCAAATAATCCCAAACATCACTAATGACTTCCTCCAACTGGAGATTTAAACAAAAACCCAAATAATTCTCACTGTCTGCCCCACCATCTCTTTGACCTGTTCTGCATTAATGAATCTGGAGGGATGAACAAAATGGAAACTTCTCCCCACCAGGAGCCTGCAGCTTTAATCCAGTGCTTGGGTTTAGAGTCAGTATCATTAATCAGGGTAATTATAGCACAAATGTTGTGGGAGATTTGTGACCCCCCACTGCTCCAACATCCAGGCACAGAGGTCACTTCCAGCTCACTCTCAGGTTACTGTCCATGCTGACACTGACAATTAATTTAAATTGAGATTATTTACCTCATTATAAAAACCAATCTTACATGGTATTAAAGGAATTGTCTCATCTATCTAATAGCTCTGCCAGCATATTCTGAGATATGTGAAAGCATAATTTGATTTGCTGGCTACCACAGCCTGCTGGGGCCAGAGCACAGCCCAGGGTAAATGGCTTCCTGCAGCTGCTGAAGGAGCAAACAGAGCACGGAGTCTGCAGCTCCTCCCACTCTTCTTTGGCTAAAAACCACTTTTCTTCCCATAAAAATATCGACTTTTTCAGGTAATATCCTTCTACTGCTGTTATTTTTTTTTTTTTGTGCCCAGTCCTGCTCCCACAGGTAGAATTCTACCCCTTTCCTCCCCAAACTGAGGGTTAATCTGCTGCATCCCTGAGACTGCATGTGCACACATCCAGGATGCTCCTTATCATCTTTTGAGCTCTAATCAAATGTTGGTCCTGGGGGATGCAGCACTGAATGTTTGTGTCACACGAAGAGGGGATTGGAGAGACATTACTCCTGCAATATGAGAAAAAATAATTTTTGGGGGTATTTCCTTATATCTGCAGTTCACAGTGTCTGTTTTTAAGAGTTCATTGCTGAAAACAGACCCCTTCTCCCTCAAAAAAAAAAAAAATCCAAACCCAAAGCAACCAAACAAACAAACAAAAAAACCCCAACCTAATTATTTTTATCTTATAAATGTGTTTTTAACACAGTGTGGGTAGTTAGAGCGCCAGCCATTCTGCCCTTGTTTTAATGCGCACAGAAAGGTAAAGAGCAGTGAATAGTGCAGGAAAACTGAAATTGGAGCTGGCGGGAGTGCTCTGCCCTTCAGTACCCAGGAAGGGTGTGGGCAGTGGCTGAGGACAATGTTCCCCTGAAGATCTGTGGTGGGTTGGTCTCGATACCACAAAGGAAACGCTTTTCCTCGCTTTCATGTCAAACCAGGTGCTGTGCAGCCTAAATGTCCTAATTAAACATCCTCAAATGCCCTAAACTGAAAGACTGGAGCAGCAAGCAGCTACCCAAACCCCTGCTGAAGGCTGATTTTAGGAGTGCTTGGCAACACATCCCAAAAAGGTGGACTTTAGGTCAGAAATTTAAAAATTTTGAGCTTCGTGGCTCACATCTTTTGTATGTGACCAGGAGTGGGGATGGCACTGTAACCATTTTCAGGAGGCTGCTGCTGTGGGAGGGGTTTGCCTCTGTTATATAAGGACATGAAATATTGTAAAGAGAGAAAAAGTCACTGCAGAAGACAAAGCCCTGAATGTCAGGAGGACAGAACATGTCTGTGCACTTCTTAATCTGCATTATGGAAAGCCAATTCCGGTTACTGTCTTGTGTCAAATTTAAATAAAAAAATAATTTTATTCTAACATAGAAGCTCTTTTATGTGAGAGACAACAGGCTCACCGAGCATCATAAATCCTGCTGTGAAGGTGAAAAGGAGGAAGCATTTCCTGGCTGCTGCTGGAGCTGTAACAGTGCCCTGCAGGCAGCCAGCCCCCTCCTGCCCTGGCTCCATGAGCTGCTGAACTGCAGCCAAAGCACAGACGTGCATCCTCTGCAGGCATCTCCTGCCACTGGGGGCCACTGTGCCTCTATGGGGTGACACAGGATCCACCCGGGCTCCTCTCCACAGCCCCAGTGCCTGTCTCAAAGCCTGGCTGGGATTGATCCCCAAAGAAGGAAAATTTTCCTGAAGGGAAGGCAGGATTAAATGTTTGAGTATTGGATTTCTATTTACAAGGACATCGAGTGGCAGGACAAGGGGAATGGCTTCAAACTGACAGAGAATAGGACTAGATCAGATATTAGATAAAAATCCTTTACTGTGAGGGTGGGCAGGCCCTGGCACAGGGTGCCCAGAGCAGCTGTGGCTGCCCCTGGATCCCTGGAGTGTCCAAGGCCAGGCTGGATGGAGCCCTGAACAGCCCAGGATTGGGGAAGGTGTCCCTACCATGGCAGGGGGTGAAAACAATATCTTAAAGGTCCTTTCCAACCCATGCTATTCCATGATTTTGTGATTCTATGTTTTCCTGGACAGGCTTGGTTTTGTTTGTGTCCATCTTGGGGAGTGAACACTGCTACGAGAATTGACTTCAATTCTGTCCCTCCCTCCTGCTTCCCCTCAACAAAACTTCAACAATTATGAACCTTTACAGCTCTGAACAGCTCTGAAATAAATTACCAGCTCTTTAGAGCGCTTACACCTTCCACAGGTACCTTACCTGAGCACAGCCCACATTACTGCAGGTGCACAAAGAGTCCAGCACAGCTCCCAAAACCCAGTGGGGTGAGCAAGAGAGAATCCCCTCCATTTAACTGAGCACAATTAATAGAAAGACAGTAACTATGGAAACTTGAAGCATCAATTTTAGCCTTTCAAGGCAGAATCTAATTTTAACCAACTAATTGGATGCTTGAAGTGGTAGTGAAAGAAAAAGAGACACATTTTTGTCAGTGCTCTTGGAGGCATCTATTTTAAACATGAATGAATGTGTGAGCTTCACCATTTAGAGAGGACAGGATAGTAATGGAGCAGGGACACATGAGACATGGTCTTAGAGATAATTTTTTCATACTTTCTTCATCATCTCTCTTTAACTTACAGACTTCAACCATTCCTTTTGGGCTCTCATCCCTGAAGCCCAATCCATTTCAATCTCTAGGCTAGAGGATTACAGAGTAAAGCTTTCTGTTTGGATATTCTTTAAAAAAAAACCCAAACACACAAAGCTTCAGACAGTGGGAAATGCAGTTCCTTGTCTCTCAGAGGCTGGAGATGGCTCTGAACCCCAGAGCTGCCACCTGTTCCCTGGCTCCCTCTGGCTATGATCTCAAATAAAGGGATAATTTTACCAGTATTTTATAGATGAAACCTGAAACTGGCCTTTTCTCTATCTATGAAGGGGAAGAAAGGGTACTATTAATGTTTAATTTTGCTTGATTTTGTTATCCCCTACTGATTTCATAATATTAAAACTAAACTATACCATACAGGTACATAAAATTCATTTAGACCTACAAATCCTTTAGCTGACCTACTTTGACTAGTTTATCACTAAACCTCTGCAAACTTCTCCTCTGAAAGCCAATTAACCAAATACTAACCAATGCCTATTTTGATTCTCTGTTAGCCACAACCTGCCCTAAAAGACATCTGTCACTGTAATACCTTCCACAAAATGGGGCTGTAAAACTGAAGACATCAAAATCCTCAAAACAGACCTTGGCAGCCACAGCATTCCTTCTCTTTCCCTTCCACAATATATATGTCACATTAGCAGCTCCCCATCATCTCCTGTTAGCATCACATCCCATTATTATTCCTTTTTACTGATATGGGATGAATGGAGCTAATAATATTCCACATCAGTTAAAAAGGAATCTTAATTAAATGTGATGGGGAAGTGCTAATACAATATGATAAGCCCTCTGGATAAGCACACTACCTAATTTCTCTCTTTTCCAGAATCCTTTAAACATTCCTCGAGAAGAAAAGGGAGGTGACCTTGCAAAGGCTTTTCCTACTGCAGAAAGAGTTTTGCTCATTCAAGTGCTTGCAAGGCCCACATTTGGAGGATTTTTTTCTCAGGCTGTAGGTAAATCCAGGTGTTGTGATCACTGAGAGTCATCTGGGCCTTTAAAGCAGAATTTTTGGTGCTGATGAGATGAACCTGCCTGACAGCTCTGGAAGTTTGGACCTCCTGGATCGTGGAGCCAAACCTTCTGTTTGTCTTCTGCTGCAGCTAAAGGTGTCCTCTCAAAACTGAGCCAAATGATGAATGAGGCTTTCAAAGGATATTTATAGGTGTAATTCTGCATGCAGATCTATCACATATCAAACCTGAGCTCTGGATGGTTGTTAAAATCCCATTTAAATATGTTTATGAACCCCCTAACTTGGTCAGTGCTTTATTCTACACAAACTGAAATCACAAACTGCCAGGTGATGTGCTGTAAAGGCCACATAATACTGAATAATACTAAAATAACTTTACAAAATGATAACTTGGAGGGGGGATAATACACAACTAGGGAATATTAAGATATATTTACCTCAGTAAAGCTAAGATCAAATTTGGCAGCTGCTGGAAATGGATGGCAGCACATTGCAAAAGGCACTTTAGCAGCTGCAGCTGCCTTTGTGACTTGTCCCAGACCAAACTGTCTTAAATATTCATCAGATGGTGAGTATTAATTCTGGGAGGCTCTTGGAAGTCTAACACACAAAAAGTGGGTAGAGCTATCTCACTTGATCACTATAACCACTTCAAAATAGACCACTCATAATCCCAGTGTACGAGTTAGTAAATTATATGCTTTCTGCTTCAATATTTTGATTTTAGTTTTACGGCCCCAGTTATGCTTTAAGCCAAGAATTGTTCCCTCAATGGAACAATTGGAGAAATGGCTCAGACTTGTCCTTCCGCATAAAATAATCCCTTACATTATACTCAGGAACTGCTCATTTGTTAATGAGCTCTCTTTTAAGAAAGGCTCAAATAATTGTAGTAAAACATCCAAAACTTATTTATTTAAATTCCTGCCATTTCACTTTTCTGAAGGAAATATTAAAAAATGGAAGAACTGGCTCGAAACAAACAGGAAGATCAAATCTGGGAAATTAATTATTGCACATAGATTGTAATGGATGTAAAGTGGGTATCTGAGAGCAAAGAAGGGGAAATTAACTTTGTTTCCACATTATTGCTTAATGGAGGCTGACTATGGAAAAAAATCCTACCCTGGTTAAATTGGAGAACATTTCTTTTACTTGTGATCTCTTTAAATGAATAGGCAGGGAAAAAAATCAAGGACAGACTCTATCTGGATTGATAGCATAGTTATTTTCCTTCCAGGAAATGTGTCATGTGCTCAGGTAACTAGGACAAGCTGTCAAGGAATAGAAACATTTAAAAGATCTTAGTGTTCATAAAGGCTAAAAGGTGATGTTATTGCTTCTTGAATCCTTCACTTCAAAAGGAATTTTAATTTGCCATCTGCTGGAATCTACATGTAGAATATTATAAAACTATTTTAAGACAGAATTAAAGCTTACATTTTCATTTTCCTGCTGTAATTGTGTGTATTACACATGTCCATGTTAATATAAAACTGGGTCATTTGTTTTGAGTTTCTGCAATTCTTGAGGTGGTGACTGACTTCTAAATTTTACACATCAGAGTCTACTTTCCCAGTATCTTTTTCAGTCCTACAACTACCAAGTCAAGTCATGGAAGAAAGGGCTTCCTAAATTATCAATTCTCTGTCTGGAAGCAGCTGAGTGGGCGCTGTCACAGAAGTTTTAGGAGTGAAAGGGAGCTCTGGGGACCACCCAGTCCAACCCTCTGCCAAGGCACCTGGAGCAGGTGACACAGGAACACGTCCAGGTAGGGTTGGAATGTCTCCAGAGAGGGAGATTTCCTGACCTCCACGTGCAGCCTGTTCCATTGTTCTGCCTCCTCAATGTGATGAAGTTCTTCCTCATGCTGAGCTGGAACTTTATGTGTTTTAGTTTATGGCCATTGCTCCTTGTCCTGTCACTGAAAAGAGCCTGGCACCATCCTCTGACACCCCTGGGAGATATTTATGCGCATGAATGAGATCCCCTCAGTTTTCTCTTCTCCAGACTAAACAGGCCCAGCTTCTGCAGTCTCCCCTTATAAAAGAGATGCTCCAGACCCCTCACCATCTTTATGGCCTCCACTGGACCCTCTCCAGTGGCTCCTTGTCTTTCCTGGACTGTGAGCCAGGTCTCAGCTTTGCTGTATGAGCTGGGAACTCCTCACTGCAAAGGTGAAAGACCAGCATGTGTCAGAAGGGGAGCACAAAATGAAAAATGCTTCATCCTCAGCCTGTGCAACCTGACAGTTCCATCAAAGGGGATTTTTTTTCAGCAATTTCAATATGTTCCCCTACTGGAAAGGGGAAAAAAAACCAAACCAGGCAACTCCTGCAGCCAAATGCCAGTTGCTTGGACAGAAGCAAGAGCTGCTGATAGTATAGGGATAAAATATTTCTAAAATCATGGGATATTCAGGGAGGTAGGAAAGAAAGGTCAGGCCTGGTAATGTGAAAATGTTAGGTTCATGCAAAACTACAATTGTATAATAATTTAATGACTATGATAAATGATATGATTGTTAAATGTGATGATTGCTTGGTAATTGGACATAATTATTGTTTAATTGTAACAAGAATCATGAGAAATTATGTTTGGGGGGGTTGATGGAAATTACAAAATCCATGCTTGGATGAAATCAATGTATACAATCGAACAATATAAGTTTAATAATAAAGATGTAGTTATACAATGATAAGGGTATAAAAATGTGTTCATTCCAAACCCATGTCAGAGTCAGATTTGGGTCTGTACCCCTGCCACAGACACATTTTATGAAAAATCCTTTGCTTAGGATTTTTTCTCCTCAGAAGCTGAGAAGCCTCAGGAACAAAATGTAAACAATGGTTATCTGCTCCTGTGGGATGCAACAGGTGCATCTGTGATTGCTCTCATGTGGTTGTTTCTAATTAATGGCCAATCACAATCAGCTGGCTCAGACTCTCTGAGAGTCAGGAGCTTTTGTTATGATTCCATTCCTTTTCCTTTGCTTGCAAGCCTTCTGATGAAATCCTTTCTTCCATTCTTTTAGTATAGTTTTAATGTAATATATATCATAAAATAATAAATCAAGACCTCTAAAACGTGGAGTCAGATCCTCATCTCTTCCCTCTTCCTGGGACCCCTGTGAACACTGTCACAATTGGTGACCCTGAGTGAAGAAAATTTCCACATACCCCTGACACCCAGAGCTCTTCAATAAAAGCACCTGCATGTAATCATCCCATGATTATGTGTTCCTGAACACTGCCACTGCCATTAATTAATCCTGATGTGCCTTGCCCCACTAAGCACTAGGTGTAAATGGCTGCAGCCCTTAAATTCCTTCATATGCTCTCCATGATCCACAAATGCAGCACCAAACATCACTTAAATGTAAGGGAATACTTAAATGTATTCCTTTGACACCAGACTTGAAGAAGAAATAGCTTGGGGTAGCCAGCAGAAACACAGACCATGACAACAAGGAGGAAAAAGCTCTATTTTTATCTCTTCCTGCTGACACATGGAGCAGCACACACTTCATTCAAGCATACACACAGCTGCTCAGTGGCTGGGATTTCTGCAGCAGCTCTGAGGCTCCAGGAAGTGCAGTCAAAGCAGATATTCTCTGCTCTGAGGAGGAGAGACAGCACAAGGATGCTTTGAAATGCTCTGCTTGATCTAGTTCATTCTACTCTCCAGGGAGGCACCACAATTCCATATTCAAAAACATGTGTGCATATTTCCTGAATCTAGCACGAATATTTAATACCTCTTCTTGCAAAAACAAGATAATCATGCCTGCAGATCTTCCACAAGCAGCTATGGAGCATTTTTGCCTCAGCAATCATTCAATTTGCATCTCTAGTGAAACAACTCAGTGAACAGGCAAACAGATTTTTATCTCTGTGCTTGAGCAGATCTGCCAATTGCTTAAAGCTTCAAGTGTCAGTCTTCAGGCAGGGACAATACCTGGAGAGAGGACAAATATTTAGGCTCAAGAACAAATACCAGAAGAGAGAATCTTCATCAGGAATTGTAGTGATAGGACAAGGGGGAATGGATTCAAACTGAAATAGGGGAAATTTGGGTTACAGGAGAAATTTTTCATTGTGAGGTGGGGGGACACCCTGGCATAGGGTGCCAAGGCCAGGCTGGATGGGGCTTGGAGCAGCCATGGGACACTGGGAGCTGTCCTTGCCCATGGCAGGGGAGTGAAACAAAATGATCTTTAAGGTCCCTTCCAACCCAAACCATTCTGTGTTTCTATTCTTCTACTGATATGAGAACCATACAGCTTTTAGTATCTGAGAGAATCAATTAACAAAAATTAATTATGATGGCTTTACTCTTTTTTTTTTAAGGGGCCAGAGCTTTCCCTTGGCACGTGTTTTTTAGAGATACAAACACAACTTAAAAAAAGAAGTGAGAGGGAAAGCCAACAATATGACAACAAAACTGTTTGTAACTACTGAAAATATTGTGTTAATTGCTCAGCTGCTCTCTTCAGGGCCTCAGACTTTCACCAAAATATACCAAGTGGGGTAAGGGGGGTGGCTTCACCCTCACTGAGGAAGCCCAGATAAACTCATTAATCCAAGGACAGAGCAGGAATCTTCTGTTCCTCCTTCCACCCAAAGTCTCCTCTTTGTACAAATAAGTCTGCAACTGCACCCAAACCTGCAGAGCCTTCTTAAGGCAAAGCCCACTCTTCCCCCCTATAAATAAGTCAGGAATCAGTTCATACTCCTCCCAAATATCCTTCCCACTCCTGCCTGCAGCTTTGATTTCATGCTTGTCCTCAGCAGCCAGAGTGAATCACCCATTTCCTGCCTCCTAATCCTCGCTCTGCCACAAAGCTCTGCAGCTTTTCTGCTGCTCCTCCAGGTATTTCTGCTTTGGGCTCAGTAAGAAAAGCCACATTAGGATAGAAAAATGCTGAGCAGGTGGCACCACCATAGCCTAACACACAGAGAAAGGAATCAAGCTTGTTCCCTCGTGGCTGTTGTATTTTAAACACAATTAAATAATGAAAGAGCATAAATTACAGCCTGGATTTTCTCACATAGCTTTTTCTCCCCATGTGGGGTAGAGAATTCCATGAGAGGTTTTAGTGTCTCCAGTCTTTGCCATGTGGAATTGTGTCATACCCATTCAACCTTGACAGGTCACTTTATTTAAATATCAGTAGTTTTGTGAGAATCTCAGGTTTCACATGGGAATTAAGAAACCCCAAACCTTAAAAAAAAGTGAATTTTGGCTGCTAACACACCAGAAAGCAAACAAAAGGAAGTCACTTGAGGCTTAAATTTTGAATGTTTGGGATTGGCAGCACAGGACTGACCCAATGCAATTTCATGGTCTGTTTATCCATCCTGTTCTCTAGACCATCATGAATTTTATAACAGGTGCTTTCCCTTAGCCAGGCATCTGTGACAAACAGAACATGCTGCAGAGAAAGCAACTGCCCTCATAAATCTAATTCCAGTCAATGAAGAGCTCGTGGCTGAGAATCACAGAACTGCATAATCAATAATCATGGTCTGCAAGACAGAAAAATATTTTCTGATGGCTTCCTCCAAAGCTGTGCACCAGATTCTGGATTGTTTTTTAGTATTTCAGGATTATGCAGCTTCCCTAAAGGCTGTGTGGACCAGCACTGCTATCCTGCATAACTCTATCTGGCACTTGACCTGAATATGTTTCTCCCGATTAGGCAGTGACATTCTCATCTGGAAACTCTGTTTGTACATTCAAATTGTTGTCTCAGCATAAAGGTGTGCTGCAGTTATTCTGAAAACCCAGATGTGTGGCACTGTCTGCATTTCAAAAAATTTAGTTATTAGCCTGATTTGGAAGCTTGCACTCCCAGATTCCAGAACCTGCTGCTCCTGATTTCTCCCAGCACGTGTGTTATGAAGAGATGGGTCTCTGTCAAGGGGTGGTGCCAAGCTCAGCAGAGAAAAAAAAGATTTATTAACACCAAAATAAGAATTAGTCAGTGGCTGCTAGCCTGGATTCTTCCAGATGAAGCAGGTCTGCAAAGAATGTAGAATTTCTACCCAGTACCTCTTCTGTACAACAAATAGGGGACCTCACTGTCAGTGCAACAATTTGTTCCCTTTAACAAATACTAAACTGACCTCAACACCCAAATATCTCATTTACCTTAATTCATGCTGTATATTTGGCATATTTGCCAGGAGAATTGCACAGCCTCAGATCAAATATTCTGTATGGAAAAAAAAATCCTGCAACAGCTGCCACTTTGCAGATCAAATAAAGGGCATTAAACCAAAATCACCTCCTGGCTCCTCAGTCCACCTGGGAAAGTAGGACTTTGTATACAAAGCAGGAAGCCAAAAACTCAGCACATGGCAGGGCAGAAAGCAAGCTCTGCTCCACAAGAACAATTATTTGCCAGTTCGAAGAGTCATACACTGAGTATCTGACCTAACCTTAACTATTAATCTAACTCAGGATGTGAGCAGTTGTGCTTCCAAAAGTTGCAAAATGTTCACAAAAATAAATACCACAGAGTTAACACATTTTTTACTAGTAATTACTCTGAAGTGCAAAATGCCCAGCTCTCTCATTTTATGCATGTTACATGCTGGCTGCTACAGTTTTTGAAGGTTCAAAAGCTGCTCCAGCATTACATAATCACAGAATTAAACAAAATCAAATCTATAATCTCTATGGCTTTAGAAAAAGCTGGGAAGGGGGGGGGGGAGGAAGAAAAAGAAATCACAACTCTAATGATGTAGAAAAAACAAATAAGTTTAATTTTTTTAAAAATTAAATTATCTTTAACTACTGAGCTCTGAACATGGGGTTGGTAATAATTACTTTTCAAAGACCTTCTCAAGTAAAATGCTCTGCACAGCTCAAAGGAAAGGTTATTGCCATGAACTCAAAATGGCAGAGCAAATATTTAATTACTGTTTACTCCAACTCCCAGGCTGTTCCTCAGCAGAGCCCAATGCAATCCTGCCCACTTTAGCCAGAATCCATCAGTATATTACCTAAATCCCAAGCAGTAGCATCAAAGACTGATGAATTGTTTGGAAAGAAAAACATCTTTGGCTTTTTAGGCACTGCATATAATTTTGGAAAGACATCAACTAGGTTGGGTGATTGAGCTAAAAATAAAATTCAAAAATATACAGATAATTGGGATGTCCAGTTAAGAGTCTCCTCACCTCAACCTCAGCATTTTAGTTTTTAACAGGAGCAGGTGCAGCTCAGAGGATGAGTGGTCAGGAGAGAACAATCACTTGCTCGAGCAGCCTCACTTTCCATGGCAAGCTCTGGATAAACATTCATGGAAGATTTTCCCTCATTTCCAGGACTCCTGTTGGCTACTGACCCCCTACAGCCACTTCTAGGGTGTGAGATGAGGATTTTTCTCAGGGCTTGCTATCTTTCCAAATAAAAGGTAATTCAGTGACATTGGGTGATATTTAGATGTCTAGTTCCTCTATTGTCTGCATATATCAATATTTTTTTAAACCCTTAAGCACTTACTCCCAGAAATGGCTCCTAAAAGCTGATGCAAAGACAGACAGAGAGTTCTGTCTGACAGAACAGAGTCCTGGCACCAGAGTCAGGAAATCCTGCCTTGGCCAGGTCACTTTGTCCTCAGATGATGGAAATAGCTGACATTATTATCAAAGGGCTGCCAATGATGATTCTCAGCTTACCCACAAATTTTAAAATAATTATTTAGTTGTGGATTTGCTTTGTAATTGTAATGAATATAACACTTTCCTTTCTTCACACTCTGTTTTTTCTGCAGTGCTATTACTGCATCTGATGGCCATTGCATTTCAGCAGTTCCATGAAATGTTTTTTATGGCTCTGTTTTGACTTCAGCTTGCTCTTAGAAAGATCCTGAGAGGGTGTGGGAAGGGGAGAAGGACACAAATGAGTTCTCCTTTCTCTCCTGTGAATATGCTCAGGCAACACTGCAGCCCCAAGCAGGAGTGACTCTGCCTGCTGGAATAAATCCCAAATAATGGAGTCTCCTGGTGCTGGGTTTCTTCCCCTCATTCTGCTATTGCCCAGCAGCCATTCAACATTAATCCAACACTGGTTCTCCAATCTAGTATTGCTGCTCATCAGCATTGCTGATGAAATTGCAGCTGGCAGCACAGTCCATCTGCAGAGGAATTGGGCATTGATCAGGCTGCCCAGCTGGCAGCTGCATGCCTGCAGCTCTTTGTGCTGAGGATCTGCTGAGGCTCTCTGGGTCTGCAACATCATGCCATGGGTGTCATCCTCATCCTACATTTCCACGTTACCAGCTGGGTTCTTGTACCTGGTTTGTCCAAGACTGGATGGCTGCTGTATCCAGACTTGGAGAAAATATTTTTCCATACCCAGATCATGGATCATCATCCATACCCATCCATACCCTGGTCCTTCCCAGCACAGGGCAAAGGTTACAGTCATGGGTCTGGCTATTTCCACTTCCAGCTGCAAAACAGCATTTCCAGTAGTGATGGTAAAATTACTCAAATAACAGTGAAAAAGGAACCTGGTGAACATAGTTCAGCTGATCTCTTTAATTAACTGCTCAAGGAAATGACAAATTAAATGTAATACATCACTTCTCCCCACCAGAATTTGCTGGAGTTTGTGTGACCAACTGGGATGTTATCATTGACAAAAACTCAATCATCTTCTTTTTCTTCCCAGATGTTTAGTTTTTTACTTGTCTAGTTTGTAATAGCGTAGCTGTAACCAATCTGAATTTCATCTGTAATTTCTAAATTTGATGTATCAAGTGCTGCAGTTCTATATTCTTCAAGCAGATTTCTATTAAACATTCTAGTTCATAAATAGACTTCAGACCCAATAAATTTTAGAAGAAATAATATCTTCAGGGGGTTACTAAACTTCTCAAACCCCTTATCAAATGCTTTATTATTCTTAGACATAGTATCTCTTTCATTGTTTGTGTTTTACTTACTCACATAATGAAAGTCCTTATCTTTCTTTGCTTTTCATCATCTGTTCTGATCAACTCTACAACAAGATCAGTTGTTCTTTCCTCTTTCTGCCTTGTTTTCACCAGTCTGACTCTCTACAAGCACAGCAGCCCTTTGTTCATGCAGTCCCACCCACTGAGTCTGTGGTACCCCTGACCCCTTTTGTGCCAATCTGAGCTCTCAGCAGCAGCTGAGCTGAAAATTGAGCCTCCACAAACCTCTTCAGGCAGGGTGAACCAGCTAATTCTATATCAGAGGAGATTTGATAGAGGACTGGAATATATGGCAAGAACTAACAGAAAAAGCAAAACAAAAAAACCCAAGATTTCATACAATAGCCTGGATTTGAAGGGACCTTTAATCTCATCTCATTCCACACCTGTGCCATGGGCAGGGACATCTCCTCTACCTCAGGCTGCTCTGAGCCCATCCAACCTTGAACACTTCCAGGAAGAGACCTAGACAGGTAAAAGCTGATAGAGAACTACATAAAGCCATTCCTTTAGTACACATAACCTGCCTGAAATGCATGCAAGCTCTTCCTAAAGCTGAAACACAGCTGTTTCTAAAAACTAAAATTACTTGCAGGTAGGACTATGGACATCAAGACAGAAATCAGCTCCCTAATGTTTTCGTCAAACTGGTTTGTGCAGCTTCTCTCCATCCTCCACCAAGGAAGGAAAAAAAAAAGAGGAAGAGCAGCAAAAATCTGTCATGCTCATGATATCTGTGCAATACAGACTAGGGATTTGTATTTTGGTTTCCTAGCAACTCTGAAGGCCAATTCAGCAGTGATTTTATACTGAGCACCAGTTCCAGGGTTGCTTCAGCTCTTCTCACAGAGAGATTTCAGAATCTTTAACTGCCTCCTTCTCTCCTTTAATGCACAGGTAAAGTGCAATCCTAGGCTGACTGCTAGATTAGTAACACCTACCTACATTTTACTTTTATCTACATTCCATCCTCTGATGATTTTCTATTCCACATGAAAAAATGATGAAGAGCTCTTAAGCTAGTGTTTAATCAAATTGGTCAGGGGAAATGAACAAATGGAAAGGAGAATCTGCAGATTAAAATGAAGCTATCATCAAAGAAGATCAAAGCCAGAGCTGACCTCACATCATAGCTATGAAGGACCCAGATGCAGTTTCTGCAATGTCTGTTACAAAAATTTGCCGTCTGTGAATGTAAAAGGAGAAAAACCAGGCAAGAATAACAAGGTTAATTCCAGACCTTGATGAGCACTAAGCTTTTAAAATTATAATTTCAAAATTCATAAAAATGCATCAAGAAATAAACACTGGGAGCATCAGTATTTATGGCTGGGAATATATTTTCCACTGAGAAGAGCTCCAAAGCTGGCAGGAATGCTCCAAGCTTTCCATCACACTGTCTGGCCAAGATGCCTCAGAGAAGATCAGAAGTTGACCTGCATGGATTTAGTCTGCACATCCCACTGGCCTCCCTGCTGGGGCTGCCAATTAGTTTCAGTTGTGAGAGTGTTTTCTGCAATGTGGCAAGTTGCCAGTGGGGAACTGGATTAAGATCACCAAATTACTTTGCCTGCCAGCCCAGAAGTAAAGCAGTTCTCTTTTCCATTTACCTCTGGATAGCTTCAGCTGCAGTTTGGAAGCCTGTGCTCCAGGATGGATGCACTGATTCACAGTGTGGACCAACAGAAATGTGCTTTGTTCTGCCTCCACAATTCACTGCTGAAAATAGTTTTGCTGTCTAAGTGCACCTGCACTATTCAGAGGGGAAAAGGCAGGGACCCAGAGCAGTCAGCAGCATGTGTGGTCCTTGAGGAACTCTGTTACCTTTCTTGCCCCACAGAAAATCAGTTCAATTAAAAGCAATAGGTGATGTTCCGCACAGTGCTTTATTTCTCCTAACTGAAGTCTGGGAATAAACGAAGCAGATAATCTGACACTAATGTTATTAATTTATTTTAATTCTTTGGTTTGCAGCTACACATGTGGGAGACTCTGCTACCTACTTAGCATAAATTTGCAGCAAGATAATAATCTACTGAGAACAGGTAATTTTCCCTGTGAAGAGATGACATATTCATGGGAGCTGAGAGAACAAATCACCTGGAAACTGAATCAGCAGGGTGCTGCTGGCCCACTCCTCCTGCTGATGGTCTGTGCCTGCTGCAGTCACAGGGGCTTGAGAGAATTTATCCTCCACATCTGACTGAGACATCTGTCTCCAGGCATTTGGAAAGGACACCGTTACCATGAGAGTCTGCCTGTTATACTGTCAGAGATGACAACAGAGTGTCTGAAATGGTGCAGAGCGGACAATTCAGCTGCTGTAGTTATTAATTAGGACCACTTCACCCCCACTATGGGTGTGCAAGTTGATTCACCACTAAAATGGCATCTCTTGCTCCCGAGAGCAGAGTGGATCACGAATGCAGCACGAGGTAGTGAAAAGCAGAGAGCAAGAGGGAGGAGAATGTACTTTGCAAATCCTGAGATGCGTTTAATGCATAGTGTTCTTTGGTAAAGAAAATTCCAGTTTGGATTTTTGGTTTTTAAAATCAAAGTTGTAAGGTCTACAGGCAGGGTTTGAAGGAAAATTGGGAGAGGAATAATTTGCTCTGTATTTTTCAGTATTATGATAATATGTTTATTATTTATTTTGCCATTTTTCACTCACTGCCTTTGGTCAAAACATCTTTCATTTTATCCTGTCTTACAGCATTCTTCCTTTAAACTCAGCCACCACATTCAAGTGATTATGTGGAACAAAAATATCAGAAAATTTAATCAAAGGGACTAAAGAAGGCTCATGGCTTTCCTGATTGTTTATAAGCATAGTCTGTGTTCTGGATTTTCAAGTGCCTCCCAATGCATTAAAAATCTGCATATGAAAAAACTGCTGAAATGACTTGAAGATCAGAGCTTGCATCTTGGAAATAACTGTTTCTTTTTTCAAGGTTTGAATAATTTAGTTAGAATAAGCTATCCAAAGGCCCAGGCACCAGGCCAAGGAGGTGTGGTTACAGGATAAGAAGGCACAACTTCAGGCAAAATCCCTTGGCCAGCTCAAGTAACCACAGGGACAGAGGCAGAGAGGGAAGGGCAGAGGACCTCTCTTGCCCTTAATTGTCTAAGTGAGCCTAAGGAGATTAGCTGCACAATTAGGGATCTAATTAGTGCCACTCCCAGCCAGGACAGCGGCCTGTTTTCCATGTGCTTCAGTGTTATACACCTGAGGTCTGACCTACAAATGGAGTTGGAGCTCCCTGCGCAGCCCCTCAAATTCCACCTCACACCCACATCTCCAGAGAGTCTGGAAATCCTCGGGGACAGGATTTGCTTGGCAGGAAACAAATCTTGCCTTTTCAAAAACTCCTTTTCAGAACAGCCCAAAAAGAAGTAATGGAAGGCAGGCATGAGACAGAACAGCAAATTTTAGAAGGGCTTGGGGTGGAAGGGACCTTAAAGCTCACTTAGTTCCAACCCCCTGCCATGGACAGGGATACCTTCTATTGTCCCAGGTTGCTCCAAGTCCCATCCAGCCTGGCCTGGGACACTTCCAGGGATCCTGGAGCAGCCACAGCTTCTCTTGACAATCTGTGCCAGCCCCTCACCACCCTCTCAGGGAAGAATTTCTTCTTAGCATCCAACCTAAACCTACTCTCTAAGTTTGAAGCCAATCCCCCCTTGCCCTGTCACTCCATGCCCTCATTCTTTTGAAACACTTGCCCTATTCCTAGTAACCAACTCAAGAAAAAGATAAAAAATTTAATTTCATCATATTCAAGCCACTCTCAGGCAGTTCTGTTCTAGCTCCAATCTCCACAGCTTTGTGGTGGGACAACCTGCTGCTGTTCATTGGTTTGTTCTGGTCACCTCTTGGTGTCTGACCCCAGCCCTGGATGCAGAGTGGGGACACCCAGGCTGCATCACATCTCCTTTGTGTCCTCTGAACCTGTTTTACCCACCTGTACAAACAGAAGCAGCACACTCTTTTTCTCAGCATAAACACATAGGAACAATTTCCACAAGACTACAAAGGGTTTCTGGTGTGGTTTTTTCCTTCCTAATCAACCCATTTATTTTGCTAGTTGCGTGCATGCTAAGAGGGGATGCTTTTAGGGATGGCTGATTGTAATTATATAAGACAAGAGCAGAGAAGCTGCATTCAGATTCATTTCCTCCACAGCCAGAGCCTTGATTTTCTGAGAATTAAATCCCCATAATGAAGGGGAAGCCTTTGTGTGCTGCTGTTGCTGTTTTACATCTCTCATTGCACCCTCTGAGTGCACACAAGTAATGACTGAATGATTTCAGGGTTTAGCTCTTGGAGTAAAATCAGCATCTCCAGGTCAATGTTACATAAATAGGCAGAATGTGTGCTGGTAAAACATGCACATATTGCTTTCCCTGCCTTGGGCAGCCCTGTTCTGGAGTCTGAGCAAAACCAGGGTACAGCCAAGAGATCAGAGAGGTTCACAAGAGAGAAAGAGCATTACAGAATTGTGGAATGGCTTCATTATAGAATCATGGAATGGCTTGGCTTGGAAGAGACCTTAAAGACCATCTCATTCAAACCCCTGCCATGGCAGGGACACCTTCCACTATCCCAGGTTGCTCCAAGCTCCATCCAGCCTGGCCTTGGACATTTCCAAGGATGGGGATCCACAATTGCCCTAGGCAACTTGTGCCACTGCCTCACTACCCTCAAAGGAAGGAATTTCTTCTTAAAATTTAATCTAAACCTGCTCTGTCATTGTGAAGCCATTCCCCCCTGTCACTCTTGTAGAAAGCCCCTCTCCAATGGCCCAGAGGAAGAGGCAGCAGCCTCTGCCTGCCTCTCCAGCAGCAGGGCTTGGGAGCTGCTAAAGGTCAGACTGCACAGACAAAGGGCCTGTGAGCACTGCAGGGAAACAGGAATAACTGCAGTGCTCAGGAAGCCCTGACCTCACGGGCTCAGCACTGGAAAGGAGCAGGGAAATAGAGCCCCAAAACAGCCTCACACAGCTCTTCATCCCCTCCTGCTGCACTGAGAGCATTTTGGGCCAGGTGGATGCTGATCACCATCCCCACAGAGCACTCTGTGATAAGAATAATTTTAATTTTCCTGTTTCTCCTCTTTTTAAAGCAGGGTAATAAACATGTCCTTTCCCTTGTGTTCCCAGACTTTGTCTGCCCTGCTCATGTCACTGGCAAGTTCCTTAAGGCAAGGCTTGTCTTTTGCTGTTTGTGTGGGCTTTGTGCAGCACCATCTGACCTGAGAGGCACTGCCACACTCCAGCATGAACAACAGACGCTGAAGCAATGCCTGGTTACAAAAATAAACACATGAAAAATACATTTATGACCCTTGTGTACAGCAAAGTGCTGCACACAGGCAGACATCCATTAAGGGAAGATTCAATATCACAGAGTGGTCTGGACTCCCTCAACCTCATTTCTTCTTCCACCCCTAGCAATAAAAATAAATTCCAGACCAGAATTTCTTAGGATTACTTAGAAACACCCTTCTTTTATCCATCTATCTTTATCCATCTATTTTCTATCAGGTAGTGAATTGTATATTGCAAGAGATAACATGGTTAAACTTCATCTGGGATCATAAATATCATGGGTTGTTTTAACATTTACTTGAGTATATTTTCTTTCCAAAAAAAATCTACACAGAGTAAAATTAAGCCCACAGCAGTAGAGAAAGAAATAAAAAACAACCCCCAAACCATGCACACAAAAGCGAGCCATAACAGGGAAAAAATAAAGCAGCTGTAAGCTCAAGTGGAAACAATTTGATTACCATCAATTCCCTGAAGTACTGACCAGATAAACACTTGTTTAGTTTATAAGTTCTGACAAGATCACAACCCAAGGTAGTACAGCGGCAAGGGAGTGATTTTTCTATTTATTTATTGAAACTGCTGAGAAAATAATAAAGACAGAAATCAAAATCCATGTCTTCTGTGTAGCTACAAAATATTTCCAGTAGGCAGACAAGGCAAACTCACTGGTATTGTTATGAAGATCACAAAGACCAACATGCCTAAAGCAACAGACAGTGAAAAAGGTGCTTAGATTTGAAAATCTGACTTTATTATATTTATAAAATAATTTCCTACCAGATGTCTAAGAACTAATCACATCATCTGGCAAATGTTATATTTGCCCCCCCCCTTATTTTTTGGCTCAGTTATGAGAAATATTTTTATTTTTTAAGTGCAAATTTAACCTCCATTTTGAGGAAGCAAAAAGATTATTACAGAAAAGGATGAATTAAATAGACAAGGAGTTACTGCTATTAAACTTTCTCCCAGTGCCTAAATATAGAAATTATAGCCAGATAAACTGCTTACGTAAAATCTCTTTATCACTTCTTAAAATGATGAAGTCTGGAGCTGCAGCAGCTTTTGCCCACAGTTTCAGAAGACTTTTTTCATATTGTTCAGTCACAGAAAACCTCTAGCCTTTTCCCCCTTTACTCTTATTTAATTTCTGGTTTCAGAAATTTTGCAGGTCCCCTGGGTTATTTACATCTCAGGTGGAACTATCAGTCCTGCCCCTTTAGGAAACCTGCATTGAAACAATCACCTCATGTGGGATCAGAAATTGGACTTGATCTCCACTTGGGGAAATGCAACAACTGGCTCCTGTCAGGGACAAATGTACAAATGTGGTCCTAATCCCAAAGGAAGGATGCACATACACAGGGACTGGACTAAATGATGAGATGCACAAACGCATTCTGGGCCTAATGAGAAAGAGAAATTATTCTCACAAATATTTGCAGCACGTGAAATCAAAACTTTGCCATAGTAGATGAAGACATAAACTCTTCCAAGACCATTCTCTTTGACAGCCAAAATTAACACAAAGTCTTAATCAAATATATGAAGTCAGAGATCACACAATTTAGAAGCTTCCAGCATTAGTCTTTTCCAAATTCTGATGAGTCCTATCCTTTTTTCCTTGTGCCTTCAAGGACTAAGGTATTAAATCTCTCATCCATGTAATCTCATTTACTTGGTACACCCTGCTGAAAAATAATGGAGCCCCTGATAAAGATCACAAACACTATTTCAGGTCAGTCATGAGGGTTTTGCAGCTAAGAGGAAAATAAATTAACAGAAAGTAAATTCAACTTTAGCCAAGTCATGACTGCAGTTTCTGTATAATATCATCTATCATCCCCTCCTCTCTTTGCTCACTCAGCTGAACAGAAATCTAAACTAACCTAATAATTTACTCACTCATGGCTCCAAATATTGAAAGCCCAAATTGCTGGTTCAGGCACAGTTTGGATGTGAGGTGAGGCAAATGAGTTCCTGGTCATAACAGTCATCAGCTTTTAAAAAATAATGATCAGTATGTCAAGCTGCATCTGTCATAAAAATATGTATTTTGGACATGTTCTTTTGAAGAAGTCCTTTTGATTTCAAAATGCTTTTCTTCAGTCCAAGAAGCATTTGAAATTCTCAGTCCTCTCCAGCTTCCATCAGGCTGTCACAATGAGAAGCATTTATCCCTGAAAATTCTTAGTTCAGTATGAAATATTGAAAAGGTGATGTGGGGCCAAGCTGGTAACCTACATTTCAACATTCCTGAAATAACAATACAGAAGGGAGACAGTGGACAGATGAGCAGGAAGAGACCAAAGTCACTAGATGAAAGGAAAAAATAAGAAAAATTAAAAAGAAGGAGGTACATACTTGGCAAACCAGAGAGGTAACAAGAAAGGAGTAAAAATGGAATAAACAGAAGTAAAAAACCAAAAACCAGGAAGCATGCAGGGAATATCCTGGAAATAAAACGTTCTGGGAGCAGGGGAAAAACTGAGGACTTCACATCATGTTGAGGGTCTCAGCAAGTGGCTGGAATTGACTCGAGAATTCAATGACCAAAATCTAAAAGTAAAATAAAAGAAAGGGATTTAGCCTCATGTGGCCCTTGCAGATTATTTCTATTTCAGTTTAGGCAGGGCACTGCATCCACACAAGTCAGCTGGCATGATTTCCTTCCCCAGATCACTGAGCTGATAGATACTGCAGCTTCAAAGAATTACTTTAGTGTGCTTTAAGGGCATGATTTTTTCCATGATTCAAGAGGCTGTGAACCAAATCTCTGTGATACTTTCCTAAAAATGCTTAGGACCTTCATTTTGGGAATTTATTAAATTACTGATTTGAAGACTAATTTTCATGAGAGACATAAATAACTAGGCTGTTCTGTATTCCCCCTCTTCTGTTCTTTAAAATATTCCATATATTATCACAGTATTTCTTCGACCAAAGATATGAATTTTAGGACTGATATTTGACTTTCTATATATTTCTGGGTTTGAAATATATATCTATATGTTTCTGGGTTTGAAGGTTGGAATTTTGAAATTCCACAGAAAACTGGTAATTAATTTAAAAAATAGAGAGAGGCTCTAGCACAGCTGCATTTTCTACCTCCTTCCATTTTAAACAGCTGCAGCATTCTGCAACAAACCAAGAACCTGGTTTTGTATTCTGGGTTGCTAATTAGTTATTATCTTTTATAGCTTTAATCAATGAACTGCTAAAGCTCAGCCAGAGCAGTGCTGTTATTTGTAAATTAACCTTTAACAGTCTCAAAGAAACAGCACTTTCAGCCCCTACACATTCTTTGCAGTGACTGCTTGATGAGTCTTGATCACACCCTTTTTCTCTAGATGAGGAAGGTCATTTGAAGAAGGAGAACAGAAATTCACCGACATTTCAGGAAGAAATTGTCCTCTACTCACAGCCACAGTGTAAAGATATATCATATGAAATAGGTTACAGCTTAGGTCTCATCACTCTGTGAGTTATTTTCCTAGGCTCTTTCTCTTTAAACTGGATTTTTAGAAGATTAATTCAGTGGCCAAGATCTTTGTGAGTCTCCTGTGGGGCCCTTAAGAGCTTCTCCTGTAATGCCTGCCTGATTTCAAGACCAGTGTCTGTTCTAACAGTGAGACTCAATTCCCCCAAAACCACTTTCCATTCCTTCTGTGCTGCTGTTACATGGACTCAAAGATGCAGACAATGTCAAATGGTTATTCCATGAAAAGAACAACTGCAGTGCAGCTCTCTGCCCCACTCATCACAACCTATTACCCAAGGCCAGGGTGCCAATCTCCTTTCCAGTGACCTGTGATCAGCAGTCACTTAAAAATCAACACTGCCATTCCCTTGGAATCTGCCTCCTGCAGACCTTCTGGCATCTCTTCCAATTGTTTCTCTCTACCAGATCCTCTGTGCTCACCTTTCTATACAAGATTTTTACTGGTGTGATGTGAGAAATGGAAAGAAAGAAACTTCCACAGACTGAAGGGTTTGATCTGCAGCCTTGGGAGAAACTTGGATTGATGTAAAACCACAATACACTGATATTAAGCAGAAACTTATGTTTCTATAGTTGTAAGTAAGAATATGCCTTAAGTAAGTAAAAAACTGTATTAATAAGATGGTGAAGGGTTTATAATGTAGGGGTGTGGTTGTAAAGAGTAAGGTAAGAGTTTGGAGGTTATAATAGAAGCATCTGTGTGCAATAGCTAGAAGGCAATAGATAAAAGTATCCTCCGTGCAGCAAAATTGAGTAAAGGTGATAGGTTAGAAAAGCAAAATAAACTTTGTGGCAACTGTCCATTGGATTAGAAAGTTCTATATTGTCTTGTGATGAAGAACTTGTGACCATTTTGAGCTCTGGCTGACTGCTTGCTCTCTTAAATCTCACAGCCTCTGAGACTGATGTTTATTTGAGCAATAAATCATTTTTAGCCCAACTGTGGTCCCATCCCTTCATTAAATAATAGTGTCCTGTCTTATGCCCTTAAGATTATCTGCTCAGATCTCTTCTCCTTGCACTATCATCCTGTATCTCATCTGGGCCCTTCTCACAGTTTCATTGGAATGAAGTATCTCTTTCAGATATAATAATCTTATTCAGGTTGGATTTACTTGCTTGACATCCAAATTAGTCTGTGAAACAGAGAATTGGGAATACCACAACTAATAGTGGATAATTATAATTATTTCTTTCCTTGTCAAGGCGTTCTTGCACATTTTTTCTTATAATCCACACAAGAACCCCTGTCCTTCCTTCAGTTTTCCTACAGTTTTTCTGTTCACAACACCCTGCTCCAAACCAGCAGCACAAAACTCACGAGGAAGACTTTATTTTTCAGGAAATTTTGCTTAATTTGATATATTTATAGTTGGTTCACATTTCGTTTTCTGAATTCCTAAATTATTCTGCATATCATGCCCCATCAATGGACCTCCTCTACATTCTAGGAGATTGCAGCAGGAACCTTCCTCTGAGAGCAATATAAATTTACTCCAGGGAAACTGTAGTTCCCAGCGTAAACCAGGACTATGTGGACAAGGAATATCCCTAACTAGCATGGCCCATGTGAGAAGGTCACTGGCAGGAAGTAAGGAACAGCAGGAAAAACAGAATAAAATCAGGAAAATTGTGAGACACACAAATTTCAGAGGACAAATGCTTAAATATTCAGATTTGGGGTGATGAGATGCAAAGAGCTTTGTATAAAGGCATCTTATTTATTATCTTATTCCATCCCCCTGCCATGGGACACCTTCCACTATCCCAGGATGCTCCAAGCCCTGTCCTTGGGCTTGGGCACTTCCAGGGATCCAGGGGCAGCCACAGCTTCTCTGGGCACCCTGTGCCAGGCCTGCCCAACCTCACAGGGAACAATTTCTTCCTGCAGTGCTCCGAACCAGTCCATGATGGTCTGTCTGCTGTCCTTCTGTCCTTGGGAAAGCCCAGGCAGTGCAGACAGGTTGAAATAATTGCATCCAGCTCTGGGGCCCCAGCACAGGAAGGACATTGACCTGTTGGAGCTTTACAAAACAGAGTTATCACCTTTCCTCCCCAGCTAATTCCCTGAGAAAAGGAAAAGAAATAGCAGATATATTTACAAGAATGCTACCACAGCAAAATCAGAATTAAAAAATGAGTGTATTTTAGGATGGCATTTGCCTAGGCAATCTTAATTATGTCTCTTGTGCATATTTATGAGGGCAGGCACTGAAATCCTAATTTCCTGAAAGCCTGTGGGCTATTGACATGGACTTCAGAGATGCCAGTATTTCACCCACAGCTTCACCTACACACTTACATATTTCAGATGCAGATTTTATCATTAAATCCTTTCCTCTTTTACAGATCTGTCTGAATGGAATCTTTTATTTTCCCCTCTCTACATATACTGTGTGGACCAGTGCCTGATTTACTGCACACATATAAAGTGTGTCTACATTGACTACAGGAGTTGAAATTTCTCATGACTGTTTTTCATCACAAATCCTTATTGTTCTCCTGAGTCTTACATGTGCTATGAAAGCATCTTTAGACTGGTTTTGTCTAGAAAAAATGCATTTTGAAGCATTTGCATTACACCAGCTCTGTTTTGTAGATTGGAACCAGCAGCACAGGGAAATACACATAGATTTGTCTAATGCCTGCTAACTCTAAGCTCTGAATTATTCATAAGTCTGATTTATTCAGAAATCTTCAGTGTTTTAGGTCTAGAGCAAAATTTCTATTCGTCTTAGTTTCTGTTATGAGCTCTCACCACTTTTGCCAATCAAGCTCCATTTATTCTGAGTTAGTTATCAAAAACCAGAGTTCACTCACATTAGTGGTCATCTAAAATCTGACAGAATTGCAAAAACTGCCAAAGGACATGGAGCAGAAACCAGAAATGTGTCTTCATTCTCTGATCTCACCATATAGCATGTTAGAGATTAACAAGATGCCCCAGAGAGCTAAACCCAAAGCCAGAGGGAGTTTGAACCTTCTTGTCCCACCTCACCCAGAAGCTGCAAACCTGCAATGGGTTGGACTGGTGCCTGAGAAGATGCAAACACAATTTTAAAAATGACACATCCAGATTCACTGTTCTTTGCGTGGATGAAATATTAAGTAAAGTCAACAGGAATGCTGTCAGTCAAATAAAGATCATGTTTTGCTTGGACAACATATATTTGCTGAAAAACGGGTGAGGATGTTGGAGTTCAGGCATACATTAGGAATTAAGGATTTACTGATTTAACACTTCACTTGTTATTACAGGTCTTGAACCTAAACCAAAGAAGGAAAGAAGCACTGAAAGAGAGATCTGTGGGAAACTGTAGGCAGGATTCTAAAGCAGTGGTAGTAATTTGCTAAATATGTGATGTAGTGAGGTTACAAAAGCTAACATAACCTTTAATCCTGAGATTTCTCCATGAAACACCTGTTTGCTATTAAAGATCATGGACATCTAAAGCTTTAGGTTACAAAGAGAGGAGAAGAATATTATCTGAAACTCAGCACAAAAAAAGAAAAAAGTCTAATTAATGTAATATCAGGGTCACTAATCCCTTGGGAGGGCACAAAGACAAACCAAAATCTTCTTTGTGCTGGGATGCATTCATTGCACAAGTGCTTCACAGGTGATGGAAGGAAGCAGCAAAAAGAGCCAAGGGTTACTGCTGCTCAGATAAAGAGATGTTCAGGTTCCCAAAGCAAGTCCAAAATGATATGACTAGAATAGTAAGCAGGACTCCAGATAGAGGAACAGGGCTCTGGGCCCCAAATGCCACTGCACCTCCTCAGATGACAGATCCATCCTACCTTTGCACTTAGATTCAGGTGCTTTTGGAAATTGGCAGCACCAGCATGAAAACATCTGGGAGAATGTTTGCATCCATATTGAACTGGGTATGAGGCAAAGCACAGAGTGCTCAGTCAAGGATGATCAGTGCAGCCAAAGCCTGAGGGAAGCCTTTGGAAAGGTTGGAGTGTTCTTGTGGTGACATTTTCAAATGCAAGCTCAACAGTCACACACCCCTCATATTCTGCAAAGGCTGTGTGTTCCTGCAAAGCCTGCAGCAGAAAGAAGGGCACTCAAACCCCAGCTGATCATAGCCTAGGGCTCCATGATATATTAAATGAATTCCCAAGTCTGTTTATGCAAACAGCTCTTCTGAAAGACTAGTGCAGGTTTTGCTGGGCACCATTAATTTGTGGATGTTGTAACTGTGATTGCAAATCCTCAGGTTGTTCCTCAGCCCTTTATCCAGGTGAAAATCCCATTTAAATAGAAAGAAACGTTTGCACCAAAAGATTAAATGAAGTAATTATCATTTTTGCAGCATTTGAGCTGCCTCTGTGACACGGGCATCATTCCTCATGTCAGTTCCTGACTGAGTGCTCACAGAGTTGCCATACAGGGCTCACCACCCTCCACAGGCATCCACTGAATTTACAGTTTAGTTTTGCTGAAAATGGCTGAAAACAGGGATTGACTGCTCCTCTGTGTCTCTATATTATTCCTACTCCAAAATCAAAAATGAGAATAGTTTTTTTTGACTGCACTACAAGAGATCCAGGTGAATTTCTTTCTAAACTCTGAGAGCCTTCTGCCAATTCTTATTGACTTGCTGTGAAGTCATCAGTCAGTGACAGAGTAAATGAAGCTAAATTCTAAACCATGCTTTTTGTCATTTATTTTGACAAATAAATAACATTTTAGTTTCCATCCTCATGTATGAGTGAATGAAAAAAGCTAGCAAAAATTTAGGTCTGATTTCACCACAGAAAAGTAAAATGAGAAGAGACATTCAAAGATACTTACTGGCTTTGTAAAAATAACAAAGGGAAAACTGATAAGCTCCTAGCCCAGTTTTACTGTTCTTTTGAAATGGAGGGCAAACCAGCTCTGGAATGCACACACCTGAATACACACATCAGAACTGAACCATTATTCCATTATTCCATTACACAAACCAGTGACCTCCAAAAGCAGGGTGAAAGCTGGGATCAGGGACTCTTATCTCCAGTGCTCAATTGAGACTGAGTAAAGAAAAAGATGTATTTTATGCTTTATTGTCCCACTCTATTTTGATTCCACAGAATAATTTACAAGAACTTTATATCCAGATCACAGAATATTCTGAGTTGGAAGGCACCCACAAGGATATTGAGTCCTCAGGGAATGGGAGTTCATACAGAGGCTGAACTCACAGCTTTGGGGTTATTAGCACCACGCTCTGACCAGCTGAGCTCATCTGAGGGTCTTCACTCAGAGATATAAAACAGAGGAAAAAGCAACTAGCAGCATTAGGAGGTCTACTGCAGTTAACATCAGTTCTTGACAAATATTCTGGATTTCACATCCTTACCTGCTGTAGCACTGGAGACTGTTGGCCACTGCTGGTCAGGCCCTGCTGCTCCTCCACGCAGGACTCCTGCCTCCTCCATATGCACAGCACTGGAAGCAAATATCACTCTTGGGTTATACAGTTCCCTTCTGCCCTGGACTTCACAGCACTTCCCTTTCCTGCTACTCTTTAAAGTTCATAACTATTTATCTCTGTGCAGCTACTCCTACAGTACTGCATGATGTTAGCAGCGTGACAAGCAGCTGCTTTGACTTGCAAAAAATACCTTTAATTATTTACTAAAACCCAGTTGTGGAATAAAATATAAAACAAACACACCTGCAGGACACTGCTCTCATTGAATGGGAGGCACTAATAAGGAAGTGACACATCTTTGCTATTAGGATGTAGCAACACTTGGCAAATTATTAAAAAGTTAGTAGAATTAGTTCTGAGCTTCTGTCATTATGCCATTTTTTCAAATCCCACCTTCCTGGGTTACTGCACATTTCTCGTGAGCAATTCAGGAAGAGAAATGCATTTTCTCAAATGCAAAAACTAATATAGCAAATTTTACAGTGTACATCATGAGCACTGGGCATCAAAAGCACCAATTTGCACATTACATGGAAGGAAAAGAAAAAATCTGCTATTTTTAATACAAATCTGCAAATTTTAATACAAAACCAAGCATGATGTTTATATGCTGTCCCTTAAGAGAAACAGGATTCCGTGGCTGTGTCCCTGTCTCTGCTCATGGGCTTCACACTTCCAGCTGAATTTAAGGGACAGTTTCATCCAAATGTGGCAGACATAAAGGGCCCCACATTTCTACAAGTTTTATGAAAAAATCAGCATTTTATGAAAACCATCAGCTGGGCAGGGCACACAGGCTCAGAACCTGAGATTCCAGGTAAGGACAGGGGCTGCTCATGTGAGAGAGCAGAGGAACACGTACAATTTCCCAGAAGGGCCCCATTAGTCTTGTGGGATTAAAATAAGCTCTTACTTTTCATTAATTGTTCAAGTAGCTTCAGATAAGATCTTGTACTTTGTATAGAAAGGAATCCACAAGAGCATGCCTGACCGAGGACCAGCAGATAAAATGCTCAGGTAGGCAGAATTCCTTCTTCAGGATCCTGCTCCCCAGACTGTGCATTGATTTTGCAGTTATGGATTACAAAAAAAATTGAAAGTCACAGCAGGAATATAAAAGAAAGAAAAGAGCTTGCCCAGTAGGCCACAAAGTCAAGCTTGCTCTGTCTTCCTTCAGTTTTGGTCCTTGAGATTCCTTTTCACACAGCATCTCAAAGTCAGAGGAGCCACTCCATGTCCTCACCCACATGAAGCACAGTGTGACTCTGAATTTAGGACTTTAATCTCATAAAAACTCTTGGCTAAAGGTACAGCACCAAGAATTCTGAGAAACCCATACAATGCTGCACTTTGTAATGCCACTGGGAATGGCTGCAGCCCCAGAACTGCAGCTACACCTGGACAGGAATCTTATTAATCACATCAGATTACACCCGAACATAGAATCAGTTTTCTAGTCTACTCAGGGAGAGCAAAAATACTGTTTGATTTAGGCTCTACAGATGCAATTTTAGTATAATTCTCTTTATCCAAGTGTATTGAGCAGAAAATTATAGCAGAGACTGCTTGTGGTATTAGGCAGTGGATTTTCAAAGATGTCTAAAGAGATTTGGACAAAAGCCTCACTTTTCCTACTTTGAAAATCCATCTCATATCTTCAAAAAGTCCTTTCAACTGCATTAATCTTCTTGATTGCAGCATGTGGTTAATAAACCTGCTGCAAGAACAGCTACTTTTATGGTAATGAGAAACAAGAAGATGGAAATGCAGACTGACTATTGAAACATCAGCACTGATGATTGCAGGGAGCTTTAAAATAAGCAAAAAGTATATAATGACAATTAAATGATTCAATAATTGGAACAATTATGCCTTGACAGTCAATGGATAGAAAAGCAGAAGGTAAAAGGAAAGAACAGCACAGCTCTACAGCATAAGATGCAAGTCAGACTGAATTTGTAGCACATAGAGATTGGAAGTGACAGCAGCAGAACCCAGGTGCTTTCCATCTCAGCACAGATATCATCAGTCTAGGGCATCATAAGAAATTTTGTCCTTTTCACAGAGGAAAAGGACAGAATTCCCCTTCTCTGGAGAAACAGCACACATACCTTTGCATTCCTGCCCTCAGGGATGCAGAGTAGCGCCAGTCCGGGTTGGGGTGTTTTGGCTGTAGAAACAAAAGCCCAGGACAATGCTGTTAGTGGCAGTAAAACATGCTAGAAAACATCTGCATCTGGCTAATTTTGTCAGAAATACCTATATGGGTATAATCAATTTTTGTGAATTGCCAAATCTTCCTATAAATTTAAAGAAATTTTCAAATTGGCACAGAGGGAGTGTCTGTGCAATAAACTTGTCTGCACACCAAGGCCTGTGGCTAGAGATGATCTCTGTGGAACAACATTTAATGCTGCAAACTAGTGGAAAGATATTTCATACATTTATCAACATTTTGGGCACAGGATAAAAAAAACCCAACATCAGAAATCCAGAAAATACATTGTTTGTTTACCTGGTAAGGTCAGGAAACTCAGACTCCTGCATTGAATATTATCTGCCTGAGGGTGTATAAATGTGAGGGGATGTGGAGCAGTGAGGTTTCTTCTGGAATTCAGAGTACTGCAGAGGACTGCAATGGATGGTATCAGATTTGCAGACTGCAGCAAGTCTTTTATTAAGGACAGACATGTCCATAATACCAAAACCTATTAGATTCTCCATATTCATGAGAGGGCATAAAAGGTAGAAGGGGAAAATAGCCAGCAATGCCCTCTGACCAACAAACCTCAGCATATGCTGATGTGCTGCAGCATGACTTGCTAAATAAGGAGTTAATTAAGAAATCCTCTGTTGATCAAAAATTGCTCCCAGAAAATAGTTTTCACATTGTCAGGGGACTGTCACTGTAATTTTCAACTCCAGCCTATGAGTGCAAGCTCAGGTCCCTTAAAATTAAGCCCTGAGGACATACCAAGGTTATTTCTCAGGATACTAAAAACATTATTCTGTAGGTGATACTGTAGTGAGTGCTTAAGTTGAGGCACTGGAATCCAAAGACAGAACTTATATCCAAAAACATAATGGACTGCATCCATTCCTGATGTGTCTTGCACGGTGCCAATCACACAAATAATAAATGACAGTAATGGTTTAATTCTCTTCAAATTATTGGAGGCAGATCAGGAATGAATTTGACCCCATTACTTGAAAGAGAAAAAGAAAGTGTTGAATGTTCTAAATTATTTAAAGCCAACTCTATCTTTCCTCTTGAGGTTTGGCATATGCTTTTCCCTAGATCAATAGGTTTTATTCAAACAAAAATGGAGCAATTACAACTTACAGTATTGCTCTATCACCACACTTCCCAGGTCCAGCATCACTCAAGGCTGAGATGCTCTTGGATGATGCACACATGAGTATTCTTTATGGCCTGAGCTACACAAAAGGGAGGAGGAGGCTGCTGCTTGCAGCCACACATTAAACATCTGTGCTAGCAATTTCCTTCCCATTTAGCCCCCTGTTCTCTGTCATGCTCAGGTTCTGCTGAGTTTAGCAGAAAGTGGTTTGACAAGAAGCCCATTATGCATGGTTCTAGTCTTTTCTGATTAATTCCATTTTGGCCCCAGTCCCAGGGATGTCAAAGCAACTCTAAAGTCAACCACGTAGTAACAGTCAATGAAAGAGGATAGAGAACACCACAGACTGATCAGAGCCTCTCCTGAGTTTGCCTTTCTTGAGTATGAAGGGTGCTGACACCAGAAGATTTGTCTGTTCTTCTGCTGGGGGGATTTTTTATAGCAGGGGAACTGCTGGACTTCTTGTTCTATTTTGCAATTTGAGAGGTGCAGGTTATTAACTTGTACAGGCTTGTAGGCAATGTGAGGAGGAGGAATCTTACCACAGTCCCAGGCAAAACACAGAATAAGTGGGATTACATGAAAGCACTGAAAAAGTCTGACACGAGTTGGGTGGGAGTGAGAAATGAGGAAAGCGACCACTCACTCACAGTACAGAGATTTTGGGGTTTTGGATGAGAACTTTCCAAATATTGGCTAGGAAACAAAAATCTCTGTTCTGTTTGCTATGGGACATCAGATCTTATATGGATGATGGTGGCAGGAGAAACTCAGTTAGAAATTAAACATTTTTTCACTTCACATGCATGGACCAAGACTTCTCATGTCAATATAAGAGAAATGAGGAGAGTGGTATTTCCAAGGGTTTCTGTCCAGAAACTCTGGCATTTTGTGGCTATTCCCCAACAGTTCTCTCTCTGCTATGACACCTTAGGTAGGGCTGCAGGGCTGTTCCCAGGAGCAGAAGAAGGAAGGATGAGAAAAATATACTCTGGAGGTGGAACTATTGCTACAGTTGACTGTCAGGGGCTGGGGTATTTTAAACTATGAAAAAACTCAATATCTGTGACTTCTTTTTGAAGTCATTAGAGGAAGAACCAGAGCACAAGGCAGTTGGGCAGCTGCCTGCCTTTGTACAGACCTGTTTTCACCCACTTTTACCATGTGCTTGCTACTTGACTGGGTATTTTCAGAGCTCAGCAAGAGGCACATTTGTCCCACACTTGTGTTACCACAGGTCAGTGTCCTGCAACTGACAAAATCAGTGAAATTTCTATTTTGTCAGCATAACTGGCTTCTCCTTTTGTTCTGCTACAGACTGTAATTCTTCCAGTTCCCTTGGCCATAAGTGAAAAGTGGTTTCAATACTTCTCTAAATGAGACTGGACTAGAAAAGCAATAAAGTGTGACCAGGAACAGAGGTTGAGCACAGCAGAAGCAGCAAACCTATTCAGCAATTCTGTTCTAAACCTATTCTCTCCCCAGCTCAGCTGCAGCAGTGCTGCTTCTTAGAAACCCATGAGGAATTCACAGTCTGCATGGCTGGGTTGGTTTCTATCTCTGGTTAAGAACAGTCCACCCTCACCAGAGCCCTCCCTGAACCTGACAGGGCAGCACCTCCGAGGGGAACTGGGTCCTCAGGCAGTCCCAGGGGCTGCACAGCAGATCTCAGAGGGCTCCTCTGCACAGCCCTGTCACAGATGTGGCTGTGAGCAGTGCAGTGTGTCCCAAACCAACCCCACCAGGACAAGGCACAGCTGTGTGAGAGGGAGCACACAGAAAAACACAGGCTCTGAAGGGGTCCAGGTGCTTCCCAGCTGTAAATCCCCACATTCTCACTATGTCACACAATGCTGATGGAGACAATATTGTTCCTTTTACCTCCCCACTCATTACAAGACTCTGTTTATCACAATCCAGCACATTCCACTAGGTTGAAGGTAATTTTAGCTTGCCACTTCCCTCAGAGATTTTGGGAAGTCACGCAGCAAGTCCAGCAGTCCTGTCAGCAGGTGAAAGAAATCCCATGACCCAGCACAGCAGTTTTTTCCCCACACATTCCCTTTTTCCCCATCACTTGTTCTTCCTGATTCAGTTACAGCACATCATCATCATCATACTGTGGGAGGAGGCAGAATCTACCCAGGTGCCTAGAGAAAGGGTTTTCACTGCACCTCATGCCACCAGTTTGCTCCTGCTGCTTCTTCCAGGCACCAGCCTCACAATTTGCCAGCCACATCACCACAGACATTAATGGTTCTGGTCATAAACAACCAACCCCACTGGGAAGTCTGATAATGGGAATGTATAATGTAAACCAGAGCCATCTTAGGAGTAAGAGAGATCATGCAAAATGTCACACAGTTGTTTTAAGTGGGTTAACTGAAGAATTGTTTCATTGGTTTGTGGAGAATAAGTTTAGTTGAAAATGTATTGTTACAAACATTTTCCTCAGCTCTCTTTTTTATCTAATACAGTAAGAATTTCTCCCTGGGGTAGAAGAAATTTCTGATTTTTTTAAATATTGCCCTGATCCCATATTCAATGGATCAAGGCAAACACTACCTTTCACTTCAGTGCTTGCTAGAACAAAACCTGCTTGAGGTAGAGAAGCATGAATCAAGTATTTACAAACAGTTACCAGATGCTGAGACTCCTAAAAACATCCTGCTTCATTCTGATTTCCACACAAATGCACAACAGAATGACATAAGGTATATTTATCAAATGGATCTGCTTTGAAGCATTAATAAAAGCCTTTTAGAACCACTAACCACATAAGGGTCTGCTTATTTTCCAGTCTGACAATGCTGACAGGTATGAGGAAACAGAGGCTTCTATTCCTGCTTTCCTTCTGTAAATGTTTAGAATTAACTTGATGTGGAGAACAAACTATTTTAAAACGTGTTTATCATTCAAGAAATCAAAAAGGAAACTGGGAAAGGGTGTAATTCAAAGGCCCAAAGTCTGGGAATGTTCATTTGCATTCCTAACTCTGAGAAAACTGAGGCGAAGGGAACAGACAAGTGCTTCTGTAAAGTACATTTAATGAGTTCTAAGAGGAGGAAAACACCTCTGCCTAATCTTGGATGCAGATTTCTGCTGGCACAGCAGAAGCCTCAAACCCAGTGCCTGAGTGCCCTGAAGCACAGAGCACTGTCCCTGCTCAGCTCAGACACTGCCATCAAACAAAAGAACAAACATTTATAGTTAACCTTTTCAATGTCAGCAGGGCTGGAGAATTTCTTAAAGGCTTAAGTTCTTGAACTGAGATTGTAAGACATTCCACCATTAATACCTTTAAATCCTCTGAGAGAAATCTCCTGGACAGACTGCTACAAACAATGCTCTGGGGTTACTGGGTTTAGACACTTCAAAACACGCTTCCATTTAAAGCGGTATCAAAATGTGTTCAACTCCAGCGTTGCTTTCTTTTTTCCATGTGTTTAGCAGGCTGGTTTTGAAGCGAAAAGTACAGAGAAAGAGACAGAAGCAGAGCAAACAGCTCTGCTGTAAAATTCCAATGGATCTCCTGGGTCTTACCACCATCAGTGTGCAGGTTTTTCCACTTTCTTTAAAAGTGTCCACAGGGTAACAACCTTTTTTCTGACCAACACATGAAACATCATATTTTTTCATCCACATGTGTCACCACACAAAAAAAGGGTACAAGGAAATGTATAATATAAAAGAGTTTAGTTCTATCCAGTATCCCAACTTGATAATTAAGAATGTGCCAGGCTGCCTTCAGGGACAGAAAACTCCTGTTAAAACATTTTGGTTTGATTGTTATTTCCTGCATTGAAGGGAAAAGGCTGTCATGAGATGCAAGGCACAAGAAATGAGCTTAACTGCTCAGGATGTAAGAACAAAACAGGAATGATGAAAAGAAAAACCAAGGACCAGACACTACCCAGACATCATTCAGCATCTTCACAGGAATTTGAGGAAACAGACTCCAGACTAAAGCACTGAAACCCTTCCTGAAAATGACAGATCATCACTGCAGCAGTGCCCAGTAACAAAATCACAACTTCTCACACAACCTCTTCACAGAGTGTGCACCCCTCTTTCGAAAGTCAGGAGTCCAGGCTGCCCATAACACTCACAGCACCAGAAATGAAGCCACAGTATTTTTTTTTATCCCTTGATTTTGCCTTCACTGCCTGCCTGGTCCCTCTGCAGCAGTTATCTGATGAGAGAGCAATATCCATTAACCCTGCACTGCTACCCTTATCACCAGCCTCCTGACAGCAATAACCATGCCCAGGATTTTCTGTGCAGCTGCATTAGTACATTTCCTCTTTTACAAAACACCCTTGGTCTGAGTCATACTTATCAATCCATAAAGGACTGTGCAGGTAAGCAGGGTGAGCACAAAAGCAGCAGCTATCTTGCAGAAATAAGATTCCATTCCACCATCACAACACTGGCAGTACAAAAGGAATGGCCACACAGGAGTCAGAATTTTACCAGGTACAAAAATGGCCCTACCTAATCTTAATGCACTTGTTCGTACTTTTACTGTATCCTTCTAATGGTCCAATAAAGTCAGTCACAACTTAATGTGATTATTAGCATCTTTGACCTTATCAGTAAATATGAAAGGAACCAAGACTTATTGCCCCAAATGTTACTGAGATTAATCCCAAATAACTTGGAAATATTTTTCCTCTCACTGTATAAACAACATTTTAAAAATATTAGCCACTGTAAAACCCTAGGTATGATTATCTGTGCATAGCAAAACTGACCCCATCCTCATCAATGAACAACCAGTAAAAAATTCATTTCCAAAAACTGTGTGGAAGAAAAAAAAGAAAGGACCTGTTCATATTATCCAAAAGTAACACACAGATCAGAGACTGACTTTGTAAATTGGTGCAAGGACAATACTGCCTTGCTATGCCTCACAAGGGAAGGCACAGGCTCTTAAAGGCTGATTCAAAGTTCACTTTAACTAAAAAGAGAAACACAGTTCTCTGAAAATCTAATAATGCAAAGATCATTATCCTTAAAATGCAGAATTCAGTGTTGCTAAGCAATTGATGGCATCTTCAGTGCAAACACTGAGCTTGAAACAGGGGAAAGATGTGACTTTCCCTGGGTAATTAGCTAGGAACTAGTAATTAGTGAGTGCCATTACATTCAGCCATTTCCTCATATGCACATGGCCTTGATACATCTTTACAGAATGTCCTGCCACAAGACAGGTTAAGAAGCAGAAAGCAAAGAATTTGTGATGAGTAAAACTTGTCAGAACTTCACCTCTGTTTAAATCATACAGAATGAGTTCAATAATTGATTCCCCTTTTGGATGACAACTCTACACAGGCAGTATTCATTACTTTGTTCTATACATTTCTCTGCTTTTGTACTCCAAGTTTGGGTTGGCTTTTCTGCCACTGCCTGATCTCTGCTGGTAATCAAAACTTGCTAATTCCTTGCATTCAATGGAGTGAGTCTCAAAATGTGATAGGAATCTCTTCGTTAAACTGATTTCCTACTTGCATCCAAAGTGAAGTCATTTTCACTGCTTTTCTTCTTGCACACCTCCCACCCCAAAAATCAGCTATGAAGTGTGTATTTCACTCCTTGATTCCTCAGCATAGATGCTTATAGAGCACGTCCCATATTCCCTCCTATATCAAACACATTCCAGGCATTTTATTACACTCAGAAAAATGTTAAGATACAAAAACTGCAGAGAAAGAGGAAAAAGTACTTCCCCTGTACCTTGCCATTGTGATTTACAGAAAAACAGTGCATTAATTTTAAATGGATTAATGCTGAATGGATGATCATTACTCACTAAAAGCATTTTTATGGAAGACTTGCTGGCCCTTAAGATATGGGCATCTTTGCTCAACAAAAGCCAGTTGCTAAAGATGCTAATATCTTCATATGTGAAAAAGTAGAAATAAATAAATGAGTACCATTTCTGTGGCAAGAAAGGCAGTCTCCTTTCTTTCCCACCAGTTATTTCCCTGACTTTCCCCTGGCTGGGGCATAGCACACATTAATGCACAAACTGATCCTACACTTGCCACAATCCCATATCCCAATTATGGGATACAAACAACACTCAGTAATGGCAGGATTTTCCTTTTGTGCACCAGAATTAGTCTCTCCTGTGAGTGCTGCTGAGTTCAGTCCCAACATGTGTAAAAAGGAAACTGCACAGATCATGCAAACCACACACCAACTGCAGGCTTCCTGCACACCAGAATAAAGCAACCATTAATTCCTCACTGTGGGAAAACATTGCAAAGGTCAATACATGGCTGGTCAAACCATAGGTATTTAACAATTTTCAACAGCAACCCAGCAGGCTCGAAGTTGTCACTCTGTAACTTAATGATGGTGACTTGCTGTAATTCTCTGCAAAGATGTCACTGGGTTGTCACAGGCTAGAAAGCAGAAAATGCAGCATTGGGTAGAACAAACATTATCAGAGGAGGGATTGTAGTTTTTAGACAACTAAAACATGCTCATATTAGCAAGATCCTTGCAATGATATTCTTTTCTAAATTCAACAGATTTACTTAGGTAGGAAGACAGCAGAACAGCAAACATTCATAACTGCCATAAAGTACCCTTTTGATTTCAAAGCTAATCACTGATTATTTTTTCTCCTGCAATGAGTTTTCCCATCAAAACTGTAAGATTAGATATGTCATTCTTTAGCACTCTGTAGCAGCAGGCAATTTTAGACAGGGAAGGATGCTACACTCAGTACAGCATTTGCTGCAAAAATGAGGTGAATCTCGAACAACAGACGCATATACTGAACTTACCAACTGCACCCTGAAAGCCTCAGTATTTACCTAGAAACAAAATGCATGGCATAGATTAGATTCATTATAACCAAGTGTCAGAGCTGAGTGTCAGCAAGCCCCTAAGGGAAAATGCTTCATCTGAGTTTCCCAGTTGGAACCTCTGCCTGGGTACAGATTTGCTCAGAGCACTGTGCAGACCATTTACCAAGGTAGCCTCACCTCATTAGGAGTAATGGAGTCATTTCTAAGTATGATCAGGTTTTGTGCACTCTGCCCACTTTGTCCTGTCAGATGCCTCTCAGTCACCACTGCAGAGGGACCAGTAGTTCCTGTTGGGCCACAGGTATTGTAAAACATGAAAGTGTCACTTCCTGATCCAGCAGTCAGGCAGGCCTTATAGCAGTAGGTCTTAGTGAGAGACCCATTGCCCCTCACTTCAATGAAATGGGGCTGCACTTTTAAACCTTGGGGCAATCTAGCATCAATGTTGTTGTTGGCCTGCTTGTACAATTCAGCAGGGCTCCGTTCTCTCACAGTACAGCACCCTGCACAGCAGGAGCTCCCATACGTACTGTATCTGTAGCACTTGATGATAGAAAGCCCAATGAGTGTGAAAAGGAAAACGAAGGAGATGGCGCTCAAAGCGATAATGAGATAAAGAGTGACCTCTGAGTAATTGCTTGGGCTTTTAAAGTGTCTTCTTCTATCAGGGATGATTTTGGAGACTCTGTCCACCACAGCAATAGTGATGGCTACTGATGAGGACATCGATGGCTCTCCATTGTCTCTCACCTCCACCGTCAGGTTGAAAGTGGGTGTGCTGTCCTCGCCCAGCTTGCGAGTAGTCCTAATCTCCCCAGTATGGAGCTCTATCCTGAACAAACCTGGATCTGAGGTTTGCACCAGGGAGAAGAACAACCAGGCATTTTGTCCTGAGTCCCCATCAATGGCTATAATTTTGGTTACCAAATATCCAGCATATGCCGAGCGTGGGATCATCTCCAGGGCTGCGGAAGTGTTGGTTGAGGTAGGATACAGAATCTGTGGAGCATGGTCATTCTCATCCACCACGTAGATGTAGACAGTGACAGTGCTGCTCAGTGGTGGGACCCCAGCATCCTGAGCCTGAACAATCACCTGGAACTCCCTCAGTGTCTCATAGTCAAAGGACCTGACAGCATACATGTTGCCACTGTCAGATTTAATGGAGACATAGGAAGCAACTGGTAGCCCTTCAATCTCTCCATCGAGCAGAGAGTAGGACACGTAGGCATTTTTGGCGACATCTGGGTCAGTGGCTTTAATAGTGCACAGGAAGGCTCCGAGGGGGTTGTTCTCAGGGATGTAAACTGAGTACACAGGCTCCTCGAAGCGTGGAGGATTGTCATTGATGTCGGAGATATCCACATGGATCACCTTCTGGGAGGACAGAGGGGGGCTCCCAGAATCAGTAGCAGTAACTGTGATGTTGTAGGCTGCTGCTTTCTCGTGGTCCAGCTTGCCCTGGGTGACCAAGGTGTAGGAGTTCTTGAAGGAGTTGAGAGTGAAGGGGAGGCCGGGGGGAATGCGCAGGCTCACCTGCTTGTTCAGCCCTGAGTCCTGGTCAGTGACACTCATCAGGGCCACCACAGTTCCTGACCTTGCATCCTCTGGCACTGGGCTGTACAGGGAGGTCAGCTGCACTTCAGGAGCATTATCATTGGCATCCACAATGTTGACCAGCACCTTGCAGTGCCCAGCCATAGAGACAGGGCCCTGATCAGTGGCTTGCACATAGATCTCATAGGAGGATGCCTCCTCATAGTCCAAAGTGCCATTAACCCTCACCTCCCCCGAATGTGGGTCCACACTAAAGAGCTGTCTCACCTTCTGGGGGGTGTAGCTGCCGAAGGAGTAGATCACATCCCCGTTAGAGCCCTCATCCGGGTCTGAGGCATTGAGTTTGACCACTAGCGTGCCAGGCAGGGAGTTCTCCAGAAGGCTCACGGTGTAGGTGGAGCGGTCAAAGGCAGGTGGGTTGTCATTGGTATCCACAACTCGCACAGAGATCTGAGCCGTGCCGGATTTGGGGGGATCCCCACCATCCACAGCAGTCAGCACCAGCTGCTGCAGGGCACTCTGCTCCCGGTCCAGTGGCTGCTGCAGCACCAGCTCCAGGAGTTTGCTGCCACTCTGGAAGCCTTTGAGGTCCAGAGCAAAGTGGCGATTGGGGCTGAGCAGATAGTTCTGCACGGAGTTGGTGCCCACATCAGGGTCCTGGGCACTCTCAATGTGGAAACGGGCCCCGGGCACGGCAGACTCACTGATCTCCAGCCGGTAATCCTGGCGAGGGAACCGCGGCGCGTTGTCATTGATGTCCAGCACCTCCACCTCCACGTTGTGCACCTCGATGGGCTGCTCGATGACCAGCTCCAGGCTGAGGAAGCAGGAGGGGCTCAGCTCGCAGAGCGCCTCTCGGTCCATGCGCTCCCGCACCAGCAGCGCCCCGCGGCCCAGCTCCAACTCCAGGTACTGCCGGCCGCTGCCCGAGGTGATCCGCGCTCCCCGGGCCGCCAGCCGCCGCGGATCCACGCCCAGGTCGCTCGCCACGCTGCCCACGAAGGCGCCGTGCGGCAGCTCCTCCCGCACCGAGTAGCGGAGCGGCCCGCCCGCCGCCCGCCCGGCGCACAGCCCCAGCAGCAGCAGCGGGCCCAGCACCGCCGCCATGGCCGGGGCGGGGGGTGCCCACGGGAGCAGCCGGAGCCCGGAGCCGCCGAGCCCGGCCCCGGCCCGGCCTCACGCCCCGCCGCCGCCCGGCCGCCTCATGCAAGCGGCGAGCAGCAGCCGCCGGCCGCCCCCGGCGCCGCCGCCGCCCGCTCCATGCTCGCCGGCTGCGCAAAGCGGCGGCTCCGACCTCTCTCCCTCCGGCGGCTCTCAGGAGGATGAAGAGGAGGAGGAGGAAGGAGGAGGGACCGGGACTTGCCGGATCCGCTTTCTCGTGCTCCAGCTGCTGCGCGGGAGGAGGCGGGGGTGGCCGCTAAGCCGCGGCTGGCGCCGGTTCAGCACCTGGGCCGGGAACAGCGGCACGGCCGGCGCCGCCCCGCGCCCCGCCCGGCCCCGCCGCCCACGTGTTGCGGCCCCCGGAGCTCCGGGAGCCCCGGCGCCCGTGGCCGCCGAGCCTGGAGGGGCGCGGCTCCCGTGCCGTCCCCGCCGCTCCTCGTCCCCGCCCCGGCTTCGCTGCCGAAGCTCTGGGGGCGCGGGGAGGCGGCTGGGGGAGCTGACAACGGCGTTCGCTTGTGGACCTGCTGCTGCTGCTGCGGCGCTGAATGAAGTACGTCCGCTTGAGAGGGTTAAATCAGCGCAGAGCTCCGAAAAAAAATGGGCTTCCAGCCAGGTCTGGTGCCGTTTAGTGTGCTGCTGCAGTGGGTTTGACGACCTCTTTCTTGGAGACCTGCCCCTCTGCTCCATCGGCGATTCATCCTTGCTGCAGCACCATCCCCCTGCCCAACCTCTGTGGGCACCCCTGAGCCGCTTGCCAGCTCCGCTCGGCTCAGAGAATTCTGCAAGTCACACCCATGAGTTACGAGCATTTAAGGTGAGCCTCAGTTTCTCATCCAATGCAATACACAGGCTCAAGGTGATCAGGTGCAGCTGCAGAGAAGGTGGAACATGATCTGTTTCCCAGTTCGAGTTTTTTCCTCCTCTCCCCTTGTGACAGAGGACTGACAAAAAACAGTCATGAAAATGAACAAACTCAGCAGTGGGGGTGGAGATGCTGCACCTGCAATGAGTTTTACCCCAATGTCAAAAGTCCCAGCAAAGACAATAAACTTAAGCCACCTAAATCACTAAGGTAAGAGATTTAATGAGACAAACCATAGGCTATAGTCCTCCAGGTAGGTGCAGCTATGTTGCACCTACTACCCAATGCAGAAACTTTTTCCCTACAAATGTTTCTTTCCCTGTGTGGTTTTTTCCCCTTTTTTCCCCATGAAGACTTCTGGAACATCCAAAAAATCCTCTCTGGATTGGGCTGGTCTGATAAGGGGAGGGGTGACCCCAACATTCAGTTAAAACCTCTTTCATTGCCCTTTGTTGGCCTGGGGACCCCTCACCATGACAGCACTATAAATCTCTAATGCTTTTACTCAAATACTGATGCACAAACCTCAGAGCACAACTGCCCTCACTCTGACTCAGCACCACCAAGGACTGCTACCAATATATCAGCTTTTATCTTTTACCTCTACCAGAAGAGACAATATTACTCCATTTTGGTTTTTGCTTCCTTTATTCTCAGCCCATCTTTGTGGCTCAAATATTTGCCCTCATATTTATTCTGGTGTGCCCAGTATCTGCAATTACTGCTGTCAAACCACCTGTCCTGGTTTAGGGTAAATTTGGGAGAGAACCTCTGAAGGAGGTGCCCTGTCACCCCAGGACACCACCCAACCCTGCTTTTATTTTTCAAGTAAGATAAATGTAGGTCTGTGCAGACCAACAAGAGCAGCTAGAGATGCCAAATGCCTAGAACAACTGGAAAATTGCCCATTTCAACCAGTTGCCAGGAGCCAAACACTTAGAAAAAAATTAACTTCAATTTTTTGGCTAGGTACCCACCTTCAATATCACAATATTCACAGATTCAGAACAAAATATTTGACAGTCTCAAAAAAAAAGTGCCAAACTACAAAAGCCCCACCAAGCAAAACAGAAGAAACCCCCACCCATCAAAGAACCCAATACCCTGCTGAATGCAGTAAAAATAAGTTATAGCAGCACTAACATACATGGGCTATACAGCCATGTGTCAAACCGACTTGCTGCCATCATGTAAGACAGAAGCCTCAAGAGACACACCCTCAGTTTTTCAAAAATCACACAATGATTTCACCAGACAGACCAGAGATCATCTCTGCCCCACAGCTCCAGGTGTTGACACCCAGAGTCCTCTAATAAACATACAGAAGAATAAAAGGCCAAAAGCCCCAGCAACACTGGCAGCATCTAATGCCCTGCCTTAAAGAATGGATAGTGAAAACTCTCCAGGAAATGGGCAATGCCCGTGGCTGGGAGGTGATGGAAGATCAATCTCATCTCTGTAGGCAACAGCTTTCTAGCACAAGCTGATTTTACTCTGTGTGAATGAAACACATCAATCACACACCCCGGGAGGTTTAATGCCAGTAAAGAACCTTTCTCACTGTGCCTGACCCTCAGTGAGTTACCTGTGACAGACATTCAGGCTCTGCTAAAGTGTATTTAACTGATGAACCCCCAATCCTGGCCCACCTCACCGTTTACACATTGCCTTGGTTCATCTTTTCTCTCACCCCACGTCTCAGTGGGCAGCTAAGACTGTGCATAGCCAGAGCAAAACAACACAGAACATAAAACTGAACAGAGATAATACACATATTCCATAATATATTAATTTCTATCAAAATTATCTCTTAACCCCATGTTCTTAAAAAAATTTTCTCCTACTTTCAGAATTGTAAAATACAAGATTGCCTGACCTCTTACCTTTTCTGTAAGTTTTATAGCACAAATAAAATATCACTCTGATAATCATTGTACAAATTGATACTATAGCTTGGCTTATTTACAGTAGCACTGCACAAATGTCACAGTCTTTCTCAAAAAGTTTGCTTTATGAAGTTAATGCTGACTACAGAGTGGATAAGTAATATACCAAAATGTGTTCTGTTCTGATTAAATGTTCCCCAGGTCCTTTTAAATCTATATAGAATTCATCAATGGTCATAATAATTTTAGTTATTTCTCTCAGCTTCAGTGTTAATGCTGAGTCAGTCCTGCAGGTTGTGATTTTAATTCAGGAAAAAAACTTCAATTGAGAAAACACTTCAGGATCTGGTCTGTAGTAATATTGATTTTTCTAGTAATAGACAAAAATTGAGACACAGAAAAATGTAATTTCAGTTTCAATTGAATCAAGGTTTAGGGGGCTTCCTAGATTTCTTTTTTTCCCAGAGTTTTCCTTTTCAGTAATTTCTTGAAATTTCATCTAAACATTAAAATTTTGAAACACCTTTGAATCTCACTAAAGAAAAACGTATGCATTTTTCAGAATTGTTTTCAGAACAATGTACATGAGCAAGAGAATCAGAATTCATCCCTGCAGCAAAGCCAGCTGATAAAGCTGATAACCCCTGGAGTGGTTGGGTACTGCCTGTCCGCAGTATCTATATACACAGGCCTCTGCTATTTGCTGACATTCAAAAACTGCAGTGCTTTAATTAGCTTGGCTAAATTAAATAGCACAAATACAAACATACAGGTGGAGCAAAGAATACTGATTTTATCAAGTCCTGCACAAGAAAATCAAGTATCTCTCAAGATAGTGATACATTGATACGTATATACCCCAGCAGACACTGTAATATAACTATTTCAGTATGGAAAATCCTCACATTTCCCTGCAAGTCTTCCTTGAAGCTGTTCTGCATATAGATATTCCTGAATTAGTAGCAGCCTGATGCACTGCCACAGAAACATGTCTGTGCAGATTTTCCCTTGGTAATGACACAATTATATACAGATACACCTCTGTAGGTATTTAGGCCCTTGAAAAATTCATCCATTTCAAATCACACTTGTACAAGTAATTTTATTTTTATAAAGTTATAACAAGGATCTCATAAACTTGCTTGGGCAGCAATAAATTTGTGTTAAATTTGCTTCACTGCAGAACACCAGGCAAAGTCCCTCCTCTGGCTATTTCTGAGTCTCATACAGCAAAAGGAGAGAGAAACACACACTAGAGACCAGGAAAATGTGGATGTACAACATGTAAGCTGAAGAACTCCAAGGTGTTTTAACATCTGAAAAGACATTTCACTTATTTGCAAATAATTTCACTGACTCCTATTCCTTAAACATTTGATTCAATGACTCAGTGTCCTTTCTAAACTGGTGGGAAGACACCAGCTCCAAGCACTGGGCTCCAGATTTCTGCATGTACTTGACAGCACACAGATTTTCAGTAGCAATGAGATTGCTTGAGTACTGAATAAAAACAGACATGGTTTCAGCCTACTGATACAACTGTGTGCAAAAAATATGGAGACAAGTTCACAAAATCCATAGTTTAGCCATTAGCAAACAGGTAATTTGTGTCATTCTCCAGAAAAAAAACTCAATTTCCTCTATGTGCCTGCTTCTATTTGGTGCCTGCAATTTGTCTGCCTTACTTAGAATTAAATCAAGTCCAGAGAAAGGAACATCCATCACTCATAGGCCAGATTACATCAACCAAAGTGGAAAACATTACCAATAAATTGTAAGGGAATGGTGACTTTGTGCAGTTCCTTATACACCGTTTTTTCCTGTGAGCACCATCTTCTAGTCCATGGGTACTTATGAAGTCAAGAAAAAAATATTTTGGTAATTTAAGGGGGATTCAGGCTACTTCTTCACTTCAACCCCATCTTTCACTTCATGTTCTTAGGATTCCTGGAATCTTCTGCAACCCTACTCACTTCAGTGAGGGCCCCCCTGAGCTGTTCTCTGAAGGAGACTTTACAGGGTTTTTCTGGTGCCTTCCCATGCCTCAGGGACCGTCTGAGCAGGAAGACACTGCCTGGAGATATGGCACCATAAAGGTTCTGCATTCTCTATGGAATTTCCTGGGGATGTGGGATTCCCACTTCTCCTAAAAATGCTGCAAAATGCCTCCCTGAGGGAATGTGAACTACTTATTTCTACATTCAATTTCTTCACTCCTATGCTCCAGTCATCTTCCACACTTGAACTACTTGTTGACAAGTCATCTTTTCATTTGGAACTTGCCTCTCCCATATTTGAAATAGATAGATCCTGTGCCAAATTGCTCAGCTGGATTGGCTCTGTTCTTTCATGGCTTTCCTTAAATCCACTTTTCCATTGGTAGGAATCTAAGTGGTGAGAATTTCTTTTTGTATCACAGGCATCTGAAGGCAGGCTATTTAAAACATTGCTGTTATGGGAACCAAGGCTGCTAAACAGCCAGAAAAATCCTGTTTGTATTTAGGTCACAATTTCTTTGCAATAATGTAACTTGCTTGTTCTAGAAAATGTCATGTAAAGAAATTGGGGTTGGGGTTTGCAGGGAGGTTGGTGTTACAAATTTCAATTGAGATAAACCACAAAGATACATAGAAAAAAAAATCCTTTTCTTCTCCTGCTCACCAGAGTACATTCAATCATTTCTCACTCCTAGTCTAAAATTTAAGGATGGATATGTCTGACTCATTCTGTTTGTCTTCTGCTATCCTTTTCTGATGACTTTAAAATGCTTTTGTAATTTATTGCACATAATGTCACACGCTGTGCCATTCTAAATGGAAGGACATTAACAATGTGGACACCAACAAAACAACTTTCACCTTTCTAAAGTCACCACCAAGCCTGTAACTCTTCCTTCTACTGCCAAATACTTTCTTGAAGGTTTTGGTTGTTTTTTTCCTTTATCGCCATTATCTCTCTCTGGAGACAGTCTTTACCACTTGGCCATGCAGGCTGAGATTCTGCAGCTCAATCAGCCACCGCTAAATTTCACCTCAGTGAACTTGTGAGATGCACTGAAGCCAAGCAAGTTTCTTCCAGGTGATTATAATTTAATTTATTTCTCAGCTCTGGCTACTGCTTTGCTCCATACTTATATTCACATGTGATGATGTCTCTCTTTAGAGTTTGAGTTCTAGGATAAGGTTATGAGGCAGCTCTGACCCTCCTGAAACTTCTCTGAATGTTTAATTGAATATGTACACATGAATTCATAAATGAGTAAGCACTAGCCTGAAAACTGAGGACTCAGTTTAGTTTTCTGTTTTAAAGACCATTCCTGTGCTCAGTTCCTTAAGAAGTGCCTTCGTCATAAGCCACAGGATGTCCACTCACTTTCTCCCTTTGTGTTAATTTTCCCATATTTCTGTCCCCTCAGCGTCCTAGCAGCTTTGCATTTGTCCTTGTGGCTGTACAAGAAATACACTCTGTTCCAAAATGATGCTGATAAGGTATGCGGAGGTCTCCTTTCCCCTCATTTTTGTCTACACAATTCAGATAAAGTAGGAAGCTAAGCACCAAACAGTGGCACAGAACCAATGGAAATGGAGAGCTGGGTATAAAAATAGAGGGCAAGAATCAAAAGTACAGGCAAGGAGTAATATGAGGAACAGTCACCTTCTTCATTGCTGAGAAAGACCAAAGGCACTTTCTTTAGAGCCTGGCAGTGCCTGTCTTTAATATGGAAAAGAGATCAGGTTTGTACTATTAAAGACTGTATAAGTACCCAAGTACTGTGGATTCCCTCTCTTGGAAACACATGCTGAGTTACATCTATTAGCTTTGTTTATACTCCCTGCTCACTCCTAAAGTGTCTCTTAGAAGTTAATAACCTAAACCTGAATCTGCCTGGTTTGGATGTAACAAGGAACTGGCAATTTGGTAGGTTTGAAACCACACTGTTTAATGATGACCTGCGTTTGCCTTTGAGTCTGTTGGAAGTATTGACTGTCAATGCCCTAAATGTAACCTGCACACCTTGTGCTGGATCAGATTTTGCTTTTTGGGAGGTTGGAGCTTTCTCCACCTTCATTTGCACTTTTCTTTCTTGCTCTCCTACTCACTAATGACTAAGGACTTTTCTAGGTTTATTCCATTTCCTAATAACATCTCCATGAATTCTCTTAGTTCATGAAAGTACATCAAGCAACAGAATGATAAATTTAAGTCATAAAGGCATATCTTAAATTTTTATTTCAATGCCTAATTTATTGAGACCTGTATTTGGGCAATCATATTCAGTTAAGAGTCACAAAACAACAATGTGAAAATCTCCTTTCCTCAGCAGCTGCCCTGCTAAGGTACTAACAGGATTACCCCTTGTACTGAACAGTTAACTCATGCTTTTGTTATTCAGAGATGCTTTCACTGCAACTTCCTTTTACAAGCCTGCCTAATCCATCCTTAACACCTCTAAAATGTTGCAGACCTTTCACTGACAGAGGGAGAGCCCAGCCCAGATTCTCCAGTCTCACACCTGCTGCCACTCTGCCTCCTGGTATTTCCAAAGCACCACCTGAAGCAGGCAGTAACCTATTAACCTCTAACTGGGCTGGAATATCAGGTGCATGCTCTCACCAAAGCACATCCACATGCAACTTCAGTCCCATGTGACAATTTAAATGTGACTTAGGTGCTTTGTGCTTATTCCCTAGACAGGAATTCCTTCCAACACACATTCACTGCAGCCACCCCAGGCAGTCCAATTCAAAAGTAGAAAGCTGAGGTGCACAACTGGAAGATGATTGGATCATGCAATGGAGGCATTTAAGCTGTGTTCATGTTGCTCAAAATTTTTTCTAGTCCTTTCTTTCTCTGTGACACTTACAATGGTTCGAGTTGGAAGGGGCCTTAAAGCTCACCTAATTCCAGCCCCTGCCATGGGCAGGGACACTTTCCCCTATTCCAGGCTGCTCCAACCCCAGCCAGCCTGGCCTTGGATATTTCCAGGGATCCAGAGGCAGCCACAGCTGCTCTGGGCACCCTGTGCCAGGGCTCACCATGCTCACAGGGAAGAATTTCTTCCTACTCTCTCCACATCTCTACTCCAAAGCCGTATGGGAGGTTAGCTCTGAACTACAAGGGTCTGTTTGAAATCACCAGGATATTCTCACACAGCACCAAGCTACAACTTGCTCCTGAAGTTAAATATGTAAAGCAGCACAGAAGTGATGGGCAGATTTCCTCAATCTAAAATCAGACCCAAAATGCTCTTTTACTGAGTTGTACAGAGCTGCCCTAAATTTCTCAAATTAATAGAACAAGTTCTACTTAATTAGACTTAAATGTCTAGCAATGACTTTCCCTTTCAAGGTTATATTTTAGAATTAACTGCTTGATTGCTCTTTTCTTGGTGTTGGACAAAGTCAATGTCAACTTTGCCAGGAAATTCAATCATAACAGCTATGCTTTTTAAAACATAGAAGTGAAGCAAATCATGATCTCTACCTGTGGCTGGTGCAGTCAGACAGAAGTCCCAAGCTTTCTGCAGCCATCACCAAGGCAGAGCTGTTGATATATCATGGACATTCCTTGCTGTAGAATGGATGAGCAGCCAGAGGAACAATGAAGATGATGCTCTGGGCTTCCAGAGTTCACCAGCACAGACACAGGTTGGGTACAGGGTGTTTTCATCACACCTGCCACAACAGACCAGCCAGGTATGGTGTGGAGTGAACCCCTGCACCTATTCCAGCCTTTCATGGGCTCAGGATTAATCACTGTTTAGATTTGCAATTCTCTGTGTGGTGGGAAGGAAGAAACTTGACCCCAAGGACAAAGAGAATCACAGAATATCCTGAGCTGACCCAGAAGGATCTTTGAAGTTCAACTCCTGGCCCTGCACAGGATACCCCAACAATCCCACCCTGTGCCTGAGAGTGTTGTCCAAACACTCCTTGAATTCTGGCAGGTTTGGTGCCTCAAGCACTGCCCTGGGAACCTGTTCCAGTACCCAACCATCCCCTGAGTGAAGAAAATGTTCCTAAACCTGCCCTCCACTGGTCACCAGAGAGCAGAGACCACTGCCTGCCCCATAAGGAAATTGTGGACTGCTATGAGATCTGCCCTCAGCCTCCTCTTCCCCTCTTTTCTCCTCTTGGGGAAAATCTCCACCACAGAATCCACCCAGCTTTTAGCACAAAAGGGAAAGGCTTTGCTGAGCACCAGGGGCAAACACCCAGGAACCCTCTACTCTCACCCCCTTGCAGCTGCACATCTTCTCCTGCAGCTCTGATACACGTGCCACATCTCATGCAGCCAGATAGAAAACTAAACCCCTTCAACTCTTTTAAAGAGCAGCTGAGAGCCATAAAGGAGGCAGGAGGGGATTAGAGTACAGACTCCACAAAACACACTGAATATGTGAGGATTTTTTAATGAGACCAGTACTCTGCTCCACAGCTTTCTGTATTTCATGTGTCTGCACGGGAATGGCTAAGCAAGGAAAGTAGGGCAGGAAAATATTTCATTTTGTTTGCTAATTCTCAGCAGGCATTTCTGAGCTTAGAAGATTTTTACTTCAAATCCTATTACAAAAAAATCCTTCTGCCCAAACTGTGCTGTTCTTGGACTATTTATAACCTATAGCCACGTATATGATGGACAAAATGTTAATACTGCAGATTCTGCTGATATTATCTGACCTCAGGACACATCCCATTGATTTCCTTACTCAGCAGAACCAGGAGCAGCATTTGACCCTGACTTACACTCTCTGCTAAATGATTTTGGTTTATATTTGTGTTTCTCTGCAGGGAGCTGGCACATAGTGAGATTCCACGCCCTCCTTGCTCTATTCACTCTTAAATAGACACACCAAAGCTTGGGTTTTTTCTTTTTTTTTTTCCTGTTGACTTGGAATCTATATTTCAGCCATTTTATGCCATTTACTGCACTTTTCAATCTCAGTCATATTTAATAAGGATATCAGAACAGCACAGAGGATTGGATTCCAGCTGTGCACTTCCAAGTAGTACCTGATAATGTACCAAAATAATCTGATAATAATTCTATGCAAAAAGCCCCAGCAATTATTTAGCTTCCTCCTTTTTTGTGAACACTTTATCACAGTTTGAATTCATTATGTGTAACTAATCTGAATTTTTCCTGTCTTTAATCCATGACTTGCACCCATTTATTTTCTTTCCTTTTGCATGCAAAGATTTGCAAAAATATATATATATATTTAGGACTAGTATAAAGCAGTATGACTCTAAGTTTGTGCAAATGTCCAAGCACACAAAATACAAAACAAGGAATAACAGGAAAACAATGCATTAATTGCTACAGAGGACCCTATATGAGGCTTTAATCCAAATGAATGAAGAGGAGGAAAATTACCTAAAATAAGGTGTAAAGAAGATGGAGACCTGAAGCTTTAAGATGCACAGTGGGGAATACAAGAGAACTGTGAAATTAAAGAATTTTGCTTAAGACTATAAAAGGTGAAAGGAAACAATGACGGAAAAGATCCCAGAGAGCACCCATTGCTAATGGGCATCAATGGCAGGTCCCAGATCAGTCTCTTGTCACAGCTGAACAAGGCTGTGAGCCATGGCAGCCGATGTCCCTTGTCCCAGAGCACTGCACACAAGTGATCCTGGTCACCAGTGGCCACCAGGCACTGATGCTTGGGACTATGTGGGTGTGAGTGTGCAAAATCTAGCAAGAAAATGAGTGAGATTGGGAAACTTCAGGCATTTGCAGAATAAAACCCCTTTTCCCTGCCACAAGATCTTACACTCACTTCCGTAATCTTGATTTTCTGCATAATAATTCCAGATTCTTCTGTGCAAGACTCAGTTCATACAGACCCTGAGAGGGGTAAGAGTTCAGTCTGAAAGGATGAGGCTGATGCCAGAAGATGCTGTGAGCAACCAAGTTAAAACAAAACCACAGACGACACTGTGTGGAGGGGCTCAGAGAAGAAAAAGCAATAATGGTTTTTACAACCCAGAGGGACTTTAGGAAAGGGATGAGGCACAGCTGTATGAGGTCTCGGCTCCAAGTCCACCTCCCTAGCTACAAACAGACACCAGCTCCTGCATCCTTCCTCAGCACCCCTCAGTGTCCAGCACCACTGCTGCTATTGCTGCTGGAGAGCAGGACCAGCTCCAGGCAGCTGGAGGGGTGCAAGGAGCAGAGCAGGGGGGAGATGAGATGGGAGCACTCAGCAACACCTCTGCACTCACCCCCTGGATGGGCACAGAGACAGGGAATGAGGCAGCAGTGAACAGATTTTAGGAAATGCAAGAACTGTATTTAAAAAGTGTTTGGCTGCATGGCATGAAAAATACCCTGTGTTGTGCTGGCTGACAGGCACACCTCAGGGTGGAACAGTGGCCAAGGGATTAAGATGATGGTGGAAAGCCACTGATCACAGCTGTCCAGTTCAGGACCTGTATGCCCAGCCTCAACACTGCTGTGACAGCTCTGTCAGACTCACCAGTGCAACAAATCCACCCCTGATTTATGGCATCTGAGAGCTCTTGGAAAGGGGAGCAAAGAAAAAGGGAGATGGAACATATGAGGTGGGGCAGATTATGAAGCTCAGAGGAAGGCTTGAGAAGCAGTGGCACTCATGCAGTAACAAGAAGGGGAAAAAAACTGCCCTGGAGCTAAACTGGGGCTTTGCAAATCAAGAGAAGACAAAAGCGAGGTGGAGGTAGAGGAAATTGATCACACATCATAAGAGCAGGAAGTCAGGGGAGCTGGGTTCTGTTCACTGTTACATCAGGCACTTCATTACTTTTGGCAAGTATCTTAAATGGCTCCTAAGACGTCAGCAATATCTGGGCTCAAATGGCCACAGCAAGGTTTAAAGCACTGCTGCAAAGGATACTTGGGTATTCTCAAGCAATAAGGTACATATGCACATGTATAATTCATTGTTTGCACTAGGTGCTGAAGGGAGATAAGTGTTTGGGGATTTTTAAGTAAACATTAAGTAAATCTGTTCTCAGACTTCCCTTTGGAATTCTTAAAACCTCCTTGACACAAAATATTTATGGTATGAATTTAGTAAGACTTCAATATTTGTTTCCTTGAGCACAAGAATTCTTACTGAATAGATCAGAGTGATTGGCCTGATGAAATATTCCCTTAAAATCTGGACTACATCTGGTGTTTAGCAGGAGTTTGTGCTGTAGTATTCATACAGAATTGCCTTTGCATTTTGCATGGACCATACACGTGGCAAAGCCAAACATTTTTGTATCCTGAGGGAAACCCTCACTGTTTGTAGCAGTTCCTGGTACAGAGGCAAAGGCTGTGGGATGCAGAGGACAGGATGTAGGAGTGTCGGGGGATTGGACAGTCAGGACAGATGGAGATGAGAGATCTCTGCAGCCAGGTCATGGAATTTGGGGTTTATTGCAAAGGGCCTGGGTGCAGGGCCCTGCTGGGAGCTGCCAAACACAGCTCAGAGCAGGCTGAGAGAAGAGAGGAGGAGAGAGGGTGAGAGGGTGAGACAGTAAAAGGGTAAGGGAGTATAAAAGGTAAGAGCCAGGTTCCCATTACAATACAATAAATCTTCTTCTGTGTTGAATATTCTAATTCTCACTAACCAATCTAGTCCAAGATACAAATCCTATAGCATTTACATACAGCCTATAAGAATCATTACATTACCATACTGTGTTACATTTTAAACCCTAAAAACTCCTCTTTGGGCCCCTTCTGCCAAGCTGTAGGGTCTGCTCTGACCCTTGGGCCTGCCTGCAAGCAGAGGGTGTTGTTTCATCAAGAGGGGATTACCTTCAGCTGGCCACACCATTGTTTTTCAGTTGTTCAGTAACTAAGGGATCTCAAAGTTTGCTTTCATTTCAATCTCGCTTATAGTTTCTATATTCTCAAAATCTTTTGCCAGACAATCACATTTATAAGGCTTTCCTGTTTCATCTTCCCCAACAACAAGGTATCCTGCCTGGTCCTCAGCTTCTCCTCCCACAAGGGCACAGATCTCCCAACCTTACAGAATACATCTGCTAGCCCTGGAACACCTCAAATGACACCAGGCTTACAGCTTTTAACAGCTCAGCTGAGCTCAGCACAGTCCTCCCATCGTGGAACAGAGAAACCACAGCAGGACATGTGAGACTTTGAGTGATAAGCAGGGATGATGATATCAAATGTACCCTCTGAAATCAATCCCCTCTCCTTGTACTAATCAAAACATTGTCCTCCACAAGCAGATAAAGCTGCAGTGTCTCAGCACGACTCCTTGCATTTGATATTCCTTGCAAACTGTGCTCTTTGGAGACAGATTTTAGGATTGTGCATTTGGAATACCAACAAGCACTAGACACGTGGTTAGGGAAAAACTAAAATCATGTTCAGCTACACCAGTGTACCTCCTGGGTTCCTTTATCACTCTGAATAGTGGTTAAAGACAGAGTTTAGAGGCCTTCAAATCCAGTTCACTGAGAAGGACATATCCCCCCAAGCCATTACCATGGAGGTCAGGGGAGCATTTCTGTGGAAACAGAGGCAAAGTCAGGGTTTATAGGAACACAAAAAGCAGGGTGGTTCTGTCTGCTGCTTCAGTCAGAACAGGAGACTGGGTCTGGTCCCTCTCTCAGGGGTTTATGGATTTTAAATCAGAGTGAAAGGTGAAATATTTCTGACAGTAGGAACTAGACCTCAGGAGAAGGTAAAAAAAAAGGGACAAGAATAAGGCAGGACAAAATAAAAAAAACAGAGGAAAAAAAAGGGTTTGAAGGACAGGGAGGTGCAAATCAATCCATATTGCTATAATCTGGGTACTTGATCTTTTAACCATGAACATCATAGGTGTCTTTCTGCTGTACACACACTGGGAGCAGTCTTGACTTTGTATTTTCACAAAGACTTTCAGTCTCCTTTAATCCTTCTGGCACTTAAATTCACCCACAATGGGAACTCTGCCAAATTTTAACACTGATGAGTTATTTTCTGGTCTTTTTATTGTGCTGAAATACAAAAGCCTGTACAATATGCAGCCTTGCTAGAATCTCTCTGAAACACATCATCTTCACTCCAGGTAGAAGTATTAGAAGTGGGATTATAAGAAGAAAATAGTGAGACCATTAGAAGAAAATAGTTATTAGATTTCTGAGGTAAAAAATATTTTATCTATTATCTTCCATTGTGATACATCTGTTTAATTACTATCCTGTTGCATAGTGCAATGAGTTAAGCTGTCTATGCTCACCTCTAATACTTATTTGTTTACTTAGCTTAGTTTATTAGAGTCCTTGAATATTTTTTTAGGGACACTGTGAAACAGGCTGCCACACACAAGGTGCTGCCTTTAACAGCACCCCATGTTCAGGACTCACATTTCCAAATATTTGTGCTGAAATTAGGGACCTTCCTCTCCACTGCACCCTGGGCTGGGCACTGTGTTTGTGTTTCTTTTTGGATTTTTTTCCTCCTAATCCCCTGTCCTCAGTTCCAGTCCCAGGCACAGTTTTGGTCCGGGCCACAATCAAACAACTGCAATTATCAGAAGGTCCTGCCAGCTCTTGGCTGGATCAGGGCTCTCTGCTGGCAGGACTCAGAGGGAGCTGAGCTTTCCAGCTCTACCAAGTAAATTGAACAATAATTTCTCAAAAGTTTGTAACTCAGCCAACCTTAGCAGCTCTTAATGGCTATCAAACATGACACAAAGACCACTTCACAACAAATACCAAGTCCTTTTTCCAAAAGATGCTTCAGCAAGACATTGAAAGGAAAGATCAGTCACATTGCACATCAAAAGCAGTGTGGGAAGCAGGTCAAAGGAAAGATTGTGCCTCTCTTCTTGGCTCTGGTGAGACTCCAGCTGCAGAGGTGCCTCCAGCCCTCAGGCCCCAGCACAGGAAGGTCAAGGACCTGTTGGAGTGAGTCCAGAGGAGGCCACCAAGCTGATCAGAGGGATTCACAGAATCACTGGGTTGGAAGAGACCTTAAAGATCATTGAGTCCAACCCAGCCCCAACACCTCAGCTAGACCATGGCACTGAGTGCCACATCCAGGCTTTGTTAAACACACCCAGGGATGGGGACTCCACCACCTCCCTGGGCAGCCATTGCAGAACTTGATCACCTTTCTGTGAAAAACTTTTTCCTGATATCCAACCTGAATTTCGCTTGGTGCAGCTTGAGGCTGTGTGCTCTGGTTGTGTCAGTGCTGCTGGAGAAAGAGCCCAGCCCCAGCTGAGCACAGGCACCTTTCAGGAGCTGTGCAGAGTGATGGGGGCAGCCCTGAGTCTCCTTTTCTCCAGGCTGAGCACCCCCAGCTCCCTCAGGGGTTCCTCACAGGGGTTGTGTTCCCAGCCCCTCTGGATGTGCTCAGTGTCCCAAGGTCCTTCCCAAGCCGAGGGGGCAGAGCTGGGCACAGCACTCAGGGTGTGCCCTCACAGTGCCAGGCACAGGGGAAGGATGCCCTCCCTGCTCCTGGATGGAACACCTCTCCTATGAGGAAAGGCTGAGAGAACTGGGATTGTTCAGCCTGGAGAAGAGAAGCTTCAGGGTGACCTCACTGTGACCTTCCAGCACCTGAGGGAGTCTAAAATGAAATGGAGAGAGACTGTGCGAGAGAATGGAGCTACAGAACAAGGGGGAATGGCTCCTACTGTCAGAGGGCAGGGCTGAATGGGATATTGGGAATTAGGAATTGTTCCCTGGCAGGGTGGGCAGGCCCTGGCACAGCTGTGGCTGCCCCTGGATCCCTGGCAGTGCCCAAGGCCAGGCTGGACATTGGGGCTTGGAGCAGCCAGTCTAAGAAATGACCAAAGTGTGCAGTCAAACCTGTCTAACAGATAATGCCCAGGTCCCACCCATCAACACCCTGAGACACCTGAGGGTTCCTGTGATGGCAGGGTTTCTCAGACCATTTTTGTAGGAAGCAATGGTATGAACACAGCCTAAAATGCTAAAAGGTTTTGTTCTTTCATCAGTGGACAGAGCTGAAAATGCACAAGTCTATGGCTCCAAGACCACCAACTGCAATTGCTTTTGTTAAATAAAATAGAATAGTTTTAAAGCTGCTCATACTGTTGAAATTCCTTTCACCTGTTACTGAGGTGGGAGATGGCACATTAACCCATCCTTTGGTATAAGCAAAATATCCCCCCATAAACAATATAGATTTGGTCCTGGAAGCAAATTTAGATTGGATCTTTGGATACAAGATGCTACTCCTGACAGTAACTGCTGCTAGTCCATTTTTTTCCTCTGTTAAAGTATTTAGAAAAACAATCCTTTTGGAAGAATTATTACTACATTAAAATTGCATGATATTAAGTGACTCATCACTATTTATAATAGTAACTAAAAAGTGGTTTTCAGGCAGAACAGTTTTATGTATAAAATTTCACCACCTTTATTGGAAGCAAACCTGGCTTGAGCATTAGCAGTAGCCAAATATAAACTTGGAACAGTCTAAATATACAGCATTAAGGTTGATAAATAGAATAATTCTGCTACCTTTGAGGTGACTGGAAACCCTGGGTACAGAGATGTAATAAGTTATGAGATAATGCAATATACATCTGTTTGAGATTGTTAATGTGTTTGGAATGGCCACAAATTATGGAGATTTTCCAGACTGCACATATAAAACACTTACTCCAAGACTCTGATGAATTTAGAGCCAATATTTTTTTTTTCCAAAGGAGAAAAAATGTGTCAGCATTTTCAGAGGGGAAAAAAACCTTCAACAAAATTGTAGCTCTTGTAACTCCATCCTTGTTCTACTTCTGTTCTAACACAATCTCTGTTCTACAGAAACTGTTAGGAGGGAGTAGGGACATTTCAACTCACCTTTGGCTTTTTAAATTACCTGGCCAGCCACTGTTTCATTTTTTTCCCCACCCAATCACGTTTAATCCAATACTGTCAGTTTTACAAGTTTCCCAGGAACCTCAATTACCTGCATTACCCACATTTCCCTCCTACCCTAAATGAGAATACAAACAAAAAAGAAGATAAACACTTGGTGATGAGCTATTAATTCATAGAATGGTGACAGCTTGATGGGTTTGGATTTTATTCAAAAGCATCTGGATCCTCTTTGAGCAGGTTGAGTGAAGAAAACCTTTTTCCATAAAGCATGACATGACAGTGGTACAGGGCCCCACAGGCTAAGATCTCCAAAGTGATAATATTTTTCTGTGCACATTTGTATTCTGCAGCTCTATTCTGACCATGATCAAACTGGCATCTTTCCATGTTCTGTATTAGCTCAGGTTAATTTTTCCTCTAGTCATTTTAAATAAGGTGAAAGGCATTAAAGAGGTGAAATGCCCTGTAGAGAAGCACAGTGCTGTAAAGGGGAAGACAGGAACTTGCTAATTCTAATCCCTAGACAAATATATAATACGATTAAAACAAAGATGAAAGTGCAAATTGCAGTCCTAAACCAACAACCCCAGATCCTTTGAAGCTATTCCAGCTGGCAACTTTGACTGCACAAGTCATTTGCTGGGGTGACTTTACTTCACCAGCCCCAAAAAGGTGAGATAGGGTAGTAGCTCTTTCCCTCTGGCTGCAGGGAAGAAATCACTTCCTTTTTCCAGCAAATCTCCTTCCAACCAATATGATATTGAAAATAAATAGCTTTAGAGATTTATTATCTTCAGGATATTTATGATTGTTCAATTAAAAAAAAAAAACAACAAAACAAAGCATGCACACAGCAATAAAACAAATCCAAACAAGTGAAGGATTCACTTGGAGGAATATATAAAAATATTAGAATCAACACAGGGCATATTCCACAAGATTAGTATTTTACAAAGAAGAAAACTGAGTCAACTTCTCCATTCAGAACAACAGAGGACTGGCTGAGGTTGGAGGGGATCTCTGGAGACTGGCTGGTCCAGCCCCACTTCCTAAGCAGGATCAGCCAAGCGGGCTGTCTGGGACACATCCAGATGGTTTTTGATTATCTGCAAGGATGAAACTTCACAATCTCCCTGGGCAACCTGTGCTCAGCATCCTCACAGTGGGAGAAACCCCAAGCAACAAAACAAATTACTTCAGCTTAGACAGAGCACCCTCTTCTTTTCTTCCCACTGGGAACCCTTGAAAAGAGCCTGGCTCTATTTTCATACAGAGATCCCCTCCCAGCCCCACAGACTTCTCTTCTCTTGGCTAAAAAGTCCCAGCTCTCTGTCTTTCCGCACATGAGAAATGCTTCAGGCCCTTTGCTATCTTAGAGATCCACCACTGGCCTGTTCCAGTGGCTCCACATCTGTCTTTTTTTGAAATCACAAAGCTGAAAGACTGAATTCAAGCTTTTATTTAAATGCCTTCATACTACAGCTATGATCACAATCCTGCAAATTAATATCATCTAATGAAAACTGCTTTAACCAGAAGGATATTGCACCAATCTCCACATAACTTTTGGCTACAAAGCAGAATCTAAAAGCTGTCTAAAACAGGTTCCCAAGACACAGAGCAAACAGCTGTGTAGTTCAAAAGATGAAAAGCCCACTCAGCTGCAAGGCTTCCCTGCTCCCTTGCTTCTGACCCCAACAAAGGAATTGGAAAAGGGTGAGAAGTAACACCACAGAACCTTTTGGAATCAGTTCCTTCGGGTTTTGTGAGGGAACATCATAAACTTTGATTTTGCAGGCTGGTGGGGCAAAGATGTTTGACTTTTGCAGAGTAAGAAAGAAGTAAAAAGCCACTAAAAACAGTGTCAAGACCCATCAGACTGGGGACCACTCATGGGGGAGATGGAGGAACTTAACAGATCAAAATATTAAAATCATTCCTTTGGAGAAGAAAGAATCCAAAGAACAAAAATATGTTCATTTTCCTTAGAGTGACTGCTCAAAGACTAGAGGCTTCAAACCTCTTTTTTTTTTCTTTTTTCTCCTCTTCTTTTTTTTTTTAATATATCTTCTTTCTATGATATTTAACTTCCAGTTGCCTCATTGGTCAAATTTGCTTTTATTCTCCAAATGCCCCTGATAGCACCAAGTCTTTGAGCTATTGCCCTGGCTGTTCTTTGCCTTACAAATTCTCTATTAAATACCATATTTCCCATGTGCCTTCTTGCCCCTTTTTTACTTTGGGTGCTGGATTTTGTCACCATTCTTTTGATTAATTGCAATTTTAAATAATCTTTAGCAAGTCACAACTCCTTTTTGTTATTTTGAAACAAGCAAGCTGCTGTTACCCCAGAAATTAACACAGTTAATCCACACTAAAATCCAGCAGCTTGTCTCCAGTGGGAAGCAGAGGATGCCCAAGGCATTGGTACAAAAATATGACACACATGGACCAATGATACCCTAGAGCCACCATCCCATTTTATGGCAAGTAATCTGTATTTTCCTCTGTTTTCAGTATCTTGAGTGTGATATTGAATATGTGACAAATTACTGAAGGAAACAGAAACTGCTGTCCCCAAGGAAGAACCAAAAAGCTGAGAATTAAAAATCCTCAATTCCCCACTACCTGATTTCCATCATAGTTTTCTAAAAGAAGTGATAAATAAAAGCATAGGGGTGAAGAGAATTTGTTTTGGCTTAGGTTTTTTTTTTTGGGGGGGGGGGGTTAGTATAAACCTGTTAAGTCCAAAGTAGAATAATCTCATTGAAGAAAAACAGCTGCAGATATTAATTTAAAATAGTGAAATCCAGCCTGTGTGACCACTGTTTGTTTAGATACAAGTTTGGATGAAAGATTAAGAGAAATGAAGATACACTGAAAATGAAGGAAAATAGTCATAAATTTATCAAAGACAACAATTTGCAAGATTGTTTTCAATTGTCTTCAAAATAAACAAACTGAAATTCATCTAATCTATTCTGATTTTAGTAAAACATTGAATAGAGTGCAGCATTAAAAGTTTAAGAGTTGGGCTATTCTAACAACAGTTCCAGAGGACAATCATATGGAATCATTCACTTCAAAATCTGGATATCTGTCAAGATAAAAGTAATTCATTTACTCTCAGTGCTGTCTGTAGGCTTTGTCTAAACATAAATAAATAAATAAAAATAAAACAAAGATGAACAGGATGATTTGCTCTGAGCTGGTGACTAAGACTTTAAGAATTTTAAAGACTTTTTAACATCTAATTTTTTACTTTGAACATCTAATCTTTTAACTTTTTAACATTTAACATCAAACACACAGCATTTAGATGGATAAATTTAGGCAGAAGAACCATTGTGGGAATTAACCTTTACCCATGCACCTCTACCCTCAAAGAAGTTCTGCAATAATACCTGTGTGACTGATTAATCAGCGTATTAAAATTATGGAGGAGGTAATTGGCCTTCCAAGAGGAATCAGGTGATGTATTCCCTATGACCTGGGCAAGGAAATATTCCTATCTACATAGGAAGTCCTTTCTCTGAAACATATGTAAGTCTGGTCACATATTTGCAAGAAAAGCAAGAAATATATATCCAAAAATTAAAAGCTGATGCTGAGAAGGGATATCAGCATAAACAGGTAAGTGCAGAGGTGACCATAGGAAAAAAGACTGAAAGAGATCAACTTGTGTAGCTTGATAAAACAAAGGCTAAGAAAGGATCTGATTGCTTTCTAAGCCATGGATAAAGCAAGATGAAAAGAGGGAAAGAACTGCTCATACTAAAAGGGAATTGCTGGCACCAAATCAAAAGTCTACAAACTAATAGCAAAGAACAGTTGGCAGGATGTCAGAAGAGCATTTCAAAGCCTTGGAGGAATTACTTTCCAATAGGAATAATGGGCACAGTCTAGTGAATTTTGTAATTAAAATTACTATTTTTACAATTAAAATGTAAATATTTGAATTTAAATAATTAAGATTAAATTGTGACTGATACAGGAAAGGACTGGACTTGATCTAAATTATGTTTTCTTGTGTTAGTCTTTCATACAGGGATTACTCTTTCTCAGCTCACATCACCATTCAACCCCATCCTTCCTTTCCCTTATCCATCTCCAAATACAATCATATTACTCTCCACATCCCCTCAAGCCCTTTGTCTCAACCAACTCTTCCTGTCACTCTCCCTTCCCCTACCTCTAAAAATAACACTCCAAGGCAGGCATCAGACAAGAAAAGTCAAAAGGAGACACTTTCCCTTGGTGAATTTTCTCTGATCACTGCTCCTTCTACCATTTCCTAGGTCTAACCCCAAGAGTAACTTTCATAGCCAAGAAATCTCCCTAAAAACTGAATTTTTGTAACGTAGACATGAGACTGCTGGTTCTGGACAGGTTGTTATTAGCACTGACAGGAGGAATTGGGAAAGTGCTTCACTCTTACACATGCTGTGTTGTTCCCATCAGAATGAGCCACAGGGAGGGCTTGACACACATCTGCTCTTCACTTGTGTGAGGAAGCCACTGATGCTTAGCCTGCAGCAGTTCAGCCTCAATTGCCAGCCTGTCTCAATGGAAGTGGATCCATTTTTGTCACAGGAAAAGCATGCCATGTTGTGCAAAATTATTCCACTCCCATTACAGTTGAGTGAGAAAAATTCTCCATTGCAAGGTTTGCGTCTATTTTTGGGTGTAACCTAAATATCCAATGCCAAGTCACAGAGAGGTCACTGTGCTCTGAATGTAGAAATATCTCACAGGCCTTTTGTGCAGCACAATGGCCAACACAAGCAAACAAAAGACCTGGAGCAATCCATGGCTACATGACAATCCCAGAAATCAGTCAGGGAACCACTGCTTACTTTAGTAATCATTCCTGCCTTTGTATCTCACACAAAGTCACAACAAAATACTGGAAAAGATACAATTACAGTTTACTCTACTGCTCTTATGGCCATACACAGAGCTATTCATAGCTCTAACCCAAATAGAAAACATAAAAGCACAAATGGGTCTCATGCGTCTGCATGTGTAAAAACATTCAAGCCTATTGTTTAATTCAGTAGCAAAAGCAGAACAAGAGTAAAGAAATCAACCTGAATTTTGGAAATAGACCTAATTTCTGGAAATTCAACAAATTTTCATTTATGCAGCCCTTTTTCTATCCTACATGTACTGAAAATCATAATCACCTTCTCAATTAAAAAAAACCCAACAAAATAAAAATCAAGTCTATTTAAGTTCTCTTAAAATTGTAATTTTTAAATACTTTTCAGTGCTTTGAATGATAACCATGAATTTGCTCCTAGTGCCTTTTAAATATTTGTTACTTTCTTTTTGTTACATTTATGTTCTTAGGGAGCAATACAATCACCCCTCCTCAAAAGCTCAAAGGGTCATGTAGGCTTATATTTTTAATTCCAAATTAATCAGCCTGAAAGTACTTACAGATTGCATTTAGTCAACATCCAAAATTAAAATTTAAAATTTTTAACTGAAATTTCTAATATTACACATACATATATATATATGTGTGTGTGTGTGTGAATAAACTATATATATATACATAAACTTTATATATATAATATTAACTTTTATATATATACATATGTAAAAAGTTAATTCTACAGTACAAATGCCAGTGGAAAAATCAGCACCAAATTAATAATAACCATATTAATAAGCATGATTTTGGTTTCAAGGGTAGATGGATTTTTGCAATCTCTGCCTCTTCTCCCCTACTCAGCTCAATTAATACAAAGCCTTTGGACTTTCCACATAAGCCAGATCTATGGTTGCCCATCTCTGAGTATTAGAAGCCAAGGAAATAAAAGTGGCAAAGATGACATCTGGGATTTATTTTGCCCACTATCAAAAGCTGCAAAAAGGTGTCTCAAGTTACAAGTTTAAAAATCCACCTGAATGACTGAAATACAGCAAGATGCAATGAGACGCATCACAGTTGTTCTGATTATGGAGATTAGGTGTACTTGGGTATTTTTATTATTATTTGGTTCTTTAATGTGTGGGTAACCTGAGTTTCCAGATCTTGCTCAACTGGAACAAAGAAATGAGTTGTGATGGTTTTTTGAGAGTTGTTGTTTGGTTTTCTTTGTTGTTATATATCTGTCATCACTCTTATAAGTTTTGATATTATGAACTTCTCTCCAGCCAAAGTTACACCCCTCAGACACTGTCAGGGCTCCTGCAGACACCTTCTGAGTCAAGATATTGCCAAAACACTTTTCACCTCCCCATTACAAAGGTTCTAACCCAACTTTCTTTGGTTTTCAGATCCTCAAATAATCAATTATATTGACAAAGTATCCAATGCTTTAGGTACATATTCGTTACATACTGCCAACTGCTATTTTCCTAGGCTCTACAGTTTCTTCAGGAAGAACATGAACTCTTCTTCTGCAAGACCTAGGTATTCCACCCATCCTTGTTTGAACAGTGAGAAACCCACAACATCTGCAACCCTTTGCTGCTACAGAGAACAAAATTTAAAATTAATTATGACTGATTAAATACTAGGAAAACCATCATGTGTAAATCAAATCTGGTCAGCACATAAATAAGGGAAGGCATGATGAGCTAATTGCATTTTGAAGAGCAAATCTGGAACTTATCAAGGAGGGAAAGCTTACCACAATTCACTACCTGGAAATTTAAGAGTTATAAACCAAAATGTTATATAGTTGAATGTATATTTGATTGTCCAAAGCAGTTATTGAAGCTACTCTTACATCAAGGTTCAAAAAGGAGCTGAGCATTTACATATATTTAAAGGTAAAATAAAGATTTCAAAGGTGAAAATAAATGTAATGGCTACAGATTTAGGACAGCCTCTAAGAGTTGCAAACTAGAATAAAAAAGCAACAACAGAAAGCAGAGTGCACCATGCCTGTCTAACCTGAGTTCTTACATTTCCCTTGGAAACATCTGGAGCAGCTCCTACCAGACACAGAGTACTGGCCTGGACAGACCCAAGAGTTGGTTACTGTTTTGCAAACCAAGGAATTTGACAGTCTGCAGGCAAAACATCTCAAAACTTCATAAAAATATAAAGATGACTCACAGGACCTATTAAAAGTAGATATAAGACAACAGAATCTTGGACAAGTAATGCAGCAACACCCAGGAGATTAGGCCTGCAGACACAGCCCACCATGTGGCCCTACACTGTGATCACAGGAAGATATTTTCTCCTGCAAAATCACTCATCACTCTACTGAGAAGAAACAAGCTTGGTCAGAGGCCCAGAAGAGAATTGTTTTAGATTCACAAAACCTATGGATTGCTTGCAAAGTGAGATGAGCACTCCAAGTCACACTTCCTAAAGAGGTGCTGGCTATGGGATTACAGCTATTCCACCACAGAATTACCTTAGGCATTGAAAACCAGCATCTTGGCTCAACAAACTACTTCCCTTCAATAAAAAAAAATCTCAGACATGTCAAGGCAGGGGTAAAAAAATTAAAATAATAAAATCACAGACTCCATACAGTGTATCTTAGAACCACTCATTGATTAGAAACTTGCATGGACTTAGCCCCTACTTAGCTCTCTGAAGACAATGGCTTGGCTTGCAAGGTATTTTGTTTTCACTTACACCTTTACCTTCAGTTGTGTCTCAAGGTCCTTGAGACACAATGTTTACAGTGGGGAAAAAAAAAAACTCTTTTGTCATCCATGACAATATTTCAGCCAAAGAGATTCTTGGCTTTAGGAAATACATAAAAGAAAAAGAAATTTCCTCCAGGTGCTATGAATTAATGGCTCTTTTCCTGCAAATGCCCTCAGTATGTACTGAGCAGGCACGTGCCTAGGAGAAAACAAGTGAAAGGAAGGAGCACTTACCACGAGGACAGCGCTCAACCGGTCACTTTGGACCTGCTGCACTTGGATGCAGGGTCCTGGCACTTGTAACCTTGAGCCACCGGGAACATTGCCAGCATCTCCATTGGGGATGCTGCTGTTTCCAGGCCCAAGACCTACAGATGCCCTGTACAGGTAGGTGTGAGTGAGTTTACCCACACCAGTGACCTCCAGCATGTCCGGTGGCAGGTGGGAGCTGGGCAGCATGTGCACACTGTAGCAATACTTTTTATAGTCCTCAGCTGGGCAGCAGCAGCCACTGCAGCAGCAAGTCCGGCACTGGCAGAGCCGGACAACGGCGAGGAAGAAGATGAACGCCACGAAGATGAACGAGACGCATGCAAGGGAAATGATCAAGTAGATGTTGGTGGCGTTGAGCAGTGGCGGTGGCTCCCCGCTGTCATCGAAGTCAGGCAGTGCCTGGGGCAGGGTGTCAGCCAGCAGGATGCCCACTGTCACCGTGGAGGAGAGCGGTGGATCCCCGTGGTCCCGCACCACCACCACCACCTTGTGCTTGAGGAAGTCGGTGGAGCGCATGGAGCGCGTGGTGCGCAGCTCGCCGGTGTGTGGTGACAGCTGGAACAGGGTGGAGTCGGAGGAATGGGCGAGGTGATAGGAAAGCCAGGCGTTCTCTGCATTGTCCTCGTCATCTGCCACCACTTTGGTCACCAGGTAGTCCTCATCAGCCAGGCGGGGCACAACTTCCACAGCTACTGAGCCGTTCTGGCTGGTGGGGTACAGGATGGCCGGGGCATTGTCATTCTGGTCTGAGATGTAAACATTCACTGTTGTGGCAGCACTCAAGGCTGGTGACCCATTGTCCTTGGCTTCCACTTGGAAATGGAAGCTCCTAAGCTGCTCAAAATCAAAGGCACGTTTTGCATAGATGCTCCCATTGGCCAAGTTCATAGACAAAAAGCTGGTCAGGGCACTGCCTGCAACTGTGGAATTCCTGAGCGTGTAAGAGACCCGTCCATTCTCCCCTATATCAGGGTCAGATGCCGAGACCTGGTAGAGAAAAGCACCAAGTGGATTGTTCTCCTCCACAAACACGTCGAATGCGTCAGCACCAAAGACAGGAGGGTTATCATTCACGTCAGAAATCTGCACCCAAACAGTCTTCTGAGTGGTGAGAGGAGGAGAACCCAAGTCCGTGGCAGTAATGGTGATGTTGTACTCACTGATCAGCTCTCGGTCCAGAAGCTCACTGGTGACAAGGCTGTAGTAGTTTTGAAGGGAAGGCTTTAACTGGAAGGGAAGGTTTTCAGAGATCTGGCAAGTTACTTTCCCATTCTCCCCAGGGTCCTTATCCAAAATACTCAGCAGAGCTATCACCGTGCCAGGAACAGCATCTTCAGGAATGGGACTGGAAAGGGATGTAATTGTAATCTCCGGGCCATGATTGTTCACATCTGTGATTTCCACCAGCAGCTTAGCTGTGCTGGACATGCCAAATGCCCCATTATCCCTTGCCTCAATCAGCATCTCGAGAAGGGGTCTCTGAACAGCTAAAACGCCATTGACTGTCACCTCCCCAGTGTGCGGGTGAACTGAGAACATTCGCTGTAAGTCAGCAGAAGTTGTATTGCTAAAGGAATACCTGACCTCTCCATTTGGACCTTCATCCAAGTCCGTGGCGTGCACTTGGACTACCAAAGTGCCACTGGGGGAGTTCTCCAAGATACTCGCCCTGTAGACCGAGTGCTCAAATTCTGGTGCATTGTCATTGCTATCCAGCACAGTCACAATGACCGGGACATCACCAGACTTTGGAGGGTTCCCACCATCTTTGGCTGTAAGCACAAGTCTGTGAGTGGCTTGCTGCTCCCTGTCTAAGGCTTTCTTTAGCACCAATTCAGGATATTTACTCCCATCCCCGCGTATCTGCATTTCCAGATAGAAATGTTCATCAGGGCTCAGAGTATAATTCTGGACACTGTTAGCACCTTCATCCAGATCTTGGGCGGTGGGGAGTGTAAACCGTGCCCCAGGTGACAGGAACTCTGGCATGTTTATATGATATTCACTTAAGGGGAAGCTGGGGGAGTTGTCATTTATGTCCAAGACTTTGAATTCCATCCTGTAAAGCTCTAGAGGGTTTTCTAACACGAGCTCGTAATTCAGAAGACAGACAGACTTTAACTCACAAAGCTGCTCTCTGTCTATGGGCTCGTTAACAGACAAAGCCCCTGTGCTGGCATTTATATTAAAATATTGCTTACTTGAACCGGTGATCATGCGAAATTTCCGAGCTGAAAGTGTAGCTGCATCTATTCCTAAATCCTTTGCTATGTTCCCAACAGACGCTCCACGCTCTGTTTCCTCGGCGATGGAATACACTATTTGCCCGTCCGCGGTGCAGCAAATAAGGCAGAAAACCATTAAATAGCCCCGCATGCTTCCTCCCCTGGCTCAGCTCCCCGCAGACCGGCTCAGCAGGAACATAATCCAGAATTTCAGCGAACGCCCCAAGTTCCCGGCGCGGAGCGATCGGGCACCGGGGCGCGCCGGCGGCAAGTTGGGTGCAGGCGCGGGAGGCTCCGCGGCGGCTCCGCTCCCCCCGGGCCGTGCCGTGCCGTGCCGCCGGCTGCCGTGCGGGGCTCGGCGGCAGCTCCGCAGCGCTGCGCCCGCCGCCGCCGCTCGCTGTGACCGGAGCGCCGGCCCCGCGCGGCTCTTAGACGGGCAGCGGCGGCGGCGGCGCCACCCAGAGGCCGCGGCGACACCCGCGGCACCGGGGGAGGGGGCTGCGCTCCCCCCGCCGCCGCTGTCCCGCCGGCCGGCGGCGGCTTCTCCTGCCCTCCTCCTCTTCCCCTCTTTTTTCAGCGCCCCGACGGAGATGGGGCGGGGGGCTGCGCGCAGCCCGAGTGCGCGTCATGGATGTGTTCCCGTGAAAAAGAGAGGCAGAGCAGAGCCCCCTCCTCCCTCCGCTCCTTGCGGGAGAGGCAGCGAGAGGATGCGCTGTCAGAGAACCGCGGTGGAACGGAAAGGTGGATGAGAAGTGACAGGCATCGGCTAAACATGGGTCAGCACAGCCCAGACACGCTCCGGCTGAGCACAACATTTCCCAGAGGGGGTTTAAGAGCACAATTAGAGGAGGCAGTCGACTCTACCCCTGTTAAACTTTATGAAAAGAAAAAAAAAAAAAAATTAAAAAAAATAGGAGGGGGGGAAAAGCGAGGGGAGGGAGGGGGAAGAGAATATGAAAAAAGGAACAAGAAAAAGGCTCTTTCCTGCTTCCCTGCTTCACCTTCTGAACAAGAGAAATTAACACGAATTATTGGAGAGAAGGGGCTCTGCTTGGACAGTCAGACCACCCCCAGCCACAGATGAGCTCCCATCCAGCCTCCCAAAGCAGGATGGGGGTGGCTCGGGTGGCAGGGGGAAATGGGAGGCTGCAGCAGTTCAATTTCTTACATAGAAACAAATATCAGCACCAGAGAGGTTTTGCATTTAGGACATCCCCAAGGATTATGGGGAGAGATGAGCTGATACCACAGAGAGCCTGCAAATCATGAGAGGAAAAAAATAACATCAAAGCTCTCTGCTCCCCCAGCTTTCCACACAGAAGGAACAGTTACCAAATACACCCCAAAGCAGGGACAAGGAGGCAGAAAAGCATTTGAAAATATCCTCCTGGAAAACCTTCCTGGAAGGATCTTCAGCAGCAGTTTATACTGATGGGCCCTGGCAGCACCTCCATCTCCTCTGTTTCCACTTCCCTTCTGTGAGAACTTGTTGTGATGAGATCCTGATCGATCAAAAGCAAGAGGCTATAAATGTGTAACAAGGACAGATCTTAACCCATCTCATATTCATTGTGCTTCTTTCTGCAGCTGAGAATTTCCAGGCAAATGAAACAGAACATTTCAATAATATATAGTATACATAGGGCCTCTCAAAAAGGGAGAAAATCTGGAGCACAGCCAAACGTTGTACATTAAATAAAAAAAAAAAAATCAATACATCTCTGTGATCTCTTTGCATCTTCACAACTCAGCAAAGCCCCACAGTGAGGTTCTCATCCTGGCACACTGGAACAGATCTTGGTCTGCTCCAGCACAACTGTCTGCAGATGTGATTTTTTTAACTCCAGGAGGTCCTGGCAGTACCTGAATGTTGCATTTTACTTCTGCTCATTGATGCTACAGAATCCCTTACAGCTCAGGGGTAGCAGCAGAAAGCTGAGAGAAAGCTACAGAGCTGCTGCTGTGCACCAACCTCAAACCACAGAGGACATAAATCTGTCAATAACCCATTGCACACCGTACACAATGCAAGTTCTCATTGTTTGCTGCTTATCCCTTTTTCTTTTCTTGATTGTTAAGGGCAGAAATGCCCAATTCCTATCCAATTACTACAGAATTATCACCCAGACTCCCCCCACTCCCAATCTGCCCTAGATTCCTCTTCTGCAACCATGTCATCCACAATACCAGAGAAGCAGCTGGGTTTTCTGCTCTGTAGTGATGCACAGTCGTTTCTAAACACCCTGAATCAATGCAATAACATCTATTAAAGTCACAGGAAAGACTGATGTGTTCCTTAACATTAACCTGCAGCAAGGATAAATCCATCTGTCTGGGAAGAGTTGAAAAGCCACCTGTTGATCCCTCAGGTGCACACACAGGTAAAACACACAGCCTCTACCTGCCCATCTGTGACTCAGTTTACAATGAGGAAACCCAAGAATTTTGGGCTCAACATCCTCTTGTTGAGCAGACAAATCCCCTCAAAGGCAGATTTTCCTCAAATATCATATTGGAATGACAAGCTGTAGTTATTCATTGTGCCTAAAATACTAGCAGTGCTAGAAGAAACTGATTAGTGAATGACCAAAATCAAAGTAATTGCACATTTGCCTCTCAGATGTACTCACCTTTTGAGAAGTATCAGCAGCCCACAATGATATCAGTCTTTTTTCCATTCATTTACAACTCATTTACAAAGAAATAAGTTTTCCATCTTTCTGCTATATCTCTAATTTTGCAGCATTGCCCGGTGCTTGTTTACAGGACTCTAAGAGAATTTGTCTTCGCTTGTTTTTAACATTATTTTAAAACCTCACCACCCTGCTTTTGTGTTTTGGCATAGCTTTTCCTCTTGTCATTTTCCACTGTGAACAGTGATGGGTCAGGCAGCTTTGCTCACCAGAACGTGCATGTAGCAAGCACCATGTTGGCAACCAGATCCTACCATGCTACCTTCCCAACCCAGCACACAAGTTTCTGATCCCCACACCACTCAGGTAAGCAGCTTTGGGTCACAGCCAGGATCCAGTGCTCAGTAATATTAAATATCGAGGGCCAGTTACAACACAGACACTGCTGCCATGAAGGGAATAACAGAGTTGTGCCACGGGGGCAGGATCCAGCCTTGCCCGTTGTGTGGAGCCACTGCTCTGCTTGGCTGAGTCCCAGGCGTGTTCCTCCCTGCCTGTTTGTGCTTTCCCTTCCACATCCAGCTCAAGGCAGTCTCAAGTGTGCCTTTATACACAGGGTCTCTACTCACTTTTTGGGCCACCCTTCCATCTAATCCTTCTTTTCAGCGTCTCCAATCTCAAAGGTATCCTCTCCAATTCAATTCACTGGCTCTAATTACATTACTATGCTGTATTAAAGAATGACGTTGTATTAAACACCTTTAACACAAACACTTTCCTTGGTATCACAGCAGAACAATCTAACCTCTGTTTAAACCCCCTCATCTTACATTTGCCTTCCGTTTGCCATATCCAAACCATTCCCTATCCCCTTCTCGCCGCTGGACCCATTCTTAGAGCTCGTTTGACCCAACTGACAGAGGAATTCATCTTTGTGATCCTTCTCAGGTACCATTCACTTCCACACGACTCCTCATCATGTCTCACTCTCCGACGGGTTCAGAGAGCTCATCCTCCGTGTTCCTCTGCCTGCCAGACGCTTGCCCTTGCACCGCCTCGGGGCTCACTCATTCTCCCTCCCTCCCTTACATTTTCAGGCAATCCTCCCCTTTTCCTGCGGTTAGACGTCGCTAGTCCAGCCACGTTGTGCTTCTGTGGCTGCCAGAACAACTATTACACCAACAAAGGCAAAAACGAAAGGCGAAGACCAAAACCGGTTTGTGTGGTGGCTGTGGAGTACCACACGAAGGGACACTCGTGCTTGAACATCATCATTATGTCAGCGATTATTTAAAAGCCCCATTTCCGTGGGCAATACATCAGTGGTGATGCCTTTGACGGAGGTTTGCAGGACACGTCCTGCTCGGGGCTTGGGACAATCCCAGAGGCGCTCACCAGAACGGAGGGGCGCCCATTGGTGCTAAATTAGGGCACTGAACTTCAGCGGGAGACAGCAGGGAAATCTGTGAAGGAGAACGGACGGAACAACAGCTCTGCTGCTTCTCTTCCCATGGAAACCGATGAGCTCTGCGCGGCGCAGGTGCCCCCGGAGGGCACCTCCAGCCCCCACCGCCGCCCAAAGGAGCGCATGAAAAGCTCCCACAACAATGGGAATCCGGCAGTGCACAGGGTCTGCCTGCGAACCAAGGACGACCGGACCTCCGACCGAGCCCAGATCGCCCCCACAGAGCCGCCGACGGAGGTGCAAGGACCCCGCTATCCCTTTCACACGAAAGGAAGGACGGGGCTGCCCCGGAGACCACAAATACCGGGCGCCTCCGCTCGGGAGGTGGGGCAGGCAGCCCGCCCTGAGCCCTGCGGGAGCCCCCCAGCCCAGGCTCGCTCCCAGCCCCGCGCTTCTCCCGGTGGATAGGGCGGAAAGAACTTTGGCAGCATCACTGGGTCGATCCGCTCTGAGCCCCTCTTCTTTGCCAAGGCAGGCTGTGCCTGCAGGCAGAGCGAGCAGTGGTGTCAGGATGCCCTTCAAAAAGCTCGCAGCCGCTCCCTGGGGAAGCATGAGCGGAGATGACTTTTAGCTATCAGCAGCCCGGAGTAACGAACGCATATGCAGAGGATTTTTAGATTCCCTGGAAAATCCTCATTACCCGCATCGACGCACAGAAACAGGGACCCACTACATGCTATTCAGTACATCGCGGGCAAGATCTCGTCTCTTTAACACGAGGACACAGATCGCTCTGTTGACCCCCAGTCAGAGACCACTGGACTTGACGGAAGCTGCCGGGGAGGACACCAGGGACAGCGGCTACGGGGGCTCGGTCCCGCTCGGGCGGCAGGAGCGGCTCCGAGCCGAGCACTCGGAGTCTCTCTCTGCCAACTCCGAGGCAGCCGTGCCGAGCAGTTCCCTGCCTGTAAAATCTTGTTTGGAAGCTGCAAAACATCCTCCGGCCACCACGGCGGAGCAGGCGCTGCTGCCGCTTCCCCCGCGCTCCTCCCGCCCGCAGCAACTCTCGGCAGCGCTCCCGCTGCCAGCCCAGCCCCGCCTCGGCTGCCGGGATTGCTCTGTGCCTGATAACACCGCCTCAATCAGCGTCACTCTCCAGAAAAACGGGCGGCGGTACGAGCAGCCCGGGCTTGCAGCGACTGACGGCTCTGCGCGAAATTAGCAGCGTTTATTCAAGCACTGACGGATATTCTAGAGCGTTCTGTTAACCACTCCGCGAAGTAAAAGCATCCACGAGCTGTTTCTAAAGTTAAGATTGCTTTATGTTTCTAACAGAAATACTGCAATATTTTCTTGACAGTGTACATCTGTAACAAATCCCCATAAATTCTTCAACTCATTATTACAGTCAGAGAAACCAAGGGGAACCGAACAGAAGCCAAATCCTGCCCTGCCCCAAACGGCACTGAGACCCCACATCGCCCTTAATCATAACCCAAAGAAATTAATTGCTTTCCACATCTGCGCGCATATGCTATTTCTCCATCTTTTACAGAGGCAGTTAAATCTATTTACAAGCTTAAAATACGCGTTTTTGCTTTAGAAATCAGAGGTTCCACCACACGCATGTGAATAAAGGAAAGAAGTGACAGTTCTACAGAGCTGGGGCAGACCCTGCTCCTCACAATTGAAGTAGTTCACGCATAGTTAAGTGGTGATGACCCACTCCCCTTCAGCACGCGACTCCCGTTCACGATCAAAGGAGACTAAATAAACAATCCTCAGCAAATACACAAAGAACTCAAAGTTAAATCCGGTACTAAGTGATCTAAGAGAAAATCGTGGGACACAATGAAATGCTTTTCTACGGATCGACGAGAGATAACCCACTCCTACTACACTTTTCAAAAAGGACATGAAGTTTTAAATATTCATTCTGTTTTCTGTACACTTATAAACACCACTGTTGTAATCTTGGAAACAACGACCCGTCATTTAAATTCTACAGTCCGTGACGTTCCTCTAAAGACCTCTATTACCTCACAACCCGACCAAGTGTACTTAGTCAAAATAAAAATACCGCGTTTACAGATATCACTGTGTCTTAAAAATATGGGAGTGAACCAAAAGTATTGGATGTATAACACGAAATATATATGTACTCCTTGATGTATTACTCCGGCAGCTTTACACATTTCGCTCCTAAGCTACAGAGAAAATTAAATGAGATAGAAGAAAACTTCAATTTTCCCCTTAAAAATTGCTTTAATTTTCTGACAATTAAGAAACACTGAACATGACCCTGAAGTATGATCTCAAAGAGTACTTTGAAGCTGGCCAAGATGAGAATCGAGTCAGCTCAGTGCCATCAGCGCTAGGAAAAGATCAGCTGAAAAATAACTGTGTTGAAAACAACTGGTAATTAAACATCCGCTCTCTGAGTCGGGAAATCACTGAGGAAAATAGTACCGAAACTGTTCTCTTGGTATTTTCTGCTCTGCTGCTGAGATAGTCAAAAGCTTTCAAAAGCTAAGCTACCATCCCTGAACCACTGAACACCACACACAGAAGTTTTCCGTTATAATTTTCCCTTCACCAATTTCCCGCCTCTCTCCTCTCTCACCAAATTTAGACCCTTTTTTCTACAGAGTATTTCTGTACGGATGGGATAAAAGAGAAGTGAGAACAGGTCGTGAGAAATGGTAAATTACCACCCCGTTCCGCAAAAAGTTCTCCATCTCTCCACAAAGCATCCTGGATTTTACTACACCCCGCAATCACACATGCACATATTTTCGATGGACTTCCAGACAGAGAACAACGCTCACAACTTCCACCAACATTTCATCCGCTCCTTTCGCCCCAAAATTATTACATCATGTATTTCAGATTCTCAAGAGTGGTGAATCGCGACAATCAGAAAGATTCTAAATTTAAAAACTCAGGAGCGCGTCTTGACGCTTGACTGATAAGTCATCAAATAAGGCGTTCAAAGACGCATTAACATTCACCTTGAGGGAAATATCAAACTACTGAACAATTCACAATTTGAAAGGCGGTTAAACAGAAAAATAAAATATCCCATAGACCTAGTAATGCAATTTGACGACAAGGAGGCAGTAAAAACAAAAATTACAAACCACATTAAAAAATAACATCCGATGCAAGATACATTTTTAAAAGGGAGAGAAAAAAACACGAGAATTTTGACGGGCAGTCGCGTATAGAGAAAATGAAATTTCAAAACGTGAACACGTACGCAGCAAGAAGATATCACGTCTAAATGCAATACACTGGAAAGCTAGAACGTCATTCTAAAACTCTTGTAACAGAAAATGCGCTTTAATACGTCGAAGGTTCATGTATTAAGGAAATCGTACTACCAAAGAGAGAGAAACAAAAATGTTGAGGATTCTTACCACGCTTGAAGCAAGCGGAGAGACAGACGGCCCCTTCCCAGCAGAACCGTTTTCTGCAGCAGCATCGGGCGGCGGCGGAGGGAAGTTGGGGCTGAAAACCATGAGGTCGCTCTTGGCAGCGCCGTCCGCCACGCACAGGCTGCGGCTGTGGCGCTGCGAGTACGACCAGCTGCCCACTTCGCTGGCGCACACGAGCGTCGTGGGCCCGGGCCCCGAGAGCACGGCCGCCCGCGGCGCCCAGCGCGACGCCCCGTACAGCACCACGGCCAGCAGGAAGAGGCTGGACACGGCGCAGATGGCCACCACCAGCCACACGTTGGTGGCCGCGCTCGCCGCCCCGGCCCCGAGCTCCACGCCCGCCGCCGAGCGCGACACCGCCGACAACGACGACGACGCCGAAGATCCCCCGGCCAGCGCCGCCTCGGCGGCCTCGAGCAGCGACACGCTGAGCGTGGCCGTGGCCGAGCGCGCCGGCTCGCCGTGGTCGCGCACGACGATCAGCAGCCTCTGGCGAGGCCCGTCCGCCTCGTCCAGCGCCCGCGCCGTGCTCACCTCGCCGCTGTAGAGCCCCACGCGGAACGGGCCCTTGCCCCGCGGCTCCCACAGCTCGTAGCGCAGCCACGCGTTGTAGCCCGAGTCGGCGTCCACGGCGCGGATCTTGGCCACCACCTGGCCCGCGGGCGCGCCCCACGCCGCCCACGCCCACAGCGTGCCCGACTCCGAGCCCGCCCCCGCCAGCGCCAAAGCCGCCTCCGCCGCCGCCGCCACGCCGCCCGCCTCCGCTGCCGAGCCCGCGGGCGGCAGCAGCGCCGGCGCGTTGTCGTTCTCGTCCAGCACGAACAGCTGCACCGTGGCGTTGCCGCTCAGCGGCGGCTCCCCCGCGTCCACCGCGCGCACCTCGAACTGCAGCACCTGCAGCTCCTCGTAGTCCAAGGGCTGCAGCGCCCACAGCCGCCCGCTCTCCGCGTCCACCGACACGTAGCTCGACGCCGGACGCCACCCGCTGACACCCGACGACGAGGAGCCCGCGGCGCCGCCGCCGCCCACGCCCACGCCGCCGTCCCACACCGAGTAGCTGACGCGCCCGTTGGCCGCCTCGTCCGGGTCCCGCGCCCACAGCCGCGCCAGCTCCGCGCCCGCCGCGTTGTTCTCCCGCGCCAGCACCGTGTACACGGCCTGCGCGAACAAGGGCGCGTTGTCGTTCACGTCCGACACCGGCACCCGCAGCCCGCGGCTGGCGCGCAGCGCCGGCGCCCCGCCGTCCTCCGCACGCACCTCCACCTCGTACTCCGACACCCGCTCCCGGTCCAGCGCCTCGCGCAGCACCAGCGAGTACGAGCCCGCGAACGTCGCCTCCAGACCGAACGGCGACGCCGGCCACACCCAGCACCGCACGCGACCGTTCTCCCCCGAGTCCCGGTCCGACACGCTCAGCAGGGCCACCACCGTCCCCAACGACGCGTCCTCGGGCACCGGCACCGACAGCGACGTCACCCACACCTCCGGCGCGTTGTCGTTCACGTCCACCACCTCCAGCTCCACGCTGCAATGGCCCGACAGCGGGGGGGAGCCTTTGTCACTTGCTTCTACAGGGATCTCGTAACTATCCATTTCTTCATAGTCTAATTTGCCTTTAAGTCTGATTTCTCCTTTGTTTTCGTCGATAGTGAACATTTCTTTAATTTTTCTACTAGCACGTCTACCAAATAAATATATAATATGACTATTGATCCCTTCGTCAGGATCCGCGGCACTAAGCGTGACTAACAGAGTCCCGAGCTCTGAACCTTCTAGGGCTTTAACTTTATACACAGACTGGTTGAACTGGGGCGCCTTGTCGTTTGCGTCCAACACGTAGATCACCAGCTCCATGGTGCCTGTCAGAGACGGCCGGCCCCCGTCTGTCGCCGTCAGCACCAACCGGTGCACAGGAATCGTCTCTCGGTCCAGAGATTTCGTTAAAATAAGACTCAAAGACGCTCTCTGGTCGTTATTCCCCTGATGATCAAGACTGAAATACTCGCTGGGGCTGAGTGTATAGGTCAGCTGCGCGTTTGCTCCGATATCCGCGTCCGACGCGCCCTCCAGCGGGAAACGAGACCCCGGCAGAGACGATTCCGCGATATTAAGGGTTTCTTCGTCCACACGGAACACAGGGGCATTGTCGTTGATGTCGGTGACCTCCAGCTGCACATGGAAGACGCGCAGCGGCCGCTCCAGCAGCACCTCCAGGCGCAGCGCGCACGGCGCGCTCTTGCCGCACAGCTCCTCCCGGTCCAGCCGCGAGCTCACCACCAGCGCGCCGCTCGCCCCGCTCACCTCCACGCTCGCCCGCCGGCCCGGCGCCACCAGCCGCAGCCGCCGCGCCTCCGCCTCGCCCGCCTCCAGGCCCAGGTCCTGCGCCAGACGGCCCACCACCGTGCCGGCCTTGGCTTCCTCCGGCACCGAGTAGCGCACCTGCCCGCCCGACAGCGCCCAGGCCGCCTGCAGCACCAGCACCCGTAGCACGGGCCCCCACCGCATCGCCGCCGCTGTCGCCTCCGGTCGCTTCCCTGGCCCTGACCGGCTCTCCGCCACTCCCCCGCCGTCCGCCTTAGGGTCTCCCTGGGACGAGCAGCACGCCGCTCCGCTTTCCCGGCGCCCCGCCTGGGCCGGTCCGGCGCATCCTTCCTCCGGCTGACTGTACGGTGACTGAGGCTCGGGGAGGAGCTGCCGCCCTTCCGTGGCTCACGGCGCCTTCGCGGCCAACAGCGGCACCTGGTGTCCGACCGCGGCTCCTCCTGTGAGCAGCCGCCTGCTGCCCTCCGCCCGCCGCGGCTCCGTGCCGGGATGGACCTGCAGTGGCTCCGCCCGCTCGGCCGACGCGCTCCGAGATTTCCCTTCCGAACACTGCCTTCCTCCGCAGCCGTAATAGTTGATCCTCTTATCTCCTCCCCTTCTCTTTCTCTTCTTCATCTTCTCCTTCCTTAAGGCACTTTAATTGAGAAGCACTTACTTGCCAAAATGTACATTCAGTTGAACGCCCTCATTAACCCAGGAATCATTCCGAGGAATATCTTCACTGCATAAAGCTACTTCTGATCTCCAGACTTCATCTTCTCTTATGCCTCAGGAGGCATAACTCAATTTTCTCATTTATGTTTTCTTTTGGAAGATACTTCAGTTGTTTCCTCTACCGAAGAAGACTGTATCCTCCATCTTCCATCTATAGAAAGTACTCAGGTCTTCAGAAGACATAGATTCACATGTAATGTATTTGGTCTAGTCCAGGAATGCTAGAAACGAACAGAAATTGCTTACCTTTTCATGGCTTTGTGACAGGGATGTGGCTGAGCAATTCCACACAGTCTCCTTGGTTTTTTTGTAGAGTAAATAGTACAGTACACCCACCATCTTACAAAGAGTACCTGTGTCTGTCCATAGCAGAATTGTTCTGCCTTCTGAAGTGTATTTACAACCGAGTAAAGCATAAGCAACACCAATTCCAAAGACTTTCAACTCCATCAGCGACTCCCTAACTCTATGCTTTAAACATTCCAACAGAGCAGAAATCCTCTCCAAAGTGTGAAATAACTTAGGGAATCTGAACTCTCTCATCTGTATATATCAGTATTTTCCCTAAATTTTGTCCCCCAAGTGTAGCTGCACAATGAAGATCAAGGTCCTGGTTATCATTTTTAGACGGTAGAAACTCACAGTATGGCAAAACCATGTGCCCATTACTGATGGAGATGAGCTGCTGCAGACACAGCAGAATCATTCACCATGACACTACTGGCGATGAGATAAAAGGGTTGCACCACTGTTCTGGCAAGGAACAGTTCATCTCCTAACAGGTTCCCAGGCTCCCACCTCATCTACTGACATAAATACATCAGAGCCTCTTCTCTACACAACTACGGCACTTTCTCCTGCCCTGCCCTATAGGCCAGGCAGTAACATAAACCAGGGAATTTCACAGATTAGTGAGTTGCTGGTTATACCACAGGAAGAATCAAAGATGCATGCACCCAAAGGTAAAAAACAACAGCAAAAAAGGGAACATATAAAATGCTAAAAAGTCCATGTCAGTCTGTCAATAGATATTTTTAATTACACCTGCTGCTATTCTAACTGTTGTCTTGATTTATTTCTAGGTCTCCATTGTTAGGCCTGTGTTCAAGGATCACTGTTCAAAATTTCAGGGAAGCAGGGCTGAAAAAGCAAACAGGTTCTTATTCCATCCTCTCTAATTCCTGCTGTATTGCAAAAATTTCTGTATACGTTTCTATGAAGGCAGAAACAAAAGAAACTTGAAGCCTCACAGCTTTCTCTCAAAGTAAAACTGACCTTAAGAGACTACAAGACAGTGAACCACAGTGATGGCAAGGGGCACAGAGTCTGAAATAAAAGAGCATTATTTGGCAGCATGGCTTTCACTTACAATTGCCAACACATCTCCTGATAAAGCCAAGCTCAATCACTCTCTGGAAATCGGGAGTTTCAAGCATAATCCATCTTCATATTCACATGATTATCATAAGGCAAGCACACAATGAGACAAAAAAACCCCAGTTTATTTTAAAAACTATTCTCAGGGAAGAGAAAAACAAAAGTAAGCACAAATAAGATCATGTCAAAACCCCACAACATCCAAGAAATACAATGCCTATGACTGATGGGTACATGGGACTACCCAAGTCAGAAACCAAACTGAGGTGCTTCCACAAATACATTAATCCACCAAAAACAAGTCCTCTACCAATATGTCTTGCTCAGTCTAGAACTACAGCTGCACATTTTGACATCTACTTCGGTTTGTGTTCTTTTGCCATTAAGTATCTTACATCACAAAGTTCATTTCAATCATACTTCGAAGGGGAAAGTGTGAAATGCATCTGTCTTTTTCATATCCATAGTAATTCTGCAATACTTAACAAATTAATATATGCCATGCACGGTGAACAGGCAAGAAATTTAAATATAGATTTTTCTTTCAAAGGTGAAAAAAAGAGGAGGACGGACTTCTGAGTAAGACAAGACTGGAAACCAGCAATTCACAGCAGTCAAAAGCAAGAAATTCATTAGAACTGCCCCACCTGTAAGACAGGGAGATGCGTGCAAGTGAAGATACTCCATTCAAAATTATAGACTGAAAGAGGCACTCAGAGAGAGTTGGGATTAACTCCACAGGTGGAATAAAATCAGACCTGATAAGACCAGAAAAATATAGTAAACACCACAGTCGGGCAGAAATCTTGATCAAGAATGGTTCTATTTAATAACTCATGAGGGGATCACCGAAAGTCATGAACAGAGATGTGTCAAAGATTACAGGAGATAGCATCTGATGGAGCAGAGTTCAAATACAGGTTTGCAGGAAAGATCTGCAGAAAAAGTTGATGACTCTGAAGACCTAGATAGGAAAATGGCAAAATATTTTCGATGCAGGGGACAACAAAGCTGAGTAGACAAGAAAAAGATGCGGCTTAAAGACAAATTATGACTGATTCTGAAACAGCTACTGAAGGTTCTAAAATTACAAAATGGAGAAGAAAGTGACATATAGATGAACCCCATTCTCAGCACCATCAAAAATACAAGACTCACGAGACGCTGCAAGACAAAAAAGGTATTCCATTCAGTTTGGCACCGAGGGCAGGAAGACTTAAGTATTTTGCCGACCCTCCCTCTTTAACAAGATTAAACGAAGAGAGAAGATCACAGTGGTAAAAAAAAACCTGCTAGAATTCAACACATTACAGGCACCGAAGAGGAGGGATGATGCAACCAGCACGCAGAGGTTAAACGCAAATGAAACACGGACCGCGCCCTCGGCGAGAGGCCGGAGCCCGGCTCCAGGAAGCAACAGCCTAGGGGGCGGGTGAGAGGGGAGAGAGCGAGAAAGGGAGGAACACTGACCGTGTCGAGGAGAGCGGAGGGCTCCGGCTGCGTGGCCTTGGCTGCAGGAGGGGGCGGCGGCGGAGGGAAGTTGGGGCTGAAAACCATGAGGTCGCTCTTGGCAGCGCCGTCCGCCACGCACAGGCTGCGGCTGTGGCGCTGCGAGTACGACCAGCTGCCCACTTCGCTGGCGCACACGAGCGTCGTGGGCCCGGGCCCCGAGAGCACGGCCGCCCGTGGCGCCCAGCGCGACGCCGCGTACAGCACCACGGCCAGCAGGAAGAGGCTGGACACGGCGCAGATGGCCACCACCAGCCACACGTTGGTGGCCGCGCTCGCCGCCCCGGCCCCGAGCTCCACGCCCGCCGCCGAGCGCGACACCGACGCCGACGAGGAGCCCGCGGCCAGCGCCGCCTCGGCGGCCTCGAGCAGCGACACGCTGAGCGTGGCCGTGGCCGAGCGCGCCGGCTCGCCGTGGTCGCGCACGACGATCAGCAGCCTCTGGCGAGGCCCGTCCGCCTCGTCCAGCGCCCGCGCCGTGCTCACCTCGCCGCTGTAGAGCCCCACGCGGAACGGGCCCTTGCCCCGCGGCTCCCACAGCTCGTAGCGCAGCCACGCGTTGTAGCCCGAGTCGGCGTCCACGGCGCGGATCTTGGCCACCACCTGGCCCGCGGGCGCGCCCCACGCCGCCCACGCCCACAGCGTGCCCGACTCCGAGCCCGCCCCCGCCAGCGCCAAAGCCGCCTCCGCCTCCGCCGCCGCAGCCACGCCGCCCGCCTCCGCTGCCGAGCCCGCGGGCGGCAGCAGCGCCGGCGCGTTGTCGTTCTCGTCCAGCACGAACAGCTGCACCGTGGCGTTGCCGCTCAGCGGCGGCTCCCCCGCGTCCACCGCGCGCACCTCGAACTGCAGCACCTGCAGCTCCTCGTAGTCCAAGGGCTGCAGCGCCCACAGCCGCCCGCTCTCCGCGTCCACCGACACGTAGCTCGACGCCGGACGCCACCCGCTGCACCCGACGACGACCCCGCGCCGCCGCCGCCCACGCCCACGCCGCCGTCCCACACCGAGTAGCTGACGCGCCCGTTGGCCGCCTCGTCCGAGTCCCGCGCCCACAGCCGCGCCAGCTCCGCGCCCGCCGCGTTGTTCTCCCGCGCCAGCACCGTGTACACGGCCTGCGCGAACAAGGGCGCGTTGTCGTTCACGTCCGACACCGGCACCCGCAGCCCGCGGCTGGCGCGCAGCGCCGGCGCCCCGCCGTCCTCCGCACGCACCTCCACCTCGTACTCCGACACCCGCTCCCGGTCCAGCGCCTCGCGCAGCACCAGCGAGTACGAGCCCGCGAACGTCGCCTCCAGACCGAACGGCGACGCCGGCCACACCCAGCACCGCACGCGACCGTTCTCCCCCGAGTCCCGGTCCGACACGCTCAGCAGGGCCACCACCGTCCCCAACGACGCGTCCTCGGGCACCGGCACCGACAGCGACGTCACCCACACCTCCGGCGCGTTGTCGTTCACGTCCACCACCTCCAGCTCCACGCTGCAGTGACCCGACAGCGGTGGTGTCCCTTTATCTGTCGCTTCGATTTGCAATTCATGTAAACGAACGTCTTCGAAGTCCAAAGTACCCTTCAGTCTGATCTCGCCCGTCTTGGAGTCAATGGTAAAGAGTTCTTTGTTACCAATAGGAGTCGAACCCAAGATGCTGTAAGAAAACTCCTTATTGCTTCCTTCGTCCGGATCCGTGGCATTAACACGTAATACGAGCATCCCCTCTGTAGCATTCTCCAGCAGCTGCACTTTATACACTGATTGGTTGAACTGGGGCGGATTGTCGTTTGCGTCCAGCACCGAGATCACCAGCTCCAGTGTCCCCGTCAGAGACGGCCGACCCCCGTCACTCGCCGTCAGTACCAACCGGTGCACGGGAATCGTCTCGCGGTCTAAAGACTTTGCGAGTACCAGAAACAGAGACTTCCTGTTTTCATCAGACGATTTAACATCGAGCGTAAAATATTCACTGGGGCTGAGTGTGTAGGTGAGCTGCGCGTTCACTCCGATATCCGCATCCGACGCGCCCTCCAGCGGGAAACGAGACCCCGGCACAGACAGTTCCGCGATGCTGAGATTTTTCCAGGCGGCGGGGAAGACGGGGGCATTGTCGTTGATGTCGGTGACCTCCAGCTGCACATGGAAGACGCGCAGCGGCCGCTCCAGCAGCACCTCCAGGCGCAGCGCGCACGGCGCGCTCTTGCCGCACAGCTCCTCCCGGTCCAGCCGCGAGCTCACCACCAGCGCGCCGCTCGCCCCGCTCACCTCCACGCTCGCCCGCCGGCCCGGCGCCACCAGCCGCAGCCGCCGCGCCTCCGCCTCGCCCGCCTCCAGGCCCAGGTCCTGCGCCAGACGGCCCACCACCGTGCCGGCCTTGGCTTCCTCCGGCACCGAGTAGCGCACCTGCCCGCCCGACAGCGCCCAGGCCGCCTGCAGCACCAGCACCCGCACCACCGCCGCACAACAACGCTCGCCCATCCTTCCTGCCGCGCCGCCCGCCGCCGCCGCTCTGCCTGCCGGCCCCGGCCCGGGCCCCGCACGCCTCCCCGCCGCCGCCCGGACGCACCGGCTCTGCTGCCCGGCCCAGCCGCCCCCCCGCGCTCACAGCCGGGCTCTCCGCCGCACCGGGGCGGAGCCGCCCACACGGACCCGTTCCTGAGCCTGCAGCGACACCGTGCGCTCCTCCGTCGCCTCACCTCCCGTACCTCCGCTTCATCATGCCAATCTCCTCTGCTGTTTCTTCTCACCGTGCTCCTTTTATATTTTATCCTTTGGACGTTTTCCGCTGCTCTCTTCTTACCCCTTCTGCCATCTCGCCTGTCACCTCCGGAGCCAGACAGCAGAAAAAACAAGCTGGATCCACCAACTCGACTTACGTAGCATTAGCGTTAGCCCGTGGAATATTCCCATCAAGGCGAGGGCTCTTGAGAACCGGCTCCACCCACCGCTTAGAGGTAAGGTCGTATCATACTGCTCATCTCCTTTGATCTTGTTTCCTTTCTTCTCTTTGTCGTCTTTGATCTTTACTTACCTCCTTGTGTAATACCTTCATAGCATTTTTGCCTTTCCTTTCTCTCACTCGTTTGTGTCCTCCATTCTTGCTCTTCTCCATTTCGGTTTCCATTGAGAGCATCATTGACATACCAGTAAATTCATCCGTCCATCCTTCCCTTCTTCCATTTTCCCATCTTCCTCCTACTCTTCACTATCCTTATCCACACACATACTCTCTTCTTCCTCATCTCCATTACCAATGTATTTTTCCATTACTTCCCTCTCCCCATGAAGTACAAACACGCCACTCATGACAGTTCTTGTTCCTCTCCATTGACATCTTTCATCTCTCCACTCAAGGAGCAAACTTCCTGCTCACTTCAAGTCTATGCCAGACTGACAGAGTGCTCTTAACACCTCACCTTCTGGAAGGAAATCACACTCTTCAGGCTCCATTCTCTCAAGGGAGAGAATTCACAGCCTCTGAAACACAGACCCAATCCCTAGGTATTTTGACATTGGTGTAAACTGACACAAGGACAAACAACCCTGTGAATCTTCTTCAGGAACTCAAAGCCATCAAGGCTCAGTACATAATTTCATCCTCAATGCTGAAAAAATATGGAGCAACCACAGCTTCTGAACACTCTTCATATACTCTGAGAAAGAGCTGTTCTTCAGGCCAAATTTGCCACCTGCATGTTGAATGTACATTTCTGGCTTCGTATTTCAGGCAGGTCAGGACAGTCAGAAACACACGGAAAGAATGTCAAACCCCAGGATGGATCTTTTTGGATCAGGCTGCACAGAGAAATTACACAGGGGCAAATTCCCTGTGAAATGTCTCTGTGCAGCCTCATCCATAGGGTAAAGGCAACAGAGTCATTTTATTTGTGTCATTGTCTCTGAGAACACACCCCTGACTCCCAACACATCCACTCTGAGAAATGTGTTAGGGTCTCTCCTTCATCCATGCTTACTGTAATTTGATCAAACTGTGTCTGGAGAAAGAAGTTCGGAATGGGAGGAGGCAGTGGTGCTCTGCTGATCCAGTAAAGGAATCACAGAACATTTCAAACCTGAAGGCAACCAGAAAGATTATCAAGTCCAACTCCATATCCAGGCACATATGTTCAATCCAAGGTACAACTGAAATCAGACTCATCTTCTTTAGGTAGTAGAAACTTACCTGAAGCATCCCTGGCTCCTTCTTCAGAAAATATTTACTGTCAAGGGAGGGACTCGGTTCTAAAGCATATTTTCTTTTAATGTTATCACAGATTTCTGGGAAAGATGAATAGGGGGAAATGACCCACATTCTGCAAAAGCCTCTAAATCACTGAACAGAAGCACAATGCTCTTTCATGTACTTTTATCACATGCTAAGTAGAAGACATCCTGCAAATCTAAGGTCATTTTCCCAACCTCAACCTCAACTTAGAAGACTGGAAAATCCATCCCTCATACTGATAGTCAAGTACTGGAAACTCTGCTACCTGACAGCTGCCAAAATTCAGCAGTCTGCATTTCATCCACTGTTACCAACACATGGTGAATGCAAAAGAAAAAAAAAAATTTTACAAGGTGGAATGTTTTGACAAAAGGAGAGAAGAAAATTAGAATATCCCATTCTACCATATCAAAACGTCAAGTCTGTCAACTTCTGGTTATGGACAGAAGTTTTTCCACTCCCTATCAAGACAAGAGCAAAGATGTAAGCAAGGAGAGCTTCTGAGAAGACTGACCAAGCAACACTGATAACTGGAAAAGCTGCTGTTTCACCAAAGCCATATTTTCAAAAGCAAGTGATCTAAGTTGTGTATTAGAGGATGTCTTCACATCTAACTGGAAGAGCACAGACAATACCAAGGATACACAGGACTTCAGAAGGACCTGAGAGGATCTCAGGAGAGCAACCCTGGGTGATAGGTGGCTTCACAAGGTTTTTCAGTGGAATCCTCTATACCAAGCTCTGGGAAATGAATCTACAGCTAAGCAGCTGCAGCTTTTCTTCCGCAGTGATAGGGCTTATGCTACACAGCATCTCCATTTCCTCAGCAAAAAAACTTCTCCAATCAAAGTCACCGTCCCCATGACAGGGAGCCCTAGCAGTACTCCCTGCCACTTGGAGCACTGTAGCTGTTCCAGCCAAACTGCCCCACCAAAACAGCTTGCCCCAGCAATAAAACCCACTCTGACATGATCCAGGCCTTTGCACATCTCCACCTTCCCTCACAATTGGCACAAAAAACATATGAAGAGATGCAAAGCCACAGAATATCTGGTAGACTGTGTGAAATTTACCCTAAATGTGCTGAGTTTTTCAGCAGTCTGAGATGGAAACACCACAGAGCTACACTTTGGAGATGTTTAAAATTCTGTCATCAGAGTGACGGCTTTGATCCTGATCCAGATTCATTTTATTTTGAGAGAACCACACCAAAAGATGAAGCACAAGCACAGTTAAACTCAGGGGGAGAATTTCTAAAATAAGATCAGAGTTGGGCTGCTCTGCAGGGCTTGGTGTGGCCATGCAGGTATCAGGGTTAAGCATGACCAGGGAACACCCCATTTCTACTGAGGCTGTCCCTGCAAGAGCTCAGGAGATAAGGTAGGAGATATGAGGCACACACAGATTTGTGCTCTCTTTCTCATCACATCCTCTTGCAAATCCCACTTGACAAGCAGCAAGGAACCATCCTGACAAAATCAACAGCTGAGGAAGCTGCTTTAGACGTGGACTCCTACACAAGGACTTCAGCACGCTCAAGTCCTACCCTCCCACAATGCCTTCCTCAAAAGAGGGAAGTGGTTCATTAAACAACATTCATCATTGCATTTCCTCTTACCAACACATTTTATACAGTAATGATGTATCAGCACAAACATCTTTCTGTTTTGGGAGAATTTCATCACCTCAAAGAACTTTGTGGCCATTTCAATACCACACAGCATCTCAGGGTCCACAAGGCCTCCAACTCCAGAACTCTAAAATCTTGCAAAGGATCCCAGGCAGAAGTGCTCTGTGCCCATCCTGCCTCACAGTTTTCTCTAGGTATTCTTCGTTCATCACCCTGGGACATGAGTTCTCAAGACAACCGCATCATGACTCATTCTTGTCATAAGACATGGCCCATGCCCTTCTCAATAAATTCCACCTTCCTCAGGCAGCTCTTCTGCTCAAGGTCACATCAAAACAAATCTGGACCTAACTCTGCCACTGCCACACTCACTTTAAAAAACTGATACACTTTCCATCCTTTACAGAAAGGAAAAAAAGATACAAGGAAAAAGATAATAGTAGAAGTTCATACTGCATTTCCTGCTTTCTTAATGAGCATGATGATGGAACCGAAATGCAGAATTCTTGTTTCCACAGGGACTAAAACAGTTTAAGTCACAAATGTAATTTTGTGTCACATCTCAGGCAAGAAAAATAAAAGAGGACAGTTTTCAATAATAATCCAGACCTAATACCACCATAGTCAAAAGTCAGCGAAGGCTTAAGTCAAAACAAAGTGACTGGGAGACTGTCACCACCAAGGCTTGTCTTGTATTCCTGCACCAAGCTGGCGTTGAAACCCTTCATGCAAAAAAGTGAGAAAGTTGCCTGCAAAGCTGGCACCCCGGGGCGCCTCTGAAACCAAGTGGCAGTGATTTCATTCAAGGGTAAAAATCCTGCACAGCACAGCGAGACTCACCTGTGGATGGTAATTGCTCTGGGATGCCATAATACCATAATTCACCAAGAAATTGCAAACTCAGGCAAGGAAAGGATGACAATGGAAATGTCCCTTTAACATCCTTAAACACTCACGGCCCTCAGCCTGCGGGGGCGGAGCCTCCCTAGAAGCAAGACCTACCCAGGGGCGGGAGACAATGGTTGGAGGGGAAAAGAGGCGGAGGAAAAAAGAGCAAGATGCGAACAAGGCAGTGCCACTGACCGTGTCGAGGAGAGCGGAGGGCTCCGGCTGCGTGTCCTTGGCTGCAGGAGCGGGCGGCGGCGGAGGGAAGTTGGGGCTGAAAACCATGAGGTCGCTCTTGGCAGCGCCGTCCGCCACGCACAGGCTGCGGCTGTGGCGCTGCGAGTACGACCAGCTGCCCACTTCGCTGGCGCACACGAGCGTCGTGGGCCCGGGCCCCGAGAGCACGGCCGCCCGCGGCGCCCAGCGCGACGCCCCGTACAGCACCACGGCCAGCAGGAAGAGGCTGGACACGGCGCAGATGGCCACCACCAGCCACACGTTGGTGGCCGCGCTCGCCGCCCCGGCCCCGAGCTCCACGCCCGCCGCCGAGCGCGACACCGCCGACAACGACGACGACGACGAAGATCCCGCGGCCAGCGCCGCCTCGGCGGCCTCGAGCAGCGACACGCTGAGCGTGGCCGTGGCCGAGCGCGCCGGCTCGCCGTGGTCGCGCACGACGATCAGCAGCCTCTGGCGAGGCCCGTCCGCCTCGTCCAGCGCCCGCGCCGTGCTCACCTCGCCGCTGTAGAGCCCCACGCGGAACGGGCCCTTGCCCCGCGGCTCCCACAGCTCGTAGCGCAGCCACGCGTTGTAGCCCGAGTCGGCGTCCACGGCGCGGATCTTGGCCACCACCTGGCCCGCGGGCGCGCCCCACGCCGCCCACGCCCACAGCGTGCCCGACTCCGAGCCCGCCCCCGCCAGCGCCAAAGCCGCCTCCGCCGCCACGCCGCCCGCCTCCGCTGCCGAGCCCGCGGGCGGCAGCAGCGCCGGCGCGTTGTCGTTCTCGTCCAGCACGAACAGCTGCACCGTGGCGTTGCCGCTCAGCGGCGGCTCCCCCGCGTCCACCGCGCGCACCTCGAACTGCAGCACCTGCAGCTCCTCGTAGTCCAAGGGCTGCAGCGCCCACAGCCGCCCGCTCTCCGCGTCCACCGACACGTAGCTCGACGCCGGACGCCACCCGCTGACACCCGACGACGACCCCACGACCCCGCCGCCGCGGCCCACGCCCACGCCGCCGTCCCACACCGAGTAGCTGACGCGCCCGTTGGCCGCCTCGTCCGGGTCCCGCGCCCACAGCCGCGCCAGCTCCGCGCCCGCCGCGTTGTTCTCCCGCGCCAGCACCGTGTACACGGCCTGCGCGAACAAGGGCGCGTTGTCGTTCACGTCCGACACCGGCACCCGCAGCCCGCGGCTGGCGCGCAGCGCCGGCGCCCCGCCGTCCTCCGCACGCACCTCCACCTCGTACTCCGACACCCGCTCCCGGTCCAGCGCCTCGCGCAGCACCAGCGAGTACGAGCCCGCGAACGTCGCCTCCAGACCGAACGGCGACGCCGGCCACACCCAGCACCGCACGCGACCGTTCTCCCCCGAGTCCCGGTCCGACACGCTCAGCAGGGCCACCACCGTCCCCAACGACGCGTCCTCGGGCACCGGCACCGACAGCGACGTCACCCACACCTCCGGCGCATTGTCGTTCACGTCCAGCACCTCCAGTTCCACGTTGCAGTGACCCGACAGCGGGGGTGTCCCTTGGTCTGTCGCTTCAATACGAAAATCAAATATACTGACTTCTTCGAAGTCCAGGGCTGCTGTGAGGTGAATTTCCCCGGTATTCGGGTTGATGGATATCACATCTTTTCCACTCGGGGGAATGAAGCTGGTCGCTATATAGGTCACTTTGCTATTACTTCCCAAATCCGGATCCGTGGCATTCACCCTTGTCACCAGCGTCCCCACCTCAGCACTCTCCAGAATCTGCACTTTATACACTGACTGATTGAACTGGGGCGCGTTGTCGTTCGCGTCCAGCACCGAGATCACCAGCTCCATTGTCCCTGTCAGAGACGGCCGGCCCCCGTCAGTCGCCGTCAGCACCAAGTGGTGCACGGGAATCGTCTCGCGGTCCAGAGATTTCGTTAAAACCAGTTCGGGTACAGTATTTCGCTCATTCGATTTTTGTAAATCCAGAGAGAAATGCTCGCTGGGGCTGAGTGTATAGGTGAGCTGAGCGTTCGCTCCGATATCCGCATCCGACGCGCCCTCCAGCGGGAAACGAGACCCAGGCACAGACAGTTCCGCGATGCTGAGGTTTTTCCGGGCGGCGGGGAAGACGGGGGCATTGTCGTTGATGTCGGTGACCTCCAGCTGCACATGGAAGACGCGCAGCGGCCGCTCCAGCAGCACCTCCAGGCGCAGCGCGCACGGCGCGCTCTTGCCGCACAGCTCCTCCCGGTCCAGCCGCGAGCTCACCACCAGCGCGCCGCTCGCCCCGCTCACCTCCACGCTCGCCCGCCGGCCCGGCGCCACCAGCCGCAGCCGCCGCGCCTCCGCCTCGCCCGCCTCCAGGCCCAGGTCCTGCGCCAGACGGCCCACCACCGTGCCGGCCTTGGCTTCCTCCGGCACCGAGTAGCGCACCTGCCCGCCCGACAGCGCCCAGGCCGCCTGCAGCACCAGCACCCGCACCACCGCCGCACAACAACGCTCGCCCATCCTTCCTGCCGCGCCGCCCGCCGCCGCCGCTCTGCCTGCCGGCCCCGGCCCGGGCCCCGCACGGCTCCCCGCCGCCGCCCGGACGCACCGGCTCTGCTGCCCGGCCCCAGCCGCCCCCCCGCGCTCACAGCCGGGCTCTCCGCCGCACCGGGGCGGAGCCGCCCACACGGACCCGTTCCTGAGCCTGCAGCGACACCGTGCGCTGCTCCGCCGCCGCACACGCTCTGTGACAGTGCCTGTGCCTCCGCTCCGTCATGGCCACCTTCTCTTCCGTTTCTTCTTACCGTGCTGCTTTTGTATTTTATCCTTTGGACTTTTTCCTCTGCTTTCTTCTTACCCCTTCCTGTATCTCGCCAGGCGCCTCCAGAGTCAGACTGCAGAAAAAACAAGCTGGATCCACCAACTCGACTTACGTAGCATTAGCGTCGGACCGCGGAATAGTCCAATCGAGGCGGGGACGCTGGAGAACCAGCCCCACCAAGCGATTAGAGGTAAAGTCGTTTCATACTGCTGATGTCCTTTGCTGACCTTTTCTTCTTTTTGTCATCTTTGATCTTTACTTACCTCCTTGTGTAATACCTTCAAAGCATCTTCTCTCTTTCTCTTCTCTCATTCCTTTTATGTCTTCCTTTCTCACTCTTCCCCCTTTCTCTTTACAGTGAGAGCATCTGTGACATACCAGTAGATTCGTCCATCCATCCTCCCCTTCTTCCATTTTCCCATCTGCCTCCTACTCTTCACTGTCCTTATGCACACACATACTCTCTTCTTCCTCATCTCCATTACCAATGTATTTTTCCATTACTTCCCTCTCCCCATGAAGCACAGACACGCCACTCATGATAGTTCTTGTTCCTCTCCATTGACATCTTTCATCTCTCCACTCAAGGAGCAAACTTCCTGCTCACTTCAAGTCTGTGCCAGACTGACAGAGTGCTCCTACACCTCACCTTTTGGAAGGAAATCACACTCTTCAGGCTCCATTCTCTCAAGGGAGAGAATTCACAGCCTCTGAAACACAGACCAAATCCCTAGGTACTTTGACATTGCTGTAAAGAGACTTGACTAAGCACAAACAACCCTATGAATCTCCTTCAGGAACTCAAAGCCATCAAGGCCCAGCACACCAATCCATCCTGAATGCTGAACACCACAGCTCCTGAACACTCTTCACATACTCTGAGAAAGAGCTGTTCTTCAGGCCCCATTTGCCCCCTGTATGTTGAGTGTAAATTTCTGACTTCATATTTCAGGCAGGCCAGCAGAGTCAGAAACACACAGCAAGAATGTCCAACCCCAGGGGCATATTGCCCGTGCAATTCCTCTGTGCAGTCTAATCCACAGGGTAAAGGCAACAAAACCATTTTATTTGTGTCATTTTCTCAGAGAACACAGCCCTGACTCCCAACACATCCATTCTGAGAAATGTATTAGGGTCCCTCCTCAATCTGTGCTTGCTGTTATTTGCTTGAACTGTGTCTGGAGAAAGAAGATACGAATGGGAGGAGGCAGTGGTGCTCTGCTGATCCACTAAAGCAATCAAAGAACATTTCAAACTGGAAGGATTATCAAGTCCATAAGGATTATCAAGTCCAACTCCAAATCCAGGCACATTTGGTCAATCCAAAACAAAGATACCATGACTAAATACATAAAAAGGTGCAACAGTATTTATGACTCATCTTCCTTAGGTAGCAGGAACTTACCTGAAGCATCCCTGGCTCATTCTTCAGAAAATATTTACTGTCAAGGGAGGGAATTGGTTCTGAAGCATATTTTCTTTTAATGTTATCACAGATTTCTGGGGAAGATGAATAGGGGGGAATGATCCACATTCTGCAAAAGCCTCTAAATCACTGAACAGAGCACAATGCTCCTTCATGTACTTTTATCACATGCTAAGTAGAAGAGATCCTGCAAATCTAAGGTCATTCTCCCAACCTCAACCTCAGCTTAGAAGACTGGAAAATCTATCCCTCATACTGATAGTCAACTACTGGAAACTCTGCTACTTGACAGCTGCCAAAATTCAGCAGTCTGCATTTCATCCACTGTTACCAACACATGGCAAATGCAAAAGGATAAAAAAATAAAAAAGATGGAATGTTTTGGTAAAAGGAGAGAAGAAAACTAGAAGGTCCCATTCCACCATATCAAAATGCCAGGTCTGGCAACTTCTTGGTTATGGACAGAAGTTTTCCCACTCCCTATCAAGACAATAGCAGAAATATAAACAAGGAGAGCTTCAGAGAAGGCTGACCAAGCAAGACTGATGATTGGAAAAGCTGCTGTTTCACCAATATCATATTTTCAAAAGCAAGTGATCTAAATTGTTTATGGAAGATGTCTTCACATCTGACAGGAAGAGCACAAAGAATATCAAGGACACATAAGACTTCAGAAGGACATGAGAGAATCCCAGGAGAGCAACCCTGGGTGACAGGTGGCTTCACAAGGTTTTCCAGTGGAATTCTCTATCCCAAGCTCTGGGAAATCAATCTCCAGCTAAGCAGCTGGAGCTTTTCTTCCCCAGTGATAGTGCTTATGCTACACAGCATCTCCATTTCCTCAGTAAAAAATCTTCTCCACTCAGTCACCCTACCCATGAGACAGAGCCCAGGCAGTACTCCCTGCCACTTGGAGGATTACAGCTGTAGCAGCCAAACTGCCCCACCAAAACAGCTTGACCCAGCAATAAAACCCACTCTGAGCATGATCCAGGCTTTTGCAAATCCCCACCCTCCCTCACATTTGGCATAAAGAACATATGAACAGATGCCAAGCCACAGAATATCTGGCGGACTCTGTGAAATTCAATGTAAACATCCTGAGCTTTTTAGTTATCTTAGGTGGAAACACCACAGAGCTGCACATTGGAGATGTTTGAAATTCTGTGATCACAGTGACAGCTCTGATCCTGGCACAGACTAATTTTATTTTGAGACAACCATAACAAAAGCCGAAGCATAGGCAGAGTCACAATATCAATTCTGGGGGAGAATTTCTACCATAACATAAGAGATGAGTTGCTCTGCAGGGTTTGGTGTGGCCATGCAGGTATCAGGGTTAAGCATGACCAGGGAACGCCCCGTTTCTACTGAGGCTGTCCCTGCAAGTGCTCAGGTGATAAGGCAGGAGATATGAGGCACACACAGATTTATGCTCTCTTTCTCATCACATCCTCTTGCAAATCCCACTTGACAAGCAGCAAGGAACCATCCTGACAAAATCAACAGCTGAGGAAGCTGCTTTAGACGTGGACTCCTACACAAGGACTTCAGCACGCTCAAGTCCTACCCTCCCACAGTGCCTTCCTCAAAAGACGGAAGTGGTTCATTAAACATCATTCATCATTGCATTTCCTCTTACCAGCACATTCCATGCAGTAATGATGTATCAGCACAAACCTCTGTCTGTTTTGGGAGAACTTCATCACCTCAAAGAACTTTGTGGCCATTTCAACACCACACAGCATCTCAGGGTCCACAAGGCCTCCAAGTGCAGAACTCTAAAATCTTGCAAAGGATCCCAGGCAGAAGCACTCTGAGCCCATCCTGCCTCACAGTTTTCTCTACGAATCCTTCATTCATCACTCTGGGACATGAGTTCTCAAGACAACCGTATCATGACTCATTCTTTTCATAAGACATGGCCCATGCCCTTCTCAATAAATTCCAACTTCCTCAGGCAGCTCTTCTGCTCAAGGTCTCATCAAAACTAAACTGGACCTAACTGTGCCACTGCCACACTCACTTTAAAAAACATGATACACTTTCCATCCTTTACAGAAAGGAAAAAAGATACAAGGAAAAAAATAATAGTATAAGTCCATACTCCATTTCCTGCTTTCTTAATGAGCCTGTTGGTGGAACCTAAATGCAGAATTGTTGTTTCCACAGGGAATCAAATAGTTGAAATACAAGTGTAATTTTGTGTCACATCTCAGGCAAGGAAAATGAAACAGGAGAGTTTTCAGTAACAATACAGACCTAATACCAACATAGGCAAAAGTCAGGGAAGGCTTAAGTCAAAACCACGTGACTGGGGGACTATCACCAAGGTTTGTCTTGTATTCCTGCACCAAGCTGGCATTGAAACCCTTCACTCAAAAAAGTAACAAACTAGCCTACAAAGCTGGGACCCCGGGCACCTCTCAGTGCAACAGGCAATGATTTCATTCCTGACTAAAATTCCTGCGTAGCACAGCGAAATTCACCTGCGGTTGGTAGCAGTTCTGGAGTGCAAAAATAACTTAATTCAGCCTCCACGCACCAAGAAATTGCAACTTCAGGTGAGGAAAGGCCGACAATGGAAATGTCCCTTTAACATCTTTAAACACCCAGTGCCCTCAGTCTGCGGGGGCGGAGCCTCGCTGCAAGCAAGAAATACCCAGGGGGCAGAGAGAATGGGCGGAGAAAAGAGACTGCGAAGGAAAGAGCGAGAGGCGAAAAAGGTATTGCCACACTGACCGTGTCGAGGAGAACGGAGGGCTCCGGCTGCGTGTCCTTGGCTGCAGGAGCGGGCGGCGGCGGAGGGAAGTTAGGGCTGAAAACCATGAGGTCGCTCTTGGCAGCGCCGTCCGCCACGCACAGGCTGCGGCTGTGGCGCTGCGAGTAGGACCAGCTGCCCACTTCGCTGGCGCACACGAGCGTCGTGGGCCCGGGCCCCGAGAGCACGGCCGCCCGCGGCGCCCAGCGCGACGCCCCGTACAGCACCACGGCCAGCAGGAAGAGGCTGGACACGGCGCAGATGGCCACCACCAGCCACACGTTGGTGGCCGCGCTCGCCGCCCCGGCCCCGAGCTCCACGCCCGCCGCCGAGCGCGACACAACTGAGGACGACGCCGAAGATCCCGCGGCCAGCGCCGCCTCGGCGGCCTCGAGCAGCGACACGCTGAGCGTGGCCGTGGCCGAGCGCGCCGGCTCGCCGTGGTCGCGCACGACGATCAGCAGCCTCTGGCGAGGCCCGTCCGCCTCGTCCAGCGCCCGCGCCGTGCTCACCTCGCCGCTGTAGAGCCCCACGCGGAACGGGCCCTTGCCCCGCGGCTCCCACAGCTCGTAGCGCAGCCACGCGTTGTAGCCCGAGTCGGCGTCCACGGCGCGGATCTTGGCCACCACCTGGCCCGCGGGCGCGCCCCACGCCGCCCACGCCCACAGCGTGCCCGACTCCGAGCCCGACCCCGCCAAAGCCGCCTCCGCCGCCATGCCGTCCGCCTCCGCTGCCGAGCCCGCGGGCGGCAGCAGCGCCGGCGCGTTGTCGTTCTCGTCCAGCACGAACAGCTGCACCGTGGCGTTGCCGCGCAGCGGCGGCTCCCCCGCGTCCACCGCGCGCACCTCGAACTGCAGCACCTGCAGTTCCTCGTAGTCCAAGGACTGCAGCGCCCACAGACGCCCGCTCTCCGCGTCCACCGACACGTAGCTCGACGCCGGACGCCACCCGCTGCCACCCGACGATGAAGAGCCCGCGGCGCCGCCCACGCCCACGCCGCCGTCCCACACCGAGTAGCTGACGCGCCCGTTGGCCGCCTCGTCCGGGTCCCGCGCCCACAGCCGCGCCAGCTCCGCGCCCGCCGCGTTGTTCTCCCGCGCCAGCACCGTGTACACGGCCTGCGCGAACAAGGGCGCGTTGTCGTTCACGTCCGACACCGGCACCCGCAGCCCGCGGCTGGCGCGCAGCGCCGGCGCCCCGCCGTCCTCCGCACGCACCTCCACCTCGTACTCCGACACCCGCTCCCGGTCCAGCGCCTCGCGCAGCACCAGCGAGTACGAGCCCGCGAACGTCGCCTCCAGACCGAACGGCGACGCCGGCCACACCCAGCACCGCACGCGACCGTTCTCCCCCGAGTCCCGGTCCGACACGCTCAGCAGGGCCACCACCGTCCCCAACGACGCGTCCTCGGGCACCGGCACCGATAGCGACGTCACCCACACCTCCGGCGCGTTGTCGTTCACATCCAGCACCTCCAGTACCACCTTGCAATGACCCGACAGCGGGGGTGTTCCCTTATCTGTCCCTTTAATGTGTAGTTCGTATAAAGTAACTGTCTCGAAGTCCAGGGCACCTGTCAGTCTGATCTCTCCACTATTTGCATCGATGCTGAATAAATCATCTGCTGCGGGGGGAACAATAGTATCAACCACATATACCAATTCACCATATATTCCCGTGTCGGAATCCGTGGCATTCACCCGCGCTACGAGTGTCCCCTCTGATGCATTTTCGGGCAAAACTACGTTATACACAGATTGGTTGAATTGGGGCGCATTGTCGTTCACGTCCAGCACGGAGATCACCAGCTCCATTGTCCCCGACAGAGACGGCCGGCCCCCGTCAGTCGCCGTCAGCACCAACCGATGCACGGGAATCGTCTCGCGGTCCAGAGATTTCGTGAGTACCAGAAACAGGGACTTACTGCGAGAATTACTGTTCTCTTCCTCTATTCTAAAGTGATCGCTGGGGCTGAGTGTGTAGGTGAGCTGCGCGTTCGCTCCGATATCCGCATCCGACGCGCCCTCCAGCGGGAAACGAGACCCCGGCGGAGTCGTCAGTTCCGCGATGCTGAGGTTTTTCCGGGCGGCGGGGAAGACGGGGGCATTGTCGTTGATGTCGGTGACCTCCAGCTGCACATGGAAGACGCGCAGCGGCCGCTCCAGCAGCACCTCCAGGCGCAGCGCGCACGGCGCGCTCTTGCCGCACAGCTCCTCCCGGTCCAGCCGCGAGCTCACCACCAGCGCGCCGCTCGCCCCGCTCACCTCCACGCTCGCCCGCCGGCCCGGCGCCACCAGCCGCAGCCGCCGCGCCTCCGCCTCGCCCGCCTCCAGGCCCAGGTCCTGCGCCAGACGGCCCACCACCGTGCCGGCCTTGGCTTCCTCCGGCACCGAGTAGCGCACCTGCCCGCCCGACAGCGCCCAGGCCGCCTGCAGCACCAGCACCCGCACCACCGCCGCACAACAACGCTCGCCCATCCTTCCTGCCGCGCCGCCCGCCGCCGCCGCTCTGCCTGCCGGCCCCGGCCCGGGCCCCGCACGGCTCCCCGCCGCCGCCCGGACGCACCGGCTCTGCTGCCCGGCCCCAGCCGCCCCCCCGCGCTCACAGCCGGGCTCTCCGCCGCACCGGAAAGGAGCCGCCCACACGGACCCGTTCTTGAGCCTGCAGCGACACCGTGCGCTGCTCCGCCGCCTCACACGCTCCGCGACAGCGCCTGTGCCTCCGCTCCGTCATGGCCATCTCCTCTGCTCTTTCTTGTTACAGTGCTCCTTTTATATTTTATCCTTTGGAGTTTTACTGCTGCTCTCTTCTTACCCATTCTAGTATCTCGTGTGCCGCATCCAGCGCCGCACAGGAAACAAAAGTATTCGGATCCACCAGCTCTAATTACGTGATATCAGAGCTGGAATGCACAACTGTAACCGAGTAAGAGCCTGTTGACAACCAGCTCCGGCCAGCGCTTTGAGTCAATGTCCGTGAGTAATCCTGATTTTAAATTTCTTCTCTTCGTAATCTCCCATTCTTATTTCTCTCCTTGTGCCATTCTTTCTTAGCATGTTCTTTCTGTTTTTCTTTCTCTTCTTCTTTTCCTTCTTTTTTTCTCTCCTTTGTCACCTTCTTCCTTTTTCGTGTATACTGGTAGTGTCCGTGAATTGCCAGTAAATTCATTTATAGATTGTCCCTTTCTCTCTCTCTTCTAATGCTTTCTTTTTTCCTTCTCTTTCTCTATATCCATCTTTCCTTCCTTCAGTGCAATCTTCTTGCTTTCAATTTTCTCCCATTTCCATCCTCTGTTCACTTTTCCCTTACCAAGAAGAGAATCGCCTTATCATCTCTTCAACATTCTTGACATGGTGTAGCAACAAATTCTTTGGAAAAAGCTGTCATTCCTTTTCCCTTTTGACTTCAAGGAAGCATTCAGACAAGGCATGGCAGCATGCCCCAAATTTCAAAAAGCTTCTCGTTGACATACAATGTTCTACATCAAAACCAAGTAATTAAAGGCACGCAGGGCAGATGTCTTCACAAGCAGCAAAACCAGAAAGAACAGTGTCCTAAGAGATGCAGAACTTCTGGATGTCCTGATAGGATTCCAGAAGAGCAGCACTGTGTCGTGGGATCGCCCTCACGATATTCTACTGTGATCCTGTATCTTACACCCTGGGAACTGGGATCTCCACAGCTAGGCAGACATTCTCTATTCCCTCCCCAAACCCCAAAAACGTACTCAAATTCTTTCCTTTACCTCATGTCTGGCACAAATATACAGCGTGCTGCAAATCCATTCTGTTCCTCTTTGACTTTTCCCTCGTGCCAGGATGCTTTGTGCCTTTTCAGCGATAGCAGATAAAAACCGAGTTCTCAAATGTTTGTAATTGGAGTAGTGAGCAATATTGATCCCAATCCCCACAGACCTTCTTCAAGAGATCACACCAAAAGCACAAGTGCACTCAAAATGTTAACCGGATGAGAGCATTTCAAGAACATAAAACCAGAGCAGGGCTGCTCTGTAGATGTGGAGGTTTGATGTGTACATTCAGACACCAGAATAAGCCATGTGTGAAAACAGGACACACCATCTCTACCCAGACTGATTGTGTAAGACCACAAGAAGGGGAAGAATAGCACCAGATTAAACCCATCTCTTCAACTGCCCTTAAAAATCATCTCTGAAAAGATGAAACACAGACCACCATGGCAAGAGCTGTGGAAGCTGCTATAAATACTCTACAATACATATGGAAAGCAGGTTGTAGTGCCACCCTCCCACAACAACACCCCCAAAACAGCAGCAAAAATGTTCATCAGTCTGCATGTTACCAGCTGTTAACCAACACATTCCCTGTGTCAGGCCAGAGGCAGCACAAGGAACTGTTTCTGATGGAGATATTCATAATCTCAAAGGACTCTGTGGCCATTTCAGTACCATGTATTATCTCAAGATGCAGAAGGTCTGCAACATCAGATGCTTGGAACATAGAAATGATCCTGGGCAGAAACACTCTGGTCCCATCACGCCTCCTGCTTTCCTCTAAGCATCTCCATTCCCCAGTCTTTAACATTCTCTAGAAAATTATACAATTCCCATTCCAGTTCTCCTATTATATGACTCATTGTCTCACAAATGATTTCAGGTTCCCTCAGAGGAGGCTTCCCAGGGCTCAAGGTCACCTTTCAAACCAGGACATGGCCAGGAACTGCTCAGTGTCACTGCCACATTCACCTCTGTGACAAGGCACAATTTTCTTTCCTACCTCAAGTGACAATTAGACTTTGCTTAAATCTAAAGTCTAATTAAGACTTAAATTAGTCTAAATTGGTCTTTAGTCTAAAGGTTTCCCAGCAGTGAGAACACTGTGAAATCCACACATATGACATCACATTCATGGTCTGACAGACTCTGCAGGTGCATCTTGAGCTCTGGTTGTGAGACCTGACACCAATATTTACTGGAGCAATCATGCTGGGACAGCTCTCATGGCAAAGGACACTTGATGTCATGCTGAGAGAGACCAGGCAACATGATGATGAGCTTACCAATGCACTGGCTATTTTACTGTGTAGAAGAAATTTTTTGTTGTCGTTGTTTAGAAGAGGATTTACAGGGTACTTCTAAAGGTGTTCCAAATGTAAATATTAAAAAAATACCAAAAAAAGGTCAGTGTTCATCACGTCACCTGTTCATCCAGGAATGCAAATTAACAACTACTAACAAGAACTGGGCGGAAAACAACCATGAAAAGGCCATAAACCCTTCCTACTTTCCATAATGACATGGGGACAGAAGTCCAAATTATCTTCTTGCCTTGTATCTTTTGTAGAGAACAAATGACAGAACATGACTCCACAGAAGAAGCCACAAGTGATACCACCACGGTCAGCAGTCAGCAACGGCAATGAGCAGATAAACAGCGCCTGGCAGGCTGTCACCACCACAGCCTAACCTGCTCACCTTCAGCAACCTCGAGTGAAAAACCTACACGAAAAGCAAGAAGGAACATTGTGTCTAAAACTGAAGCCTAGAGGTATCACAGGACAGCTCTCATCACAATCAGCAGAGATTTCATTCTAGGGCAGAACAATTCACATCCACAGCTGCATAAGGTGCGTACCCTAAGGGATTACAGCGATACCCTCCCTCGTCAAGGACAAGCCAGCAAATACAAAGGTGCAATTAACACATCTAAACACCCATCGCCTTCAGGCTGCGGGGGCAGAGCCCGGCTGATAAAAGAAAGGGTTTGGGAAAAGAGAAACAAGGAACACAGGGGCAGATATTAGAGGCGAGCAAAGCAGTGCCACACTGACCGTGTCGAGGAGAGCGGAGGGCTCCGGCTGCGTGTCCTTGGCTGCAGGAGCGGGCGGCGGCGGAGGGAAGTTGGGGCTGAAAACCATGAGGTCGCTCTTGGCAGCGCCGTCCGCCACGCACAGGCTGCGGCTGTGGCGCTGCGAGTAGGACCAGCTGCCCACTTCGCTGGCGCACACGAGCGTCGTGGGCCCGGGCCCCGAGAGCACGGCCGCCCGCGGCGCCCAGCGCGACGCCGCGTACAGCACCACGGCCAGCAGGAAGAGGCTGGACACGGCGCAGATGGCCACCACCAGCCACACGTTGGTGGCCGCGCTCGCCGCCCCGGCCCCGAGCTCCACGCCCGCCGCCGAGCGCGACACAACTGAGGACGACGCCGAAGATCCCGCGGCCAGCGCCGCCTCGGCGGCCTCGAGCAGCGACACGCTGAGCGTGGCCGTGGCCGAGCGCGCCGGCTCGCCGTGGTCGCGCACGACGATCAGCAGCCTCTGGCGAGGCCCGTCCGCCTCGTCCAGCGCCCGCGCCGTGCTCACCTCGCCGCTGTAGAGCCCCACGCGGAACGGGCCCTTGCCCCGCGGCTCCCACAGCTCGTAGCGCAGCCACGCGTTGTAGCCCGAGTCGGCGTCCACGGCGCGGATCTTGGCCACCACCTGGCCCGCGGGCGCGCCCCACGCCGCCCACGCCCACAGCGTGCCCGACTCCGAGCCCGCCCCCGCCAGCGCCAAAGCCGCCTCCGCCGCCGCCGCCACGCCGCCCGCCTCCGCTGCCGAGCCCGCGGGCGGCAGCAGCGCCGGCGCGTTGTCGTTCTCGTCCAGCACGAACAGCTGCACCGTGGCGTTGCCGCTCAGCGGCGGCTCCCCCGCGTCCACCGCGCGCACCTCGAACTGCAGCACCTGCAGCTCCTCGTAGTCCAAGGACTGCAGCGCCCACAGCCGCCCGCTCTCCGCGTCCACCGACACGTAGCTCGACGCCGGACGCCACCCGCTGCCACCCGACGATGAAGAGCCCGCGGCGCCGCCCACGCCCACGCCGCCGTCCCACACCGAGTAGCTGACGCGCCCGTTGGCCGCCTCGTCCGGGTCCCGCGCCCACAGCCGCGCCAGCTCCGCGCCCGCCGCGTTGTTCTCCCGCGCCAGCACCGTGTACACGGCCTGCGCGAACAAGGGCGCGTTGTCGTTCACGTCCGACACCGGCACCCGCAGCCCGCGGCTGGCGCGCAGCGCCGGCGCCCCGCCGTCCTCCGCACGCACCTCCACCTCGTACTCCGACACCCGCTCCCGGTCCAGCGCCTCGCGCAGCACCAGCGAGTACGAGCCCGCGAACGTCGCCTCCAGACCGAACGGCGACGCCGGCCACACCCAGCACCGCACGCGACCGTTCTCCCCCGAGTCCCGGTCCGACACGCTCAGCAGGGCCACCACCGTCCCCAACGACGCGTCCTCGGGCACCGGCACCGACAGCGACGTCACCCACACCTCCGGCGCGTTGTCGTTCACGTCCACCACCTCCAGCACCACCTTGCAGTGACCCGACAGAGAGGGTGTGCCCTTATCCCTCGCTTCGATTTGTATCTCATATAAACGAACTTCCTCATAGTCCACGGAGTCCGCCAGATTAATTTCACCCGTCCTCGCATTTAAAACGAAATTTTTCATCCCCATTTCAGGAAAAGTATTGCTCACACTAAATGTCACTTCTCCATTACTTCCCAAATCAGGATCGGTGGCATTCACTCTTGCCACCAGCGTACCCACCGCAGCACTCTCTGGCAGCTGCACTTTATACACAGACTGGTTGAATTGAGGAGCGTTGTCGTTGGCATCCTCGACCGAGATCACCAGCTCCATCGTCCCTGTCAGAGACGGCCGGCCCCCGTCAGTCGCTATCAGCACCAACCGGTGCACGGGAATCGTCTCGCGGTCCAGAGATTTCGTGAGTACCAGAAACAGGGATTCTCGGTATTCCTCACTCCGGTGCAAATCCAGAGAGAAATGCTCGCTGGGGCTGAGAGTGTAGGTCAGCTGCGCGTTCGCTCCGATATCCGCATCCGACGCGCCCTCCAGCGGGAAACGAGACCCGAGCAAAGACGATTCCGCGATGCTGAGGTTTTTCCGGGCGGCAGGGAAGACGGGGGCGTTGTCGTTGATGTCGGTGACCTCCAGCTGCACATGGAAGACGCGCAGCGGCCGCTCCAGCAGCACCTCCAGGCGCAGCGCGCACGGCGCGCTCTTGCCGCACAGCTCCTCCCGGTCCAGCCGCGAGCTCACCACCAGCGCGCCGCTCGCCCCGCTCACCTCCACGCTCGCCCGCCGGCCCGGCGCCACCAGCCGCAGCCGCCGCGCCTCCGCCTCGCCCGCCTCCAGGCCCAGGTCCTGCGCCAGACGGCCCACCACCGTGCCGGCCTTGGCTTCCTCCGGCACCGAGTAGCGCACCTGCCCGCCCGACAGCGCCCAGGCCGCCTGCAGCACCAGCACCCGCACCACCGCCGCACAACAACGCTCGCCCATCCTTCCTGCCGCGCCGCCCGCCGCCGCCGCTCTGCCTGCCGGCCCCGGCCCGGGCCCCGCACGGCTCCCCGCCGCCGCCCGGACGCACCGGCTCTGCTGCCCGGCCCCAGCCGCCCCCCCGCGCTCACAGCCGGGCTCTCCGCCGCACCGGGGCGGAGCCGCCCACACGGACCCGTTCCTGAGCCTGCAGCGACACCGTGCGCTGCTCCGCCGCCGCACAGGCTCCGCATCTTCGCCCCAGCTCCCGATCCACCAGAGGTATGTTCTCTGCCCGTATTTTGCTGTCGTGCTCCTCGTTTTTTTCCTTTGCGGCTTCCACTTTCTTTGCACGTAATCTTTCATTTCTTCTTCTTGTTTCTTCACTGCCCTTTTCATTTGGCTTGCTCCCTTGCAATTCCTTCTTTTCAGTCATGTTTCGTTTCTATTTCCTTTTTTTCTTTGTCCCCTTTTGTCTTTCTTCATTGTCTCTGTTCTTTTTCGTCCTTGATATGCCACTCTCCATTCTTTCCACTCCTTTCCCATCTCCTTCCACCCACCTCTATTCTTTAGCCACACTTGAAGGTGGCCAGTTTTCTCCGGCGCCGCAGAGATCATCAAATCTGGCACCATCAGCGCTACAGGAGATAATTGCTGGGGAGCTGTGCTGCTCCAACCAAGGCTGTTAGGAACCAACTCTGCTCAATATCTACTGATAACTTCACTGCGTGCTGGTCAGGTCTGTGGTCTGTTTTATATTTCCATTCTGTCCTTCATTTCTTACTTTCATTCTGGTTTTACTTTTATTTGTATGGGTTCATTATTTTCTTTATTACTACTACTCCTACTGTTGTTGTTACCATTTTCCTTATGCTATTAGTATTTTCCCCATTCCATTTACCCTCTTTCCCTTCTCTTTCTTTGATCTTTCTCTTTGTTGTTTCAGTCCTCCTTGTCCCTGTCCTTGTTCTTTTCTCCCCTCCTCGTCTATTTCTGTTTTGTCTCTTTGATCGTCCATTTATTTTCCATCCCTAAAATATTTTCCCAATCCTTGTGATGCTTTTGGAATATCTCTCTTTCTTCTTCTTTTACCTGACTTCATGTATCTCCTTGTTTAACTGGTTTGGTTTTTTTAATCATCTTTTTTCAGTTTTCCTCCTTTCTCTTCTCCCTTCCTCTCCTCCTTTCTTGTCATTGCTTCCTCTGCTGTTCTACCTCCAAAATTATATGTTCTGGAAAATTTTTCCTTCAACAAAATATTTTAAAAACACCTACAGCACCCCTGCCAGGAACCACAGACATGCCCTTGGGGCCTGAGTCTCATTTCTCCTCCCTACACCTCCTGTTCACGTGGAGAGGGAGCAATCTGCTTGCTGTCCATGCACCTCCAACTTCCCTCCCTCCAGAAAAAGGACACACTCTTCAATCTCCAGTGCGCTCAAGGACCCAGCAATAACACAGCAAGGCAGCCAGATGGCAAAGAACAGCTCTACTACATCAAAAGAGGTTCCACCACTCTCTGACACAGATGCTGAAGCCACAATTATTGGGATATCTGTGCATAGAGGCCCAAAAGAGTTCAAACAAATCAGGGAATTTTCTGTTTCCAGAACTCAAACCTGTCACAGCCGAACATGACAACCCTCCTTAAAGACCTAAAAGAGCACTGGGCAACCACAGCTCCTGAGGACTCCTCATGTATCTCAGTCCTTCCTGAATCACTTTCCTCTTGCATGTTCTATATTCTTCTCTTCCTTTCTGGAAGGCATCTGCTGCCTAGACAGCACACCAAGAACCTTGGAATCTACAAGGCCCCACGGAAATTCTCTCACTCACCTTAGAATGATCCACTTGGCACACACTCAAACAAAAGCCATGAAGGCAACACCACAACAGCGTCACTAAGAGCACTCCCTTGACCTCCTACACATCTGTTTGGCGAAATCAATGTTGGTCCCTCCTCCATTCCCACTTGCTGTCACCCACTCAGGCTGTGCCTGGAAGCATCAAACAGGAATGAGAGCAGGTAACAGCTGCTCTGCTGGTCCAATAGGGTGAATATTTTCCTGATGCAACAAAATGATGCCACAACTGAACAGGAACTAAATTACAGCAGTCTCAACAACATCCACATTTGTTCTACGACTTACCTCTTCCAAACTGATTCCTTCTTCAGAAAATAAATATTTCTGGGGCAGAAAAGCCCGTTTTAAAGGATAATTATGCTTTACACTATCAGTGTTTCTTGGGATGCTGGACAGAAATATATCACTTATGTTCCACAGAAAGCAGACAACATGCAGTCTCCATTATGCACTTCTCTCTCAGAGGAAAAAGGAAACAGACCTGTAAGCTCCAGAAATTCTCTCAAAGTAAACCTTAGAAGATAGGGATATGCATTCCCCACACTAATGGACAATGGCCCAAATATCTGCTACGTTACCAATGAGAGACAGGAACTAAACATTGCTACAAACAAACCCAGCAAAATAAAAGCATTTGCAGTTTCATAGACAGGAGAATGATAATAATAAAAAGAACTCCCATTCTCCTGTATTGGAATGCAACTTCTGGACACATCTTGGATACCAAGACCCATCTAGCAAGACAAAGAGCAGAGAGGCAATGAGGGGAAGATTCAGAAAAGTCTCCGCAGCATGATCCAAATTCCAAAATCTTCTCTCTGACCAACATCATTCCACACCAAACCCAAGTAATTAAAGGCATACAGGGAAGATGTTTTCACTAAGAGCAATACCAGGAAGAACAAGAGTGCCCTAAGATATGCAGAACTTCTGGGTGTCCTGAGAGGACACCCAGGAAAGCAGCACTTTGTGGTGGAACCATTCCTGAAGTATTCTACTGTAATCCAATATTTTGCACCCTGGGAAATGAGACTTCCACAACAAAATAGACATTCTCCATTCCCTCCCCAACTATGTATTCAAATCCTCCCCTTTCCCCATGCCTGCCACAAAGAATATAGAGAGGGCTGCAAATGCATCCCGTGATTCTTTGACTTTTCCCACATTCCAGGATGCTTTGGGCCTTTTCAGAAATAGCAGATATAAACTGAGTTCTTAAAGTTTCTGCAAATAGAGTAATGAAAATTACTGCCATAGTCCCCACAAGCCTTCTTCAAGACAATGACACCAAATCGAAACCACAAGTCCAGTCAAAATATTAAGTGGGTGGAATAATTTCTACAATAGAACACCAGAGCTGGGCTGCTCTGTAGATGTGGAGGATTGGTGTGTACATCCACTCAGGCTCACCACAATGAGCCAAGTGTGATCACAGGACTCACCATCTCTACCCAGACTGACCATGCAAGAGTACAAGAAGGGGAACAAAAGCACAACAAGATTACACCCACCCCACTCAACTGCCCTTAAATATCATGTCTCAAGAGAAGCACAGATCCACCATGGCAAGAGCTGTGGAAGCTGCTATAAGTACCTGACAATACACATGGAAACCAGTTTGTAGCGCCACCCTCCCACAACAACCGCCCTAAAAGAGCAGCAAAAATGTTCCTCAGTCTGCATGTTACCAGCTGTTACCCAACACATTCCCATTTGTCAGGCAGTACAAGAAACTGTCTCAGATAGAGATATTCAGAACCTCAAAGGATTCCGTGGCCATTTCAATACCATATATCATCTCACGGTCCAAAAGGCCTCCAACATCACACCCTTGAATCTTGGGAAAGGATCCTCTTTGATGATCCTGCCTCCTGCTAGGCATGCTCCATTCCTCCCTTTGTAACATGAATTATGGAGAAAAAGGCATCATCTCACATCTCCTATTCCTTTCATCCTATTACATGGACTGTGATTTTACAGATTATTTCCAGTTCTCTAGGACAAGTCTTCCCACTGCTCCAGAATACCATGCCACTTTTCACAACGACTCTGTCGGACCAACCAAAATGGAGAAATTACACTCTGCCGATTGAAAATACATTAGACCACAAGTCCAAATCGTCAGCTGTCCCTATAACTCTTGTAGAGGAAAATGACAAAGGATGAGGAGAGAGAGGAAACCACAGATGACACCGTCAAAGTCAGCACTCTGCAAAGGCAAAAAGGCAGCACACAGAGCCCGGGGTCTGTTACCAGCACAGCCTCCTTCTTTTGCGCTCCTACACTAAACCTCAGAGAAAACATACCAGACAGGAAGACCACTATCTGCAAAAATGACTCCTTAGAAAAGGACTTCATTTTAGAGGAAAATAATTCATATCCACGCCAGGACACCTCAGCTGCGGACCATAACAGCACAGGGGTACAGCTACACTTTTTTCACTAGAAAGCCTTCCCCTCCTACCATCAGGAGTTCTGGAACTCCGACAGGACCCTGCGACAGATGCAAAGGTGCCTTTGATTTCTTAAGCACCCGTGAAGCACCCACCGCCCTCCGGCCACAGCAATTTAACCAAAGGGGCAGAAGAAAGAGAGGAGTAGTAAGGTCGAGCAAAGTATTGGCACTGACCGTGTCGAGGAGAGCGGAGGGCTCCGGCTGCGTGTCCTTGGCTGCAGGAGCGGGCGGCGGCGGAGGGAAGTTGGGGCTGAAAACCATGAGGTCGCTCTTGGCAGCGCCGTCCGCCACGCACAGGCTGCGGCTGTGGCGCTGCGAGTAGGACCAGCTGCCCACTTCGCTGGCGCACACGAGCGTCGTGGGCCCGGGCCCCGAGAGCACGGCCGCCCGCGGCGCCCAGCGCGACGCCGCGTACAGCACCACGGCCAGCAGGAAGAGGCTGGACACGGCGCAGATGGCCACCACCAGCCACACGTTGGTGGCCGCGCTCGCCGCCCCGGCCCCGAGCTCCACGCCCGCCGCCGAGCGCGACACCACCGACAGACGACGACGCCGAAGATCCCGCGGCCAGCGCCGCCTCGGCGGCCTCGAGCAGCGACACGCTGAGCGTGGCCGTGGCCGAGCGCGCCGGCTCGCCGTGGTCGCGCACGACGATCAGCAGCCTCTGGCGAGGCCCGTCCGCCTCGTCCAGCGCCCGCGCCGTGCTCACCTCGCCGCTGTAGAGCCCCACGCGGAACGGGCCCTTGCCCCGCGGCTCCCACAGCTCGTAGCGCAGCCACGCGTTGTAGCCCGAGTCGGCGTCCACGGCGCGGATCTTGGCCACCACCTGGCCCGCGGGCGCGCCCCACGCCGCCCACGCCCACAGCGTGCCCGACTCCGAGCCCGCCCCCGCCAAAGCCGCCTCCGACGCCGCCGCGCCGCCCGCCTCCGCTGCCGAGCCCGCGGGCGGCAGCAGCGCCGGCGCGTTGTCGTTCTCGTCCAGCACGAACAGCTGCACCGTGGCGTTGCCGCTCAGCGGCGGCTCCCCCGCGTCCACCGCGCGCACCTCGAACTGCAGCACCTGCAGCTCCTCGTAGTCCAAGGGCTGCAGCGCCCACAGCCGCCCGCTCTCCGCGTCCACCGACACGTAGCTGGACGCCGGACGCCACCCGCTGCCACCCGCTGACGACGAGGAGCCCGCGGCCCCACCGCCGCCCACGCCCACGCCGCCGTCCCACACCGAGTAGCTGACGCGCCCGTTGGCCGCCTCGTCCGGGTCCCGCGCCCACAGCCGCGCCAGCTCCGCGCCCGCCGCGTTGTTCTCCCGCGCCAGCACCGTGTACACGGCCTGCGCGAACAAGGGCGCGTTGTCGTTCACGTCCGACACCGGCACCCGCAGCCCGCGGCTGGCGCGCAGCGCCGGCGCCCCGCCGTCCTCCGCACGCACCTCCACCTCGTACTCCGACACCCGCTCCCGGTCCAGCGCCTCGCGCAGCACCAGCGAGTACGAGCCCGCGAACGTCGCCTCCAGACCGAACGGCGACGCCGGCCACACCCAGCACCGCACGCGACCGTTCTCCCCCGAGTCCCGGTCCGACACGCTCAGCAGGGCCACCACCGTCCCCAACGACGCGTCCTCGGGCACCGGCACCGACAGCGACGTCACCCACACCTCCGGCGCGTTGTCGTTCACGTCCACCACCTCCAGCACCACCTTGCAGTGACCCGAAAGCGAGGGTGTCCCTTTATCTCTTGCTTCAATACGAAAATTAAATACCTTGGCTTCTTCGAAGTCTAGGGCGCCCGTAAGAAGAATTTCTCCGGTGTTCGGATTGATGGAAATCACATCTTTTCCACTTGGCGGAATAAAGTTCGTAACGGTATATGTCACCTCACTGTTAAGTCCCTCATCGGCGTCCGTGGCATTCACCCTCGTCACCAGCGTCCCCACCTCAGCGCTCTCCGGAAGCTGCACTTTATACACTGACTGGTTAAACTGGGGCCTGTTGTCGTTCGTGTCCAGCACCGAGATCACCAGCTCCATTGTCCCTGTCAGAGACGGCCGGCCCCCATCAGTGGCCATCAGCACCAACCGGTGCACGGGAATCGTCTCGCGGTCCAGAGATTTCGTTAAAACAAGTTCGGGTTCAATATTTCCATCATTCGACTTTTGTAAATCCAGAGAGAAATGCTCGCTTGGGCTGAGTGTGTAGGTGAGCTGCGCGTTCGCTCCGATATCCGCATCTGATGCGCCCTCCAGTGGGAATGGGAACCCAGGCGGGGAGCTCTCCGATAAACTGAGGTTTTTCCGGGCGGCGGGGAAGACGGGGGCATTGTCGTTGATGTCGGTGACCTCCAGCTGCACATGGAAGACGCGCAGCGGCCGCTCCAGCAGCACCTCCAGGCGCAGCGCGCATGGCGCGCTCTTGCCGCACAGCTCCTCCCGGTCCAGCCGCGAGCTCACCACCAGCGCGCCGCTCGCCCCGCTCACCTCCACGCTCGCCCGCCGGCCCGGCGCCACCAGCCGCAGCCGCCGCGCCTCCGCCTCGCCCGCCTCCAGGCCCAGGTCCTGCGCCAGACGGCCCACCACCGTGCCGGCCTTGGCTTCCTCCGGCACCGAGTAGCGCACCTGCCCGCCCGACAGCGCCCAGGCCGCCTGCAGCACCAGCACCCGCACCACCGCCGCACAACAACGCTCGCCCATCCTTCCTGCCGCGCCGCCCGCCGCCGCCGCTCTGCCTGCCGGCCCCGGCCCGGGCCCCGCACGGCTCCCCGCCGCCGCCCGGACGCACCGGCTCTGCTGCCCGGCCCCAGCCGCCCCCCCGCGCTCACAGCCGGGCTCTCCGCCGCACCGGGGCGGAGCCGCCCACACGGACCCGTTCCTGAGCCTGCAGCGACACCGTGCGCTGCTCCGCCGCCGCACACCCATCGCAACAGGACCCGTGTCGCCGCCTCGGATGGTCATGTCCCCTGCCGTGTTTTTATCCACTTCTCCTGTTTTCTTCTCTGTTTTTTTGCTGGTTTTTTTTTTTTTGTTTATTTGTTTGTTTTCTTTTTTCCTGTGTTGGCATGTGCTTGCAAATATACCTTACCTTCCTCCGTCTTTTTATTTTTCATTTTGATTTCTTGACGCTCTTTGTCTTTCACTGTCTCACTGTGTTTCCCTTTCCTTTTTTTCTTTTCCTCTCTTCATTATATCATACGTCCTTGACTTTAGTTTTTCTTCTTTTTCGTATTTCGTTTTCTTTTCACTTTTCCCCACCTTCCTTCCCTATATTTTATTCCATTTCTGTTCCCTTTCTATCATTCTCTTCTCTTCACTCCGCTGCCAGGTCTCAACTCTCAGGCGCTGCTGTGCCAACTACCCTGCAGGATTCGGGCCATCAGCGCCGGAGGTGCTCTAACCAAGGGAGTGGCTGTTAGGGAACTGCTGCGTTCTGCATCTATAGGTACAGTCTGTGCATGCTCTTCAGCTCCTTTTCTTGTTTTCTTTCTTTGTATTCTTCATTGTATTCTTTATCCTTTCTTCAATACATCCTTGTGCCATTAATTTCTATCACGTTGCTACCTTTTTTCTTTCCCCTCCTCTATTTTTTCCTTTCTGTCCTCCTTTCCTGCCCTTCTCCCTTCCTGTATGCAATGATACTGTCAGTGACATGCTAGTGATCTCTTGTAGTTTCTCAATCTCTCACTCTTCCTTTCTTCTATTGCTTATTTGTTGTCCTCTGCTTCTTTTCCTTGCCTGCATTGCTTCGTCCTTCTCTTTCTTCTCAACCTCACTTCCTTGTCCTGTCCCTTCTCTTCTTTTGTCTTTGCCTTTCCTTTGTTTCCTTACGCAACGTTTTCCATGCGATTGCATTACTTTCACCATGAAGCATGGAATGAAAGCAAGCTCTCATTCCTCTTCCCCACCATATTCCATCTGTCGAGAAGATGAACAACTCTCCTGGATTCCAGGCTATTCAAAACAGACAGAGAGCTGCTTCACCTCTCCTCCAGCTAAAAGACCACACTCTCAGCTCCTTTCCTCTCAGTGAAGAGAATTCACCACTCGGAAACACAAGCCCAAGACCCAGCTACTTCAACACCTGGGGAAAAGGTCCCAAAAGTCCAAATCAACTCAGGACACTCTTCCAATCGGGAACTTAAACCCATTGGAGCACAGTACACCAATGTGCCACGAAGGCTGAGAAAGCAGGGGAACACCACAGCTCCTGAGATCTACATTTCCGGCCTCATTTATCACATGTACCGTGAAAGCCAAGGTCTTGCTTCTCCTTTCCAGGCTGACATGCTCTGCCAGAAAAACTCAGCACCTTATCCAGGGGCTTTAGTCCCAATGGAATCTCTCTCACTTTGCAGCACACTCCACCCAGCCAAAGCTGCAAAGGTAATACCATGGCATTTCCCCCGAGAATATCCCCTCAGCTCCCAATACATCCACTCTGAAAAACACATGAGGATCCCCCCTCCATCCATCACTGCTGTCACTAATTCACACTGTGCTGGGAAGCAGATGGAACAGAATAAGCAGTGGTGCTTTGCTGGCCATGTCATAGGATACCTCAAATAGGAAGGGACCCGTAAGGATCAACAAGCCCAACTCCCAATCCAGGCAGCCTTTGGTCAACCCAATATGAAGGTTCTCAGACTCAACAGGAACAAAAGCACAACTGTCTCACACGCTCATCTTTTTTAGCTAGAAGGTACTTACCTGCAGCATCACCGGTTGCTTCTTCAGAATGGAAACTTTTTCAGGGAAGGGGAAAAGAGGAATTATGTTTTTTACCCCCAGTGTTATCAGAGATTTCTGGGGAACATGGATTGGGGAAAATAACACACATTCTTCAAAACCCTTGAAATCACTGGACAGAGCAGAGGGGAAGCAGGAGGAGTAATGGAAAGATAAAGATGTTGTCTCAGCCTCTGCTCAGAATGCTGGAAAAGCAACCCTTACACTGATAACAAATTGCCACCCAAGGCCTGCCAAAATTCATCAATCTACATTTCACCATCTGTTACCAAGACATTGCCAATGGAAGAGAAGCAAAACAGAGAAATTGACAGTTTGGTAAGAGGAGAGAATAAAAACAAAGGATCCCATTCCACTATATTTAAACACAAGCTTTGCCAATTTCTTGAAGGGCACTTCATCCACTGCCTAGCAAAATTAAGCAGGGAGTTTACCAAGGAGAAGTTCAGAGAAGTCTGGCCAAAAATGATCAAAATGTGATGAAGCTTCTATTTCACCAAGACCACTTCCCATCAAAAGCAAGTGATCCAAGTTGTCCATGACATGTGTCTGACATCTGGCAGGAAAAGCATGGAGAGTATCAAGGAATGGGGATATGCAGGACTTCTGAGAGGTTCCCAGACAAGCACCCTTGTATATTCCAGGCCTTGTTTTTCAAGGTAGTCTGCTTGCATATTCTGTCACTTGTCCATGGAAATTGCCTCTCCACAGCTAAACAGATATTCTCCAGTTCTTCCCCAATAATACAGTCCATGTTCAACACAATGTCCTCATTTCCTCAGGGAAGAAGCTTCCCCACTCAAAGTCACCCTCCTCTTGATGGATGTCTCAAGGCCTTCTCCATGCCACTTACAGGTCTACTGCCACAGTACACAGACACAGTGCCACTGTGACAGACCAGCACTTCAAACTCATTTGGAGCATAAACCAGGCCTTCAGCTCCCCTCCTAAATGGCACAAAGAACTTATGAAATGGTGCAAACTCACACAGAATTTGTCAGGCTCTTCCCACCTGTGTGAATCTCACTATGAACATGCTTTGTGCTTTCAGCCATCTCAAGGGGAAACAACATGGAGCTCTACACTAGAGTTCAGAAAGATCCTGTGATTAGTGGTGTCACAGCTGTGATCCCAGTCCACACAGACTTTAGACATGGAAGTGCTACATCAAATGCTAAAGTGCAAGTGCAGTCATGATATCAACTGTGTGGATATCCCATAGAAATGTGGATAATAGTTCCATGATATAACACTAGGCCTGAGCTGCTCTGGAGGGTTTGATGTATATGTACACATTTCAGAGTTAACTATATCAAGGGGGCATGGCACTGCTACCCAGGGTAATAGTGCAAGTGCACAAGCAGGGGAAACAAGCACACAGAGATTACCCCCACTTTCTCAACACGTCTGTTTACTAATCCCATCTGAGGAGAAGCAAGGAACCATTATTGCAAAGTCTATGAAGGTGGAAGTGACTGTGGATGCCCAGTACAGCAGGCTGAAACTCTACCCTCCCACAACTCCTTTCTCAAAATAAGCAGGCAAAGGTTCATCAGACAACATTCAGCATTCTGCATGGCATCTCCTCTTACACATCTCCTATCGTAATCACTCAGTAGCACAAGGAACTCTCTCAGGTAGAAGATATTCATAAGGTCAAAGAGTATTTTTGGCATTTCAAAACCATGTAACTATCTGAAGATCCATAAAACCTGCACACGAAGACACTTTGGACCCTGAAGATCATCCTGTGAAAGAACACTATGTGTTCATCCTGCTTCATTTCTCTAGGTATCCTGGGACATGCATTCTCAAGACAAACACATCGACTCCATTTCCTGTCTTATGTCATGGTGCATGGAATTCCAGTTCCCACAGACAGATCTTCCCACTGCTTAAGGTCATCCTTCACACCAGAAAATTGTCAGGCCCTACCCAGTAACACAGGCCACAGATTCACTCACCACTTCAAGGCCCATTTCAAGTTTACTTATCCTTCTCAGCAATGACAGAGCCACAAAACACTGACAGGCAGTATCATGCACAAGGCTGCATATGTACAAGGTGTCATGTACATGTACAGCACACTTTCTGCAGCAGACCCATTGTGTTTTGCAATTCTGTAACTATCTCAGAAGAAAGCATGACCTGGTAACAATAATCTTTTCAAAGGTGATGTCAAGAAATGTCTTAATGGAAATGGCACTGATGTAATTCTCTGAGTGGGAAACCAAAATGCTGGGGAGCATATGAGTGTAACATTCAAATCTGACCATCTATAGGAATGTTATTTGAGATTTGGTAGGGAAAGCTGGGGCTTAAGGGTTTATATTTCTTTCTTGTTGCAGAGAGGAACATTGCCCCAAGGCTTTTGAAATAATGTCACTGTCGATACAAATTTGGAAAGGGCAAAACTAGCCAGGGTGTTCCATGACCCTTCTCTGAATGGAAACAAAAATCCACAACGTAGGGACCAGGCAGCAGGAAGAGAAACAAATTTTACCTTTGCCACATTTACCTTTGGTCCCATTGGGCTGCCCGAACCCATATGTTACTAAGAAAAGCAAGGAGATACCTCAAAAAAAACCCCAAAAAACCCCAAAAAAACCAACAACAACAAAAAAACCCTCCAACACAACAGGGATAAACTCTATACTTCCTTTATTGTTTCCTTAATGATTCTAGTGGAGGAACCGACTAGATACGATTTTTCCATGGCACTCAAATAGCCACACTGCATCACATCTCTTGCAGAGGGAAATGAATGAAAAGAGATTTCAGTAACAATCCCGAATAAAACAGGCAGGGGATCACTCAACAAAGACAATAAGGCACCGTATAGTGCTGGGAGGACTGTCAGAACCACAGCCTGCCTATCTTGCACTCCTTCAGCAAACTCGGGTGGAAACCCTAAACAGAACCAGGCAAGACAGTTTCCAAACCTGACACCCTAGGGCACTTCTCATGGCAATAGGCAGTGAATTCATTCTAGGACAGAACAATTGACACACAGAGCAGCAAACTGCAGCTGGGGACCATAACTGCACCAGGCTGCTGCGATAATTCTATATTCCGTCAAAGGGCAGGTGCAAATGTGCTATTGATACCCTTAAGCACCGTGAAGAACCCGTCAAGCACTCATCGCTGTCAGGCTGTGGGAATGGAGCCCGGATTCCAGCAAAGCCTGCACACCTAGAGGGACAGAAGGATTTGGTACGGGTGGGAGACGAGAGCAAGGTATTGGCACTGACCGTGTCGAGGAGAGCGGAGGGCTCCGGCTGCGTGTCCTTGGCTGCAGGAGCGGGCGGCGGCGGAGGGAAGTTGGGGCTGAAAACCATGAGGTCGCTCTTGGCAGCGCCGTCCGCCACGCACAGGCTGCGGCTGTGGCGCTGCGAGTAGGACCAGCTGCCCACTTCGCTGGCGCACACGAGCGTCGTGGGCCCGGCCCCCGAGAGCACGGCCGCCCCCGGCGCCCAGCGCGACGCCGCGTACAGCACCACGGCCAGCAGGAAGAGGCTGGACACGGCGCAGATGGCCACCACCAGCCACACGTTGGTGGCCGCGCTCGCCGCCCCGGCCCCGAGCTCCACGCCCGCCGCCGAGCGCGACACCGCCGACAACGACGACGACGAGGAGCCCGCGGCCAGCGCCGCCTCGGCGGCCTCGAGCAGCGACACGCTGAGCGTGGCCGTGGCCGAGCGCGCCGGCTCGCCGTGGTCGCGCACGACGATCAGCAGCCTCTGGCGAGGCCCGTCCGCCTCGTCCAGCGCCCGCGCCGTGCTCACCTCGCCGCTGTAGAGCCCCACGCGGAACGGGCCCTTGCCCCGCGGCTCCCACAGCTCGTAGCGCAGCCACGCGTTGTAGCCCGAGTCGGCGTCCACGGCGCGGATCTTGGCCACCACCTGGCCCGCGGGCGCGCCCCACGCCGCCCACGCCCACAGCGTGCCCGACTCCGAGCCCGCCCCCGCCAGCGCCAAAGCCGCCTCCGCCGCCGCCGCCGCGCCGCCCGCCTCCGCTGCCGAGCCCGCGGGCGGCAGCAGCGCCGGCGCGTTGTCGTTCTCGTCCAGCACGAACAGCTGCACCGTGGCGTTGCCGCTCAGCGGCGGCTCCCCCGCGTCCACCGCGCGCACCTCGAACTGCAGCACCTGCAGCTCCTCGTAGTCCAAGGGCTGCAGCGCCCACAGCCGCCCGCTCTCCGCGTCCACCGACACGTAGCTCGACGCCGGACGCCACCCGACCCCCGACGACGACGACGACCCCGCGGCGCCGCCGCCGCCCACGCCCACGCCGCCGTCCCACACCGAGTAGCTGACGCGCCCGTTGGCCGCCTCGTCCGGGTCCCGCGCCCACAGCCGCGCCAGCTCCGCGCCCGCCGCGTTGTTCTCCCGCGCCAGCACCGTGTACACGGCCTGCGCGAACAAGGGCGCGTTGTCGTTCACGTCCGACACCGGCACCCGCAGCCCGCGGCTGGCGCGCAGCGCCGGCGCCCCGCCGTCCTCCGCACGCACCTCCACCTCGTACTCCGACACCCGCTCCCGGTCCAGCGCCTCGCGCAGCACCAGCGAGTACGAGCCCGCGAACGTCGCCTCCAGACCGAACGGCGACGCCGGCCACACCCAGCACCGCACGCGACCGTTCTCCCCCGAGTCCCGGTCCGACACGCTCAGCAGGGCCACCACCGTCCCCAACGACGCGTCCTCGGGCACCGGCACCGACAGCGACGTCACCCACACCTCTGGAGCGTTGTCGTTCACGTCCACCACCTCCAGCAACAGCTTGCAGTGACCCGATAGCGGGGGTGTTCCCTTATCTCTCGCTTCAATACGAAAATTAAATACCTTGACTTCCTCGAAGTCTAGAGTGCCTGTGAGGAGAATTTCCCCAGTGTTCGAATGGATGGAAATTACATCTTTTCCACTTGGGGGAATAAAGTTCGTCACGGTATATGTCACCTCACTGTTAAGTCCCTCGTCTGCATCCGTGGCATTCACCCTCGTCACCACCGTCCCCACTTCAGCGCTCTCTAGCAGTTGCACTTTATACACTGACTGATTGAACTGGGGCGCATTGTCGTTCGCGTCCAGCACCGAGATCCCCAGCTCCATTGTCCCTGTCAGAGACGGCCGGCCTCCGTCAGTCGCCGTCAGCACCAACCGGTGCACGGGAATCGTCTCGCGGTCCAGAGATTTCGTTAAAACCAGTTCGGGTTCAATATTTCCATCATTCGATTTTTGTAAATCCAGAGAGAAATGCTCGCTGGGGCTCAGTGCATAGGACAGCTGCGCGTTCGCTCCTATATCCACATCCGACGCGCCCTCCAGCGGGAAACGAGACCCAGGCACAGACAGTTCCGCGATGCTGAGGTTTTTCCGGGCGGCGGGGAAGACGGGGGCATTGTCGTTGATGTCGGTGACCTCCAGCTGCACATGGAAGACGCGCAGCGGCCGCTCCAGCAGCACCTCCAGGCGCAGCGCGCACGGCGCGCTCTTGCCGCACAGCTCCTCCCGGTCCAGCCGCGAGCTCACCACCAGCGCGCCGCTCGCCCCGCTCACCTCCACGCTCGCCCGCCGGCCCGGCGCCACCAGCCGCAGCCGCCGCGCCTCCGCCTCGCCCGCCTCCAGGCCCAGGTCCTGCGCCAGACGGCCCACCACCGTGCCGGCCTTGGCTTCCTCCGGCACCGAGTAGCGCACCTGCCCGCCCGACAGCGCCCAGGCCGCCTGCAGCACCAGCACCCGCACCACCGCCGCACAACAACGCTCGCCCATCCTTCCTGCCGCTCTGCCTGCCGGCCCCGGCCCGGGCCCCGCACGGCTCCCCGCCGCCGCCCGGACGCACCGGCTCTGCTGCCCGGCCCGAGCCGCCCCCCCGCGCTCACAGCCGGGCTCTCCGCCGCACCGGGGCGGAGCCGCCCACACGGACCCGTTCCTGAGCCTGCAGCGACACCGTGCGCTGCTCCGCCGCCTCACACGCTCCGTGACAACTCCTGTGCACCCAGCTCCGTTAAGGCCATCCTCTCTGCCGTCTCTTCCTCTGTGCTCCTCTTATTTTTATAATTCCTTTTTTTTATCGATTACTATTTGCCTTCATAGATTCATTTCTTTCTCTCATCCTCTCCTTCCTTTCCTTCTTCCATCATTTCTCTGGTTTTCATTATCCGCTTTTCCCACCGTTTCCCTTTTCTTTCCTTTTTAATCTTCCTCTTGTTTTTCGATTGTTTCCTCTCCATATTGTCCTTTTGCTTTATTGCCCTGCCCTAATCTTTAAGCCATTTAACCTTCCTTTCCAATCATCCCTCTTCTTTACCCCCTCCGGCAATTCGCCAGTTGCCTCCTGCATTCCGGCGGAGACCATCAATGATGGAGTTCTCAGAGCTAATTATGGTTAATCAGTGCCAATTATGGTGTATCAGCGCCGGGGCGCGGTGGTCCAATCGGGGAAAGGCTCTTCCGGAGGAGCTCTTCTCAGCGTGTAAACAAGGTCGGTGCCTGCTCTTCAGGTCCTGTATCTTCCTCCTTTTTGCTTCCACTCTCTTCTACCTTTTTTAATTCCTTGCTCTCTTTCTGTCTTACTTTTTTCTTTTATAGTCGCCTTTCTTGATATAACCTTTTCTCCTTCATTTTCTTTTGCTATTCTTTCTCTTTCCCTTCTATTTCCTGGTTCTCTTTCCCCATGTCTTCTTCTTGCTCTTAATTGTAATATTTTTACCTCCCCCTTCTCATTTTCTTTCTTTATCTCTTACGTGGTTCTATTTCCTTTACTAATATTCTTTCCAAATGTTTATGTAATACTAGCAATGAACATGTCCTTTGAATAATGTTCTCATTCTTCTTCCTTGCAACGATTCCTTCCATTGCTTCTTTTTTCCACTTCTTCTTTGTCGTTTTTCTTCTTCCGTTTTATCTTTTTCTTCTTTGCTTTTTCTTTCTCTCACCTTGTCTGCTGCTGTCATCCTTGAATCTTCTATTGTGTATTTTCCCCTTAAGAAAATGTTTTAAAAATAGCTACACCACCACGTCATGAAGCACAGACATGTCCTTTAGCAACAGGGCACTCCCACCCCTCCTCCCCTACCAAGCACCTGCAGTTTCCTCTCCCTTCAGGATCCAATCCACGTTTGGAGCCCTCAGTCATCTCAAGGACCCAAGAAATAAATCAACAAAGCAATCATATAGTAAAGAACAGCTTTGTTACACCAGAGAAGAGTCCACCCATTCAGACATCTAATACAAAAAAGGCTCCAGAGTCCAAGTTACAAACGGGACTCTCTCCTTTACAAAATCAAACCCCTTACAGTCCAGCATGATAATCCTGCAAGAACACCTCAAAAAACTCACGATGACACTACATCTCTCATTTAACTCGATGGAGAGCAATTCTGCCTGACTCATTTTTCACCTGCAGAGCTATTACAAAATTCACCACGGCATTGTCACTGAAAGCATCCTCAACATGTCCAGCACATCTACGCCTAGAAAAGCATTGAGTTCACTTCTCCATCTGCCTTCCCTTCCCTCTTCTCACCCTGTCCCACAAAGCAGCAGAATCAAATGAGACAACATAATGGAGCTCCAGACCTACAGGAATTTCAATTCAGGCAATATTTAGTTGATCCAATGTGAAGATACCACAGCTGAACACGTGATGCATTGAGAGGCTGCATAGAACAGAGGCTAGACAGTGCTAAGGAATAAAGTAGGAATTCATTAAAAGGCCTTCAAAGGATGCACCTTGGGCAGTGCAAGAGCCCGGCTGAGGATACACACAGGATGGCTGATGGGTCACGGGTTTTCACACTTTTATAAGCTTTGGTCCATTTAAATATTGGCGTTAATTGTTCAATTACAGCTCCAGGTCATGCACTCCCATCCTCCCAGCTGCACTCCTAAATTCACTGTTGGTTACACTTCTTGGGCTAGAACCTGCAACATTGTCCTTAGCTCTGGGGCTGGAAAAGGATTGTTTTGTCTGACTGAACTGTGAGGAGAACTTGCTAAAACTTCACATGAAGTTCAGAGTTATATACCAATGCAGTACAGAATCTGGAAAATATTTAATACAGTACAGAATCTGGAAAATATGAAAGCTAAAACTTAAGGCATCTCAGGAACCAAAGTACACCTGTCTCTCACACACAGCCTCTTCTGGTAGGAGTAACTCACCTGTAGCATCACTGGTTGATTTTTCAGAAAAAAAAACCTCCGGGACCAGGAGTACTTGTTTTAAGGGACAGTGTCCCTTAGTGCCAGCTAGAAGACCAAGACCAGGGAGATGACTGATGCCATGTCCCAAGAAAGCCTGGCAGAATGACACAAATTTCAAAGAGTCTTCTCTTTTACCAAGAAAATTTCACATCCAAGACAAGTGATTCAAGGCATGGATGGCCAGTCACTTCATAAGCTGTAATATCACAGGGAACAACAGAAAGCAAGAATACAGAGAACTGTTGGAGGTCCTGAGAGGATCCCAGAAGAACAGCACTATGTGGTGAGTATTTTCACAAGGATTTCTATTGGCATTCTCTATCAAAATGCATGGGAAATGAGATCTCCACAGCTAACCAGACATTCTCCAGTTCCTCCTCAATGCTACAGGCTGTGTTCTACTCTAGTATCTGCCTTTCCCTGGGGCAACACTCCTTCCCACCCAAATTCACCCTCCCCATCACACAGGCCCAAGACTTATTTAGCACCACATGCAGGATCACTGCCAAAATGTCAAACATCGTTCAACCCCAGCAACGTGCCCTGTCTGTAAACCCCACTATGCATGTGGGATCCAGGCCCTTGTACTTCCTCATCTTCCTTCATGATCACCACAAAAGATGTACAGAATGTCTAAAAGCTCTTCCCAGCTACATGATCGTCACCATGAATTCTTTGCACCTGTTTCAGTAACCTTGGGTAGAAAGGCCACAGAGCTGCATGTTAGAGTTCATAGAAATTCTGTGATTAGAGCTGTGACAGCTCTGATCCCAGTCCACACAGATTTATTTCTCCAAGAGAACACAGCAAGTGCCAAAGCACAAGAGCACTCACATTGTCAGCCATGAGGGAAAGCTTGCACCACATAAACTGGGCAAATCATGCAGGTTTTGGGGTGTTCTTGCAGATATCAGAATGATCCACATGTGACATCAGGACACACCATGTCTACTGAGGCCACTTGTGCAGTGCACAATTAAAAGAAGTTGAGCGCATAAAGATTACAACCACATGTAAGAAAATAATTCTTTGTAAATCCCACCTAAGGAGGAGGAAGGAATCATCATGGGAAATCTACACCTGTAGAGACTATTACACAAGGATAGCAAGTTGAAGTGTTCCCCTCTCACAACATCTTGAAACCTTGAACCTGGAAAAGCTGTTTCATCACACAACATTCAGCACTCTCCATCTCACCAGCTCTTACCATCACTGGCTGGGGTGTCTGTACATATCACGAACAGGAAGGGACTGCTGGGGAACGTGCCTTGAGCTGTTTGATTTTCCAGCATCACTCTCATTAGATGGTTATGACAATGGGAAGATGCCAGCAGTTCACATCCCAGGCAGCAGACAAAGAACTTAATATTAGAACTTATTATACAAGTTTTTTGACCAATCACACATAGCAAAAGCATATTGACAGTCGTTCTATCCATCCCCTATAAGCAATAGTTAAAACAATGCTTATTTATTTCAAATACAATACCTTCTTTCTATGCTTAAAACACAATGCACAGAGCTCCATTATTAAGCTTAGAACTTCCTAATATCTCACTAGATATACTTTTCTGTAGCTTAGGGAGTTATTCTAGACAAGAGTTGATATACAAACCATTGTTCTGTTTGTCCTTAATTTTCTACTGCTTATATCATTTTTCTGCTGACAAATCTCATGGCTACTGCTTAGCTCTAATCGCAGGTTTGCTGTCTCTGAGGCCTGCCTTTTGCAGCTTTCTCAAAACCCTCTGATCTTAAGGATTCCCACACTTACCAACACATGGCTTACACCAGGCAGGCAGCAGCAGCAGAGACAGTCCCTGGTGGAGAGATTGCTAAATGCAAGGGACACTGTGAGCATTGCAGTATCACACTCTCATCTCACTATCAGGAGGGCCTCCCAATCCAGACCCTGAGGAAGTAGGAAAGCATCCTCACCAAGAACACTCTTCTGTTCCCATCCTGTCTCTCCCTTTCCTGTACAAATCCTTCACTTCCCCACTGAGACCCGTTCTAAAGACAGATATATAACCTCATGGTATTTTATGATCCATTGTCTCCCCAAGGATTTTTCACTTTCCCCCTACAAATCTTTCTGCTGCTCATGGTCATCCTTCCCATCAGAAAAGGGCAAGGCCCTACTCTATACAACAGACCACAGTTTCCTTTCCTAACACAGGTTCAACATGACAATGTATTATCCTTCCCAGCAATGACACATGGTAAAAATCCAGGGACGGTATCATCACCACAGTATATAAGAGATTCTCTGCTACTGACACCTCATGCTTTATAATGCTTCTTGATGGGAATATTACTTTCAAAGTTGATGTTGGAACCTCTAAACAGCAATGGCTTTGATTTTGTGCTCCAAGGAAGAACCACAACTGTGTAAAGAGCACTACTCTAATACATGGTACTGCCCGTGTAGGAGAATGTTATTTGAGAATTGGTGGGGAAAGGTGATTCTTGGATTTTGAGGGCTATTTGTTTCTTTGTTCATTACAGAAGTGAAGATTTCCACTGTTAAAGTCCTTTTAAGTCTTGATCATTGATGTGACATTTGATGCAAATTTGGAGAGGATATAAAACAGGACAATGTATTTTACACTGCATCTCTGATCAGAAATGCAAATCCTCAGAACATCGACATCAGGAAAACAATAAATAAATTTCGCTTTTAAAACACATACCTTGGGTCACACTCTTCTCCCTGAACACTTTTACTAAAATAACCAGAGCAACATGATATTTGCAAAAAGATCATAGGAAATCTATTGCCAAAACTACCCTATTTTCTAAATGAGTATCATAGTAGAAAAATAATAGAAAACTTTTGCCTTTGAATATCCTTTTTCGCCTTGGATCACAGCTTCACATGACCATAACTAAAGGGGAAGATGCCAGTTTTCAATTAAAAAAAAAAAAACAACCAAGAATATCAGCATGATCAAAAGTCAGCAAAAGCAAGGAGGTGCTACACAGAACCTACAAGTCTGTCACCAACACAACCTGGCTGTCATGAACTCCTTCACCCAAATGGGGTGGAAATGCTGCACATGAGAAAAACAACCCCCTTGCTGTCTGCAAATCTCTCATCGCCGGGCACCTCTTGTCCCACATAAAAGTAATTTATTCTAGAGCAGGACAACTTACATTTAGGGGACCAAACCCCAGATGCCTACAGTAACTGCTCGCCGATGCTGCCTTATCTATATTCTGGACGCCCTCAGAAAGAGCTGGGGGCTCCAGCTAGGTCGCGGTGACGGATGTAAACGCCCCATTGTCATTCTTAAGGACCCGCAAACTACCCAAGCTCCGCAAGACATGGGAACGGAGCCCGGCTTCAAACAGCACCTTCTCAGTAGGGCGGATAAAAATCAGCAGAGAGGGGAATGAAAGCAGTGGCACTGACCGTGTCGAGGAGAGCGGAGGGCTCCGGCTGCGTGTCCTTGGCTGCAGGAGCGGGCGGCGGCGGAGGGAAGTTGGGGCTGAAAACCATGAGGTCGCTCTTGGCAGCGCCGTCCGCCACGCACAGGCTGCGGCTGTGGCGCTGCGAGTAGGACCAGCTGCCCACTTCGCTGGCGCACACGAGCGTCGTGGGCCCGGGCCCCGAGAGCACGGCCGCCCGCGGCGCCCAGCGCGACGCCGCGTACAGCACCACGGCCAGCAGGAAGAGGCTGGACACGGCGCAGATGGCCACCACCAGCCACACGTTGGTGGCCGCGCTCGCCGCCCCGGCCCCGAGCTCCACGCCCGCCGCCGAGCGCGACACAACTGAGGACGACGCCGAAGATCCCGCGGCCAGCGCCGCCTCGGCGGCCTCGAGCAGCGACACGCTGAGCGTGGCCGTGGCCGAGCGCGCCGGCTCGCCGTGGTCGCGCACGACGATCAGCAGCCTCTGGCGAGGCCCGTCCGCCTCGTCCAGCGCCCGCGCCGTGCTCACCTCGCCGCTGTAGAGCCCCACGCGGAACGGGCCCTTGCCCCGCGGCTCCCACAGCTCGTAGCGCAGCCACGCGTTGTAGCCCGAGTCGGCGTCCACGGCGCGGATCTTGGCCACCACCTGGCCCGCGGGCGCGCCCCACGCCGCCCACGCCCACAGCGTGCCCGACTCCGAGCCCGCCCCCGCCAGCGCCAAAGCCGCCTCCGCCGCCGCCGCCGCGCCGCCCGCCTCCGCTGCCGAGCCCGCGGGCGGCAGCAGCGCCGGCGCGTTGTCGTTCTCGTCCAGCACGAACAGCTGCACCGTGGCGTTGCCGCTCAGCGGCGGCTCCCCCGCGTCCACCGCGCGCACCTCGAACTGCAGCACCTGCAGCTCCTCGTAGTCCAAGGGCTGCAGCGCCCACAGCCGCCCGCTCTCCGCGTCCACCGACACGTAGCTCGACGCCGGACGCCACCCGCTGACACCCGACGACGAGGAGCCCGCGGCGCCGCCCACGCCCACGCCCACGCCGCCGTCCCACACCGAGTAGCTGACGCGCCCGTTGGCCGCCTCGTCCGGGTCCCGCGCCCACAGCCGCGCCAGCTCCGCGCCCGCCGCGTTGTTCTCCCGCGCCAGCACCGTGTACACGGCCTGCGCGAACAAGGGCGCGTTGTCGTTCACGTCCGACACCGGCACCCGCAGCCCGCGGCTGGCGCGCAGCGCCGGCGCCCCGCCGTCCTCCGCACGCACCTCCACCTCGTACTCCGACACCCGCTCCCGGTCCAGCGCCTCGCGCAGCACCAGCGAGTACGAGCCCGCGAACGTCGCCTCCAGACCGAACGGCGACGCCGGCCACACCCAGCACCGCACGCGACCGTTCTCCCCCGAGTCCCGGTCCGACACGCTCAGCAGGGCCACCACCGTCCCCAACGACGCGTCCTCGGGCACCGGCACCGACAGCGACGTCACCCACACCTCCGGCGCGTTGTCGTTCACGTCCAACACCTCCAGCTCTACTCGGCAGTGACTCGAAAGCGCGGGCGTTCCCTTATCTTTTGCTTCAATACGAAAATTAAATACACTGACTTCTTCGAAGTCCAGGGCTGCTGTGAGGTGAATTTCCCCGGTATTCCGATTGATGGATATCACATCTTTTCCACTCGAGGGAATGAAATTCATCACAGCATATGTCACTTCACTGTTAATTCCTTCGTCCGCATCTGTGGCATTCACCCTCGTCACCAGCGTCCCCACCTCAGCACTCTCCGGAAGATGCACTTTATACACCGACTGGTTGAACTGGGGTGGATTGTCGTTTGCGTCCTCCACCGAGATCATCAGCTCCATTGTCCCCGTCAGAGACGGCCTGCCCCCGTCAGTGGCTGTCAGCACCAACCGGTGCACGGGAATTATCTCGCGGTCCAGGGATTTCGTTAAAACAAGTTCTGGTTCAATATTTCGCTCATTCGATTTTTGTAAATCCAGAGAGAAATGCTCGCTGGGGCTGAGTGTGTAGGTGAGCTGCGCATTTACTCCGATATCCGCATCAGACGCGCCCTCCAGCGGGAAACGAGACCCGAGCAAAGACGATTCCGCGATGCTGAGGTTTTTCCGGGCGGCGGGGAAGACGGGGGCATTGTCGTTGATGTCGGTGACCTCCAGCTGCACATGGAAGACGCGCAGCGGCCGCTCCAGCAGCACCTCCAGGCGCAGCGCGCACGGCGCGCTCTTGCCGCACAGCTCCTCCCGGTCCAGCCGCGAGCTCACCACCAGCGCGCCGCTCGCCCCGCTCACCTCCACGCTCGCCCGCCGGCCCGGCGCCACCAGCCGCAGCCGCCGCGCCTCCGCCTCGCCCGCCTCCAGGCCCAGGTCCTGCGCCAGACGGCCCACCACCGTGCCGGCCTTGGCTTCCTCCGGCACCGAGTAGCGCACCTGCCCGCCCGACAGCGCCCAGGCCGCCTGCAGCACCAGCACCCGCACCACCGCCGCACAACAACGCTCGCCCATCCTTCCTGCCGCTCTGCTCGCCGCCGCCGCTCTGCCTGCCGGCCCCGGTCCGGGCCCCGCACGCCTCCCCGCCGCCGCCCGGACGCACTGGCTCTGCTGCCCGGCCCGAGCCGCCCCCCCGCGCTCACAGCCGGGCTCTCCGCCGCACCGGGGCGGAGCCGCCCACACGGACCCGTTCCTGAGCCTGCAGCGACACCGTGCGCTGCTCCGCCGCCGCACACGCTCCGCATCTTCGCCCCAGCTGCCGATCCACTACAGGTATGTTCTCTGCCCGTGTTTTGCTGTCGTGCTCCTCGTTTTTTTCCTTTGCGGCTTCCTCTTTCTTTGCACGTAATCTTCCATTTCTCCTTTTTGTTTCTTCACTGCTCTTTTCATTTGTCTTGCTCCTTCGCTCTTCCTTCTTTTCTGTCATATTTAATTTCTCTTACCTTTTCTTCTTTGTCCTCTTTTGACTTTCTTCATTGTCTCTGTTCTTTTTCGTCCTTGTTATGCCACTCTCCTTTCTTTCCACTCCTTTCCCATCTCCTTCCACCCACCTGTATTCTTTAGCCACACTGCAAGGTCGCCTTTTTTCTCTGGCGCCGCAGACACCATAAAATCTGGCACCATCAGCGCTACAGGAGATAATTGCTGGAGAGCTGAGCTGCTCCAACCAAGGCTGTTAGGAACCCCCTCCTCAGTGTCTACTGATAAGATTGGTGCGTGCTGGTCAGGTCTATGATTTGTTTTATATTTTCATTCTTCCTCCATTTCTTATTTTCATTCGGGCTTTATTTTTATTTGCATGGGTTCATTATTTACTTTACTACTTCTAAAACTACTACTACTATTATTATTATTATTATTATTTTCCTTATGCTATTTGTAATTTCCCCATTCAATTTACCCTCTTTCCCTTCTCTTTCCTTGTTCTTCCTCTATGTCTTTTCATTCCTGCTTATCCCTGTCCTTGTTCTTTTCCCCCATCCTCATCCATTTCTGCCTTGTCTCTTTGATCGTCCATTGTTTTTCCATCCCTAAAATATTTTCCAAATCCTTGCGATGCTTTTGGAATATCTCTCTTTCTTCTTCTTTTACCTGACTTCTTCATGTACCTCCTTGTTTAGTTGGGGTTTTTTTAATCTTTCTACATTTTTCCTCCTTTCTCTTCTCCCTTCCTCTCCTCCTTTCTTGTCGTTGCCTCCCCTGCTTTTCTACTTCCATTCTTATATGTTCTGGAAATTTTTTCCTTCAACAAAATATTTTAAAAACACCTACAGCACCCCTGCCAGGAACCACAGACATGCCCTTGGGGCCCGAGTCTCATTTCTCTTCCCTAAACCTCCTATTCACGTGGAGAGGGAGCAATCTGCTTGCTGTCCATGCACCTCCAATTTCCCTCCCTCCAGGAAAAAGGACACACACTTCTGGCTCCAGTGCTCTCAAGGACCCAGAATAACACAGCAAGGCAGTCAGATGGCAAAGAACAGCTCTACTACATCAAAAGAGGTTCCACCACTGTCTTACACAGATGCTAAAGCCACAATTATTGGGATATCTGTGCATAGAGGCCTGAAAGAGTTCAAACAAATTAGGGAATTTTCTGATTCCAGAACCGAAACCTATCAGAGCCCAACACGACAACCATCCTTGAAGACCTAAAAAAGCACCAGACAACCACAGCTCTGGAGGATTCGTCATGTACCTCAGTGCTTCCTGACTCACTTTCCTCTTGCATGTCCAAAGTTCTCTTCCTCTCTGGAAGGCCCTCACTACATAGACAGCACTCCAACAGCCTTGGTATCTACACAACGCCACAGAAAATCTCTCACTCACCTTAGAATGACCCACTTGGCACACACTCAAACAAAAGCCATGAAGGCAACACCACAACAGCGTCACTAAGAGCACTCCCTTCACCTCCTACACATCTGTTTGGTGAAATGAATGTTGGTCACTCCTCCATTCCCGCTTGCTATCACCCACTCAGGCTGTGCCTGGAAGCTTCGTACAGGAATGAGAGCAGGTAACAGTGCTCTGCTGGTCCAGTAGGGTGAATATTTTCCTGATTCAACAAAAAGATGCCACAACTGGACAGGAACTAAATTATATCAGTCTCAACAACATCCAAATTTGTTCTACGACTTACCTCTTCCAAACTGGTTCCTTCTTCAGAAAACAAATATTTCTGGGGCAGAAAAGCCCGTTTTAAAGGATAATTATGCTTAACATGATCAGTGTTTCTTGGGATGCTGGACAGAAATATATCACTTATGTTCCACAGAAACTAGACAACATGCAGTGTCCATTATGCACTTCTCTCCCAGGGGAAAAAGGAAGCAGACCTGTAAGCTACAGAAATTATCTCAAATTAAACCTTAGAAGACAGGGATATGCATCCCCCACACTAATGGACAATGGCCCAAATATCTGCCACGTTGCCAATGAGAGACAGGAAATAAACATTGCTACAAACAAACCCAGCAAAATAAAAGCATTTGCAGTTTGATAGAGAAGAGAATGATAATAATAAAAAGAACTCCCATTCTCCTGTATTGGAATGCAACCTCTGGACACATCTTGGATACCAAGACCCATCTAGCAAGACAAAGAGCAGAGAGGCAATGAGGGAAAGATTCAGAGAAGGCTCCACAGCATGATCCAAATTCCAAAAGGTTCTCTTTGACCAACATCATTCCACACCAAACCTAAGTAATTAAAGACATACAGGGGAGATGTTTTCACTAAGAGCAATATCAGGAAGAACAAGAGGGCTCTAAGATATGCAGAACTTCTGGGTGTCCTGAGAGGACACCCAGGAAAGCAGCACTTTGTGGTGGAACCATTCCTGAAGTATTCTACTGTAATCCAATATTTTGCACCCTGGGGACTTGAAACTCCACAATAAAATAGATATTCTCCATTCCCTCCCCAACTATGTATTCAAATCCTCCCCTTTCTCCACGCCTGCCAGAAAGAATATACAGAGTGCTGGAAATGAATTCTGTGATTCTTTGACTTTTCCCACATGCCAGGATGCTAAGGGCCTTTTCAGCAATTACAAAACAAACCGAGTTCATAATGGTTCTGCAAATAGAGTAATGAAAACCATTGACATAATCCCCACAAATCTTCTTCAAGAAAATTACACCAAATCTGAACCACAAGTCCAGTCACAATATTAACTGGGTGGAAGAATTTCTACAATAGAAAACCAGAGTTGGGCTGCTCTGCAGATGTGGAGGATTGGTGTGTACATCCACTCAGGCTCACCACAATGAGCCATGTGTGATCACAGGACTCACCATCTCTACCCAGACTGACCATGCAAGAGTACAAGAAGGGGAACAAAAGCACAACAAGATTACACCCACCCCACTCAACTGCCCTTAAATATCATGTCTCAAGAGAAGCACAGATCCACCATGGCAAGAGCTGTGGAAGCTGCTATACCTACCCGACAATACACATGGAAACCAGTTTGTAGTGCCACCCTCCCACAACAACCGCCCCAAAACAGCAGCAAAAGTGTTCATCAGTCTGCATGTTACCAGCTGTTACCCAACACATTCCCATTTGTCAGGCAGCACAAGGAAGTGACTCTGATGGAAATATTTATAACCTCAAAGGTCTCCATGGCCATTTCAATACCAAATATTATCTCAAGGACCAAAAGGTTTCCAACATCAGACCCTTGAAACTTGGGACAGAATCCTGGGCAGAAACACACCGTGTCAATCCTGCCTCCTGCTAGACATGCTCCATTCCTCACTTCGTAACATTAGTTCTGGAGAAAAAGGCATCATCTCACATCTCCTATTCCTCTCTTCTTATGACATGGACCATCATTTTACAAATTGTTTCCAGTTCCATCAGACAAGTCTTCCCACTGCTCCAGAACACCCTCCGAGTTTTCACAATGACTCTGTGGGACCAGCCAAAATGGAGAAATAACACTCTGCCGATTGAAAATATATTAGACCACAAGTCCAGCTGGCTCCACAAATCTTGTAGAGGAAAATAACACAGGATGAGGACAGAGAAGAAACCAGAGGTGATATCGCCCAAGTTAGCACTCTACAAAGGCAAGAAGGCAGTACACAGTACCTGGGTGTCTGTTCAGAGAATAGCCCCCTACTTCTGCGGACCTACAAAAAACCTCGGAGAAAACACTATATACCGGACCGCAAGAGCATTATCTGTAAAGCGGACTCCTTAGAAAAGTGACTTCATCTAAGGGGGAAGAAATTCATGTCCACGCCAAGACACCTCAGCTGCGGACAGTAACAGAAAAGGGGTGCAGCGACACATGTTTTCACTGGCAAGGTTACCCGTGCCATCAGGAGGAGTTCTGGGACTCAGGCAGGACCCTGCGACAGTTACAAAGGTGCCTTTGATTTCCCAAGCACCTGTCAAGCACACATGCCTTCGGGCTGCGGCAATTTGGCCTGGATCACAGCACCGACTGCCCAGGGCACAGAAAAAAAGAGGCAGAATAAATAGAGAAGAAATAAGGTTGAGCAAGGTATTGCCACTGACCGTGTCGAGGAGAGCGGAGGGCTCCGGCTGCGTGTCCTTGGCTGCAGGAGCGGGCGGCGGCGGAGGGAAGTTGGGGCTGAAAACCATGAGGTCGCTCTTGGCAGCGCCGTCCGCCACGCACAGGCTGCGGCTGTGGCGCTGCGAGTAGGACCAGCTGCCCACTTCGCTGGCGCACACGAGCGTCGTGGGCCCGGGCCCCGAGAGCACGGCCGCCCGCGGCGCCCAGCGCGACGCCGCGTACAGCACCACGGCCAGCAGGAAGAGGCTGGACACGGCGCAGATGGCCACCACCAGCCACACGTTGGTGGCCGCGCTCGCCGCCCCGGCCCCGAGCTCCACGCCCGCCGCCGAGCGCGACACCGCCGACAACGACGACGACGAGGAGGAGCCCGCGGCCAGCGCCGCCTCGGCGGCCTCGAGCAGCGACACGCTGAGCGTGGCCGTGGCCGAGCGCGCCGGCTCGCCGTGGTCGCGCACGACGATCAGCAGCCTCTGGCGAGGCCCGTCCGCCTCGTCCAGCGCCCGCGCCGTGCTCACCTCGCCGCTGTAGAGCCCCACGCGGAACGGGCCCTTGCCCCGCGGCTCCCACAGCTCGTAGCGCAGCCACGCGTTGTAGCCCGAGTCGGCGTCCACGGCGCGGATCTTGGCCACCACCTGGCCCGCGGGCGCGCCCCACGCCGCCCACGCCCACAGCGTGCCCGACTCCGAGCCCGCCCCCGCCAGCGCCAAAGCCGCCTCCGCCGCCGCCGCCGCGCCGCCCGCCTCCGCTGCCGAGCCCGCGGGCGGCAGCAGCGCCGGCGCGTTGTCGTTCTCGTCCAGCACGAACAGCTGCACCGTGGCGTTGCCGCTCAGCGGCGGCTCCCCCGCGTCCACCGCGCGCACCTCGAACTGCAGCACCTGCAACTCCTCGTAGTCCAAGGGCTGCAGCGCCCACAGCCGCCCGCTCTCCGCGTCCACCGACACGTAGCTCGACGCCGGACGCCACCCGCTGCCACCCGACGACGACCCCGCGCCGCCGCCCACGCCCACGCCCACGCCGCCGTCCCACACCGAGTAGCTGACGCGCCCGTTGGCCGCCTCGTCCGGGTCCCGCGCCCACAGCCGCGCCAGCTCCGCGCCCGCCGCGTTGTTCTCCCGCGCCAGCACCGTGTACACGGCCTGCGCGAACAAGGGCGCGTTGTCGTTCACGTCCGACACCGGCACCCGCAGCCCGCGGCTGGCGCGCAGCGCCGGCGCCCCGCCGTCCTCCGCACGCACCTCCACCTCGTACTCCGACACCCGCTCCCGGTCCAGCGCCTCGCGCAGCACCAGCGAGTACGAGCCCGCGAACGTCGCCTCCAGACCGAACGGCGACGCCGGCCACACCCAGCACCGCACGCGACCGTTCTCCCCCGAGTCCCGGTCCGACACGCTCAGCAGGGCCACCACCGTCCCCAACGACGCGTCCTCGGGCACCGGCACCGACAGCGACGTCACCCACACCTCTGGCGCGTTGTCGTTCACGTCCACTACCTCCAGCACCACCTTGCAGTGACCCGACAGTGGAGGATTTCCTTGATCTGTAGCATCCACTTGCAGGCGGTACAGACTAACTTCCTCAAAATCTAAATTACTCAAGAGACGAATCTCTCCGCTTTTTCTGTCGATTCCGAAAACGCCTTTTCCATCCTGAGGAAACAGAGTCTCGAGAGAATACGAGATATTACTGTTTGAACCTACATCTAAATCCGTGGCATTTAGTTTGATGACTAAGGTGCCGCGTTCTGCATTTTCTGGCAGCTGCACTTTATACACAGACTGGTTGAACTGGGGCGCGTTGTCGTTCACATCCAGCACAGAGATCACCAGCTCCATTGTCCCCGTCAGAGACGGCCGGCCCCCGTCACTCGCCGTCAGCACCAACCGGTGCACGGGAATCGTCTCGCGGTCCAGAGATTTCCTGAGCACCAGGAATAAGGACTCACCGTCCTCCTCCGTTTTTTGTAAATCCAGAGAGAAATGCTCGCTGGGGCTGAGTGTGTAGGTGAGCTGCGCGTTTACTCCGATATCCGCATCCGACGCGCCCTCCAGCGGGAAACGAGACCCGGGCATTGTAGATAATTCCGCGATGCTGAGGTTTTTCCGGGCGGCGGGGAAGACGGGGGCATTGTCGTTGATGTCGGTGACCTCCAGCTGCACATGGAAGACGCGCAGCGGCCGCTCCAGCAGCACCTCCAGGCGCAGCGCGCACGGCGCGCTCTTGCCGCACAGCTCCTCCCGGTCCAGCCGCGAGCTCACCACCAGCGCGCCGCTCGCCCCGCTCACCTCCACGCTCGCCCGCCGGCCCGGCGCCACCAGCCGCAGCCGCCGCGCCTCCGCCTCGCCCGCCTCCAGGCCCAGGTCCTGCGCCAGACGGCCCACCACCGTGCCGGCCTTGGCTTCCTCCGGCACCGAGTAGCGCACCTGCCCGCCCGACAGCGCCCAGGCCGCCTGCAGCACCAGCACCCGCACCACCGCCGCACCACAACGCTCGCCCATCCTTCCTGCCGCGCCGCCCGCCGCCGCCGCTCTGCCTGCCGGCCCCGGCCCGGGCCCCGCACGGCTCCCCGCCGCCGCCCGGACGCACCGGCTCTGCTGCCCGGCCCCAGCCGCCCCCCCGCGCTCACAGCCGGGCTCTCCGCCGCACCGGGGCGGAGCCGCCCACACGGGGGGACCCGTTCCTGAGCCTGCAGCGACACCGTGCGCTGCTCCGCCGCCTCACATGCTCCGCCGCATCTTCTCTGCCTCCGCTCCGTCATGGTCGTCTCCTCTGCTGTTTCTTCCAACCATGATTCTCTTTCTCTTTATTATTCATGTTTTGTATCGCTCATTGTTTCCTTGCAAACAATCTTTCATATCTTGTTCTTACTTCGTCTTTCTTACTTCATGTTTCTTTCTTCATTCAATTCCCTCTTTTTAATCCTTTTGTTTCCCTTTCTTCCTGTCTGTCTATTCTTCTTTCTCCTTCTCCACCTCCATTTCCTTTTTTCTCCTCTTCGTCATTGTCCTGCCGTTCCCCATTCCTTACTCCCTTTTTTTCCTCTTTCCATCCTCCACCATCTTTTACCCGCACTGGAAAAATCGTCAGTTGCCTCCAGCATCACAGCACTGATCATAGAACTCGGAGTCATCAGCGCCAGAGCCCAGTGCTGTGGCCATGATGGAGTTTTGTTCTGTACCAAGTCCAGCTACTGTCGGCCGAGGTAGGTGCGTTCTGGTCATCTGCTGTAGGGTTGCTTCTATTTTTCTATGCTGTACCTCTCTCCCTTACTTTCCTTCTGGCTTTATTTTTACTTGCATAAGTTCCTTAATTTCTTTGAAATCTTCTTCTTACTTCCATTTCCTATTCCTTTTTGCCCTTCTGTTCTCTCTCTTTCTCTTCTCTTTCCTTGTTCTGTTTTCCTGCCTTTTCTTTCTTATCCCTGCCCTATTTTGCCCCCTCCTCTTCTGATTCCACCTTGTTTATTCTTCTCCTTTTCTTCCTTGGCCAAAGTGTTTTCAATGTGCTCACAAAGAAAAAATGTAAATGTCCTTTGGAAAAAGTCCTCATTATTTTTTTGACACTATTCCTTCAAGTCCATATTTAAATTTTTAATCTACTTAGTTTCTACTTCTTCTTTCTGTCTATTCTTCCTCTCTCTCTTCCTTTATATTTTTTCTTTTCTCATTATTTGCACCTTTATATGGTTTTCGATATTTTCTGCTTCCATCCTTCTAACTTCTGTTCATTTTTTTCCTTCGAAAAATCTATTAAAGTTATCCACAGCACCCCTGCCACAAATCACAGACATGCCCTTGGGCCACAGTTCTCATTTCCCTACCACCTCCTGTCCCTGTGGATAGGGAACAAGGAACAACATTTCTGCTTACCTCCCACCCACACACCTGCACACTCCCCTTTAGAATAAAGGCCACACTCTTCAGTCTCCGGTCTTCTCATGGACCTGCAACAGCACAGCAAGGCAGGCAGGTGGCAAAGAACAGCTCTGCTACATCAGAACAGCTTCCACCACCTCTGACATGAAAGCCAGAGGAACAGCTGCTGAGACATCTAATGAAAGAGTCTCCTAAGATTCCAAACAACACTGACGAGTCTCTCATTCGGGAACACAAACCAATCACAGCCCAGCACAATGATTCACCAATGTCATAAAAGCACAATGACATCACAGTCGAGCAGTGCTCCTACATCTCTATGAAAAGCTCTTCTTCCTGACTCATGTTCCACCTCCAAATCCAACCCAAAGCCACAAATGTAACACCACCACATGGCCACTGAGAATATCTGCTGCATGCCCAACCACATCTACCCCAAAAAACGCATTAATGCCACTTCTCCATCTGTCCTTGCTTCCACGTGCTCACTCTGTGCCAGGCAGACACAGAAAAGGAATGAGAGCAGGCAGTGGTGCTCCAAAACCCACAGGCATTTCAATCCAGGCAACATTCTGTCAATCCAATATGAAGATACCACAGGTGAACAGGAACCAAAGTACTATACCTCTCACACACAGCTTCTTCAGGTACAAGCAACTCACCTGTAGCATTGCTGGTTGCTTTTTCAGGAAAAGAAAGCCAGACCAGGAGTGTTGGTTTAAAGGGACTGTGTCCCTTGATGTTTACCAGCAATTTCCTGTCCCCAGCAAGACCAAGACCAGAGAAATAACCAAGATAATGTTCCAAGAAGGCTGCATGATCAAATTTGAAAAACATTCCACACTAAAATACAATCATTATTAGGCATGTATGGCAGGTAATGTCACATCAGTAATGTCACAGGAACAAGAGAGCACAAGAATATGCAGAACTACTGGAGGTCCTGACATGATCCCAGGGGTGTAGCCCTATGCACATGGGCTTTTTCTGAGGTTTGCTGCTTATATTCTTTATCCTATGCCATGTGAAATGAGACATGGGATATGACATAGATTGTGTTCTACCTAGTATCCACATTTTCCTTAGGCAAGACTCTTCTCCACTCAACTCACCCTCCCCACCTCATGGGTCCAGGTCCTATTTAGTGCCACATGCAGGATCACAGCCAAAATATCAAACATTGCTAGAACCCAGCAATATGACCCAGCTGTAAACTCTGCTCTGCGTGTGATTCAATTCTTCGTACATCCTCACCTTCCCTCATGATTGGCATGGAGAACATACTGAGGGCTGCAAAGCCACACAGCAGCTGGCAGGGCTCTCCCCGGCTGCCTGTTCACCACCAGTGCTTTGCTCCTTTCAGCAATCTCAGGTAGAAAACACCGCAAAGCCTCATTTAGAGTTCACGAAGATTCTGTGATTAGAATCGTGACAGCTCTGATCCCAGTCCACACATCTTCTATCATCAAGAGAACCACAGCAAATACCAAACCACAAAAGCAATCCCAAATCAGCTGGGTGGGAGAATCTGTAGCACATGAAACCAGAGCTGGGCTATAGTGCAGGTTTGTACCTGGAAATACCAGAAGAAGCCCCATGTGACATCAGGACAAATCATCTTTCCTGAAGCCACCTGTGCAGTGCACAAGTAGGGGAAGTTGAGCACTTAAAGATTTCAGCCTCATTGTGTGTCCTTATAAATCCCACCTGAGGAGTAAAGGAACCATCATGGCAACACCAAAGTCTGTGAAAAGGACTATAAATGCCCATCACTACACCAGGACAGCAGCCTGAAGTGTTCCCCTTCCAACAACAACATTTCTGAAACAAGCAGCTCATCAGACAATCTTGGGCACTCTCCATCTCACCAGCTCTTACCAACACATGGCCTACACCAGGCAGGCAGCAGCACAGGGGCCTGCCTCTGATGAAAGATACTGAGAACTTCAAAGGAACATTTGTGAGCATTTCAGTATCACACAATGCCTCATGATCAGGAAGGTGTCCTACTCCGACCCTTAGGGCCTGGGAAATGTCCTTGGCAAGAGCATTCTCTTCCATCCTGCCTCACACTTTCCTTTAGGACATCCTCCACTCACCACTCTGAGATGTGTTCTCATGACAAACATACAATCTCATGCTCTTTTCTTATGTCATGACCCGTGGCCTTCCCATGGATTTTCTGCCTCCCCAAAGCCATGCTTTCCCACTTCTCAAGGTCACCGTCCAGATAAAGAAATGGCCAGACCCTACACAGTTGTCACAGACCACAGCTGCCCTTCCTATCTTAGGCTCAACATGTTTTTTGCTTATTCTTCTCAGCAATGACAGCACCATAATAAACTCAGGGATGGCACCATCTGTGCAGTTTACAGCAGAACCTCTGATGACGACATTTCATGTTTTGTAATGCTTCAGCTATCTTAGATCAAAACATAGACCTGGGAGCAAAACTCTTTCTAAAGGTGATAATGGAACAACTCTACATGGTGACGCCATCCATGTCATGCTCTGAGAAATATCCAAAATATTGGTGATAACACCAGTGTAACACACGATAGTTAATGTGTAGGAAGGTGTTATTTGAGACTTGTTGGGGGGAATGGTGGTTCTTTAATTTTTTGGGGCTGTTGCGTTGTTTCTTTAATACAGAAAAGATTTCCAGGGATTTTGAAATTATGTCACCGTTGATGCAAATTTTGAAAGAACATCAAAACAAGCCAGTGTATTTCATGCTGTTTCTCAGCCAGAATCACAAATCGACAACCTAGGGAACAGGTGCAGAAAATAACTTTCTTCCATGTTACAGTGTCCTTGAGCCATACTCCTTTGGCCCTACACATTGCACTATTAATGAAAGCAACGTAATACATAGAAAAAAATCATGGAAACATGGAAACATTAAAAACATCTTCCCTGCTTTCTTAATGAGCCTGGTGGTAGAAGAAACATGGAGAATTTTTGTCTATGAAAATACAATTGTCACCTTGCATCAGACAATCCCGTGAGCAGAATTAGAGGAGGAAAACAGTTTTCCATAAGAAACCAGACTAATACCAGCATGGTCAGCAGATACCAAAGGAAATAAGGTAACAAATGGTGCCTGGGGACTGCAAATATTTCAGCCTATATATTTTTTGACCCTAAAGCAAGCTCGGATGGAAATGCTAAAGACAACCAGGCAAGATTGTTTCCAAAACTGATGCCTTGGGGCACCTCTCATCAAAAGCAGCAGCGATTTAATTCTAGAACAGAATAGTTTACATACAAAGGAGCAAACTGCAGCAGCAGACCATAACGGCTCTGGGTGCGGCAATAATTCTATATTCCCCCTAAGGGAAGACCAAAAGATGCATATTGATATCCTTAAGCACCCGTCAAGAACTCATCGCCCCCGGCCCGTGGAAACGGAGCATGGATTCCCGCAGAGCCAGCACACCTGGAGGGACAGAAGGGTTGGGTAGGGGAGAGAGACAAGGTATTGCCACTGACCGTATCGAGGAGAGCAGAGGGCTCCGGCTGCGTGTCCTTGGCTACAGGAGCGGGCGGCGGCAGAGGGAAGTTGGGGCTGAAAACCATGAGGTCGCTCTTGGCAGCGCCGTCCGCCACGCACAGGCTGCGGCTGTGGCGCTGCGAGTACGACCAGCTGCCCACTTCGCTGGCGCACACGAGCGTCGTGGGCCCGGGCCCCGAGAGCACGGCCGCCCGCGGCGCCCAGCGCGACGCCGCGTACAGCACCACGGCCAGCAGGAAGAGGCTGGACACGGCGCAGATGGCCACCACCAGCCACACGTTGGTGGCCGCGCTCGCCGCCCCGGCCCCGAGCTCCACGCCCGCCGCCGAGCGCGACACACGACAGACGACGCCGAAGATCCCGCGGCCAGCGCCGCCTCGGCGGCCTCGAGCAGCGACACGCTGAGCGTGGCCGTGGCCGAGCGCGCCGGCTCGCCGTGGTCGCGCACGACGATCAGCAGCCTCTGGCGAGGCCCGTCCGCCTCGTCCAGCGCCCGCGCCGTGCTCACCTCGCCGCTGTAGAGCCCCACGCGGAACGGGCCCTTGCCCCGCGGCTCCCACAGCTCGTAGCGCAGCCACGCGTTGTAGCCCGAGTCGGCGTCCACGGCGCGGATCTTGGCCACCACCTGGCCCGCGGGCGCGCCCCACGCCGCCCACGCCCACAGCGTGCCCGACTCCGAGCCCGCCCCCGCCAGCGCCAAAGCCGCCTCCGCCGCCGCGCCGCCCGCCTCCGCTGCCGAGCCCGCGGGCGGCAGCAGCGCCGGCGCGTTGTCGTTCTCGTCCAGCACGAACAGCTGCACCGTGGCGTTGCCGCTCAGCGGCGGCTCCCCCGCGTCCACCGCGCGCACCTCGAACTGCAGCACCTGCAGTCCTCGTAGTCCAAGGACTGCAGCGCCCACAGACGCCCGCTCTCCGCGTCCACCGACACGTAGCTCGACGCCGGACGCCACCCGCTGCACCCGAGACGACCCCGCGGCGCCGCCGCCGCCCACGCCACCCGTCCCACACCGAGTAGCTGACGCGCCCGTTGGCCGCCTCGTCCGGGTCCCGCGCCCACAGCCGCGCCAGCTCCGCGCCCGCCGCGTTGTTCTCCCGCGCCAGCACCGTGTACACGGCCTGCGCGAACAAGGGGCGTTGTCGTTCACGTCCGACACCGGCACCCGCAGCCCGCGGCTGGCGCGCAGCGCCGGCGCCCCGCCGTCCTCCGCACGCACCTCCACCTCGTACTCCGACACCCGCTCCCGGTCCAGCGCCTCGCGCAGCACCAGCGAGTACGAGCCCGCGAACGTCGCCTCCAGACCGAACGGCGACGCCGGCCACACCCAGCACCGCACGCGACCGTTCTCCCCGAGTCCCGGTCCGACACGCTCAGCAGGGCCACCACCGTCCCCAACGACGCGTCCTCGGGCACCGGCACCGACAGCGACGTCACCCACACCTCCGGCACGTTGTCGTTCACGTCCAGCACCTCCAGCTCCACTCGGCAGTGACTCGATAGCGGGGGTGTCCCTTGGTCTGTCGCTTCAATACGAAAATCAAATATAGTGACTTCTTCGAAGTCCAGGGCTGCTGTGAGGAGAATTTCCCCAGTCTTCGGATTGACAGATATCACATCTTTTCCACGCGGGGGAATGAAGCTGGTTGCGGTAAAAATCATTTCCCTGTTAATACCCTCATCAGCATCCGTGGCGTTCAGTCTTGTCACAAGCGTCCCCTCTGTGGCGTTCTCTGGCAGCTGCACTTTATACACCGACTGGTTGAACTGGGGCGCGTTGTCGTTCGCATCCAGCACCGAGATCACCAGCTCCATTGTCCCCGACAAAGACGGCCGGCCCCCGTCAGTCGCCGTCAGCACCAACCGGTGCACGGGAATCGTCTCGCGGTCCAGAGGTTTCGTTAAAACCAGTTCGGGTTCAATATTTCGCTCATTAGATTTTTGTAAATCCAGAGAGAAGTGCTCGCTGGGGCTGAGTGTGTAGGTGAGCTGCGCATTTACTCCGATATCCGCATCAGACGCGCCCTCCAGCGGGAAACGAGACCCCAGCAAAGACGATTCCGCGATGCTGAGGTTTTTCCGGGCGGCGGGGAAGACGGGGGCATTGTCGTTGATGTCGGTGACCTCCAGCTGCACATGGAAGACGCGCAGCGGCCGCTCCAGCAGCACCTCCAGGCGCAGCGCGCACGGCGCGCTCTTGCCGCACAGCTCCTCCCGGTCCAGCCGCGAGCTCACCACCAGCGCGCCGCTCGCCCCGCTCACCTCCACGCTCGCCCGCCGGCCCGGCGCCACCAGCCGCAGCCGCCGCGCCTCCGCCTCGCCCGCCTCCAGGCCCAGGTCCTGCGCCAGACGGCCCACCACCGTGCCGGCCTTGGCTTCCTCCGGCACCGAGTAGCGCACCTGCCCGCCCGACAGCGCCCAGGCCGCCTGCAGCACCAGCACCCGCACCACCGCCGCACAACAACGCTCGCCCATCCTTCCTGCCGCGCCGCCCGCCGCCGCCGCTCTGCCTGCCGGCCCCGGCCCGGGCCCCGCACGGCTCCCCGCCGCCGCCCGGACGCACCGGCTCTGCTGCCCGGCCCGAGCCGCCCCCCCGCGCTCACAGCCGGGCTCTCCGCCGCACCGGGGCGGAGCCGCCCACACGGACCCGTTCCTGAGCCTGCAGCGACACCGTGCGCTGCTCCGCCGCCTCACACGCTCTGTGACAGCGCCTGTGCCTCCGCTCCGTCATGGCTATCTCCTGTGCTGTTTCTTCCTGCCCTGGTCGAATATCTTTCTCTCTTTCTTTGTCTCTTTTGTCTTTCCTTCTTCTTTCTTTCTTTCTTGCCTTTTCTTCCTTCCTTAGCCTTCTCTTGTTTCTTAGTTTTCTCTTCTTGTTTTTTTTTTCTTTTTTACTTCCCTTTCTTCTTTCTTCTCCTTGTTCTCTTTTTCATCCTTACCTTGTCACGCCCTATCGTTTACTCCCCTTTCCCTTCTTTTCATTCCCTTTCTCTTTCCTACCCTTGCTGGTCGATCGTTGGTCGCCTCCGGCACCGCGGTGGGCATCATCAATTAGGAGCAGTCAGCACTAATTACAGACACCAGCGCCAGATGCGGTGCTCTCCGCCAGCCGGACCTTTTTAGGCACCAGCTCCATTCTACCATTCCACATCTTGAGGTAATTTCGGTGCGTGTTGGTCATCTCGTCTGCTTTTCTCTATCCTTTCTTCTTCACTGATTTACAGCTCTGTATTCATTCTTAGTTTTCTCCTTCAGTCCTGTATTCTTCGGCCATGTATTTGGTGCACTCCTGTAATGTAATTTATGGTTTCATCCTCTTTTCTTTTCTTTGCAATCGTTTTTGCCTCCTTTTTTTTTTCCTTTCTCACCTCCCTTTCTTTCTGTGTGCAGTGATACCGTCAATGACATGTCACTAAAATTGTTTATGGTTTCTTCTGTTCTCTCTTTTTCCATTTATTTCTTCATCATTCTCTGCTTCTCGTGTATTTTTCTGCATTGTTTCTTCCTTCTTTCTCTTCTTTGTCATAGTCTTCTGTTCCCTCAATTCCTTCTCTTCTTCTCTTTTTGCCTCTCCTTTGTCTCCTTAACCAAGTAATTTTTCATATGATTACATCACTCTCGACATGGACTGCAAACATGTCTTTTGGCAAGAGTCCCCTTCCTCTTTCCTGCCGACTTTCATCTCTCCAGATGAGGAACAGACTTCCTGCTTTTCTGCAATTTATGCAAGACAGACAGACTGTCCCTTCTCCATCGCTTCCCCCACCTCCCTGAAGACGGACACACTCCTGAATCCCTTATCTCAATGAAGAAAATCCACCTCCTTCTGACAGAGCAACCCAAGCCCCAGATATTTCAACATCTGTGCAAAAGGCTTCGATTACACCAAAACCGCAGGGGACTGTTTGAATGTTTCCTTCAGAGATTCAAACCCATCAGAGCCCAGCACACCAAGCCTCCAAGAACGCTGAAAAAGCACGGGACCAGCACAGCTCCTGCATGCTATTCATACAGCTCGATCAAGAGCTGTTCTTGCAGCCTGGTGAATGCCAAACTCTTCTCCATTCCGGCAGACAAGCTCTGCCAGGATACAGCAAGAACCTCTCTATGCAGCGGCAGAGATCCCCAGCTGGGCATTCTTTCTGCAGTTTGTCACCAATGACACAGCCCACGTGCTACACAGCGTGTCCTTTCATCAAGGAAGACTCTTCCCTACTCAAATTCAGCCTCCCTTTGACAAATCCCCAAGCCCTTCTCCATGCCACTCAGAGGGAAGGATCACTGCCACAGTACACAGACACTGCCCCAGCACAACATTCCTCATTGATGGAAAAAAAAAAAAAATAAAAAGGTGTACAGTCTCCCTTTCTCCATCCCGGCAAAACCTACTTCGTGCTGTGGGAAGATTTCTTACTACCCACCATTTGAAGCTTTTCTTACCACCATTTGAAGCTTCAGGGCAAATTCCTCTACATGCCCACACAGCTCTTCCCTGCCCTCCTAACATTCATCACCTGGCCCACAGCACCTCCGTCAGGAGCACCAAGGACAAGAATAACCTCTGTTGCCACATCTGTATCTTCTGTACACAAACCACAGCTCAAAACATTATTAAATACGATTGTGTTACTGACCTGTTTGTGTTCCTGCTTTATTGATCTCTGCAGTGCCGCCGGTTCTTATGGAAACCTGCAGTCAGGCTTTCTGTGGGTACAAACGATGTCTTGATTCCAGATCCATCCCTGATGCCATGTTTGTCTGGTCTATGCCATCAATGCAAAGATGAATTCTTCCTACTGTGTCTTGGTAACTTACCTGTATTTTCATATCACAAGCAGCAACAGGGTTTTCTCCCCGAGGAAGACATTTAGACACTTATGTTTCATATCCCAAATCCTGGTGGAACTAGGCTGTGAAGATGAAGAGTGCTCCTCCCCTCCAGCGCTTCTCTGGAACAGCCCACGGTAAACAGCAAAAGGAGCCTCTGGCAGGCACTGCTGTCGCCGAGGACGGGGGTTTATTAAACCCATTAGCACATCTTTTTCTCATTCCTAACATCCACACGGGTTTTGTCCTTCTCTTCCTTGGATTAGGTTTGCAGATTCACACTTTACTTACCATAGACGACAGGTAAACAGACACAGACAAATCCATTCTATCAAGTAGAACAGCATTTGTTAACTTTTCCCAGGCGCAGACAACAGAATTGATCTTTTTCATAACAGAGGACTGGCGAGAAAATCCTGCACAGCACAATTTTTGTCAGGTTGATCTGGAGACGTGTTCACGAACTCGTGAATTTCCTAGAGTTTTCTGGCAGTTTGTTTTAATTTCTGTAGCCAAAGGAAATAACGGTTTGGGTAGAGATCACTGTCTTGACTCGTGGATAGGAAGAGATGCTGGGGATGATCTTCTATCAACAACTCAATCATGTTTGCTCCATGTGAATCCAGGACAAGAGGGGTTTAAGCAGGACATATTTTGGCTTTTTGTGGATTTTTTCCCGTTTGTTTGGGGTTTTAGTTTGGTTATATTTTGGGGTTTGGGTTTGTTTGGTTGGTTTTTATTTTTATGGTGAGTTTGTTTCAGTTGATTGAAATTTTCCCCCGCTACTTACCTGTTTCTGTTTGCTAAATTAATTCACTTACCTGGAATAAATAGTTCTTCTCTGGAGAAATATTTCATGCCGTGTTCATGGAGGTGAAAATGTAATGCCGATGCCAGCAAGTTCGATCTACAAGTATCTTAAGAGCCGTACTAAGTTAAGATTGCTGTAGGCAAAATGTAGTAGGATGTTTTAAATCAGTAAAACATCTGTTAATGAGGTGACAAACACTGACGTCGAGGACATAGGACACGGTGTCCTTTTTATTTTGGTCTGAACGCCTGTCTATATCATTTTCATATCCACCAAGTAGCAGCTTCACTAAATGGTTCCACAATGCCAAATATCTGAGCTAAGCTAGAAATAAAAATGTTTCTAAACGCGAAGACAGAGTCAAAGACTCCAAGATCACCTACAGGAAGAGTTGTTTCTTGCTTATTCAGATCCAGTCCATGCGGGATTCTCACACTGATGAAATCCAGCTACTACCTGAGTAGCAGTGGGGTAGGGGTGACATGGGCGAACCCTTAGGCATTGTAGCGTTGCACTACTACCACAGATGCACAATTAAGTGCCTTTTATACCATCTGCACCTATAAGGGGAACCCACAAAGGTCATAAGAAAAAGCTGAAATGATCCTGCAAAAATCACACGAGTTGGTGGAAGGTTTGGTTTAGCTAATTCAGCTTTGGTCAGCCTTGGAGCATTCTCAGCGCTTCTGACTAAGCAGCGAGGGTGGTGATCCACAGAAAGGATCTGTAGAAAAAAATCAGTATAAACTACTCATCTTAACACCCCGAAAGTCCATTAAGTGCCTGAGCGTTACTGTGAGCCTCCTTCATTAGGCAGGAACGGATGAAAGCCTGGTTAAAGTCCTGCAAAATATTAACCATGTGTTTCGACATCCCAAGTTCAGAGCATGCATCAGAGCTCACTGACTCATCGCTGGACTCTTAGAGAAGCGAGTAGAGCCCAGAGGCAAACACAAGTCAAAAGGTTCGTCTCCTATTGTTCTTTAGAGAGCCGAGAGACACACAGACTTTTCCAGGGGTGTTTGGAACGCTCTGTTTAGATCCCCGCTGAAATTAGCTCGTTACTCCAGTTACACTCTGAGACAAGACACGGAGAATTGGCAAGAGAAGGAAAAGCAGCAGCTCCGACAGAATCGCTCCCGTCATACAGGACACTTCCAGCCCCACCGCCCCAGGATGGAAAGCACCGCACAGCAGCTCCACATCAGGGCGACTGTCTCCGCCGACGAGGATCCGGAAAGAAAACCCCGTTCCCTCCAGAAGGGCAGACGAGTCCTGATCTCGTACCGTGGGATTTATCTTTGTGTCGTTCTCACCTCCTTGGCGCAGTTTAGCGCTTAGAGCACCGCACAGAAAAGCCGAGTCCGGTTTCAAAGCCTCCTGAGGCTGAAAGCTCTTCTACCATTCAAGAGTACCCTAAGCAGCGAGACAAGGGCTGCTCACAGGGTCCCATCGGTCTTTCAGCGAGGCATTCCTCCCTGGAGAATGCAGGTGGGGGACGAGGAAGGAGATGCCGTGGTGGCTCAGCGGCCGGAGCACCCACGCACGGCGTTTCGTCTTCGCTTCTGCACATCACCTGCAGCAGTTCCCGAACAGAAGGGGTCAAGCTCAGAGAGCGGGGAATGGACAAAAAATCCGTCCCCTTCCCTGTCTGTCTTCGGGACCTGGCACAGCTGAAGTCCCGACCTTCTTCGGGAAGCTGCTGTGCTTCCCATGCCGGTGACCGGACCCGCGGTGGGCCCTGAGCTGTCCCGCTCTCCCGGGGGATTCAGCGCCTTGTCAGCTCCTTCATTCCCTCCGCAGAGGCCCAGCTCCCGGCTCGGCCGCGTTTCCACGCCTCAATCCGCAGAAAGAGAAGAGCGGCACCAGTCGGAATGCGCGTTAAAAAAATATATTAAAAATTAAAATAAAATTTAATAATAATAAAACAATAACAGCCACTGCCAAGCCACTCCCCAGGCACGGAGCCCCTCGGTGCCGGGGCGGAACCCGCTTCCCTCCGCTTCCCCCGTCCGCCCCGCCCCGCCGGAAGCTCCCGGCTGTCTCCGTTCCAACGGCGGCGGCGGCGGCAGCTCCGGGATCGGCATCGCTGGCGAGAGATGGAGCCGTCACCCGAGCGGGTCCCGGGTCTCGCTCATTCCCCGCTGGCAGCGGCTCTTCCCTCGCTGTCTGTCTCTCTCCTGTCGCTCGTGGTGTCGTCCTCAAGCATCCTTTATTTCGGCTGGAGTTCCGCTGTGTGGGGTTGTTGGAAGCCAGGATTTTCTCACGTGCTAAGAGCTGTAGGGATATGGTGCCTGCCTGCTGGCCGCTCCTGGATTCTCCCTCTAAGGGAAGGCATGTCTGCCCCCACGGACTGCGAGCAGGCAGGGATGTCCTTCAGCAAGAAACATTTTGGTTATTTATTCCGCGATGAGAGCTCATGCGATGAGCGCTCCACGCTCCCAGCTTTGCTCAGTTAACATAAGCGACACCCAGACATTGGCAGTGGCCCAGGGAGTCCCGGTTTTCCCGGGAGACGGTGGGCACCGAGCCTGGCCGTGGGCTGAGGGGGTTATGCCCTGCCCGCTCCCTCGCTGCTCAGCACGGGGAGGAGCTGAAAATCCCCCTAGAAAACACATGAGGCACCCTTACAGATGGAGGATAAAACGTGGAGAGCAGTATTTATGGGCTGCAATCAGCACTGACCCACAGGAAAGCGGGAGAGGTCGGGGATCCCGCCCAGGGCTGGACAGCGCCTGGGAGCGGCGTTTCTCTGGGGCAGGACCCTTTGGAAAGGATCTCGGAAAAGAATCCGAGTTCCCAGGGAGCTGGCCGAGCCTACGAGGCTTGCAGAGATGATGATGGACACCCAGGCTGGGCCTGAATCCCCGTTCTTTGCGGGTCCTGTCCGGGGGCTGAGGGAAGCTCCGCGTTGTCCGTGCCTGGAAAAGCCGTGCGGGCACCGGGCACTGCGGGAGCCCGGCTGGCCGATCCCGTTCCTTTCCATTTGCCGAGTTCATTCCCCAGACACCATTAGAGCTCCGCTCGGGAGCAGATGGTTCCCCTCCGTCCCGAGCCTCATCCCGGACAGATTGCACACAATTTATTAATAACCCAACAGATGCTCGGGCACTTTCCAGCTCAGATTATATTTCCTGATTGCTCAAATCCCGGCGGGGAGGGGAGCTGTTCGTTTATCTTCCACCGTTCCTCTTTGTGCCTTTACCAGCACCGACCCCACAAGGAGGGGAAGGGTGACATCCTTGTGTGTGTGTCCCCGTCCTAATTCAGGGTGTAAGTGTTTGATAACTGAACGTGGCCCGATGCCAGCCTTGGTTTGGGTCTCCCAGCCCCGCGGCTCTGTTCTGCCGGGGCTGCCCCACTTTCCCCCGGCACTGCACGTTCGGGGCCCTCCGGTGCTGCCAGGGCTCGCCAGGGTCTGGCACATGTCGTGATTCCCAGTAAAACATCAAGGATTTATGCCCTTTAATTGCAAGGGTTGTGCTAATTGGGCCGCAAACAGCCGGGTTCCCCCTCCCGGAGCTGCGGGATTGCTGCATCCAGGTGAAATTAAAACATCATCGCGAAAAAACGCTCCACACGAATTCCCCCATCCTTGGGCAGTTCGGGCAGTGAGACAGGCAGAGCTGAGGGTCGGCAACCTCTTATCCCTCACCAACACAGGGTTTTGGGATAGGAGTATTTGTAATTTCAGGAGGGGGATGTACAAGGAGATATACAGGGCTTATGCCCTGTGAGACCCCTCCTGGAGCAAGATAAAATGCTCTGAGCACCAGAAAAAAGCCATCACAGACCTTTCAGCAATGCTGTGTTCAATTTTAATGTATAAAATGGGCTTTTCTTTGCTCTGTAGGGAGAAGCACAAAAGCAGCAGGTTGTTTATCCTACTGAATAAACTAAATGTAGGTCTCTGAGGGATCTTATGCAAACCACTTACCTTGAAACACAGCCCCACGGGAAATTGAGCTATGGAGAGAGGCACAGTAAATGTTTTACATCTTCAAAGCAGCATCCAAGTGCCTGGCTCAGCACCAGCTCCCATCAGGTATCAAGGAAGGTAGGGGCTGTGATTGTAATTAGGAATGCAGGAATCACTTTTAAGACATAGGTAACAGGATATTTGGGGCTGGAGTTTATTGGAGCCTGAGGCAGGGATTGACCCTAAAGGCTCACGGCTAAAATTAAGTCTTGAGGCTGAAGGTTAATTGCTAAAGAGAGAGTTTGGAGGGAAAATGCATTTATTATTAGGACACATGCCACAGTGTAGCTTTAAAATAAAAATAGGCAATCATTTCTGCTCAGTGGTAAAAGGCACTTCACTTTCTGTGAATGCAGGTGAGAGACACTCTCAGCAATAACAGCAGAAGAATATTAAAGTCTGTTACATTTTTCATAGCCCTTGACATTTGCAATATAATTCCACTTCCTTGCCTTCACCAAGCCAAACAGATTTAGTGCAGGGGGGAGTTTTCTTCATTTCAGCCTCTGTAAATAAAGTCAGAGAATGATGTGGTTGCAGGAGAAATAGTTCCTTCCTCCTTGCTCTACAGCAAGAGGGGAGAGTGGCATGAAATGATGGAAAGGGAACTCAGGGTGTAAAAGCTGAGGGGGTTGTTAAGATGGCCAGAGGAGAGGATGCAAAGGGGGGCTGTGGGCTGGCAGAGACTGAGCCCTTTGCAGTTTCAGGCAGAATCCCTCTAATACCTTGCACCCAGAACCCACAGCAATTTCATTTCTTATCCAGAGGTTCCCCTAATACCTCAGGTTCCCTGAAATGCCCACCAGAAAGGAAGTGCAGGGAAATTCCCACACTGGCACAGGTTTCCTGGCCAGATAGTAGCTTTTAAATCCAACTTTTAATGCTTTGCCCATCCTTCTTCCTTGTTTTCACAATAACAACTACAAATATTATCTGATGGCAGAAATTCTTAGAGTTGGTTAAATTAGAAAAATCTCTATCCATAGTTCTTTTCTCTCCCTTTGCTGTGCAGGTCCTGAAAGCCATCTCCTTTTTCTTTCACAGGCCTTCCAAATGCTTACATCCTCAATGAGTTTTCCTAGGTGCCAGAATAAAGCAAAGAATGAGCAAAACCTGAGACAGCAACAGATCATTTTCTGGACTGATCAATGTTCTTTAATCACTCACCATTTTCTGTCACTGGCAAATTGTCACCACAGTAAGTAAATCTTCTTCAGTCACACACATATTTTAAGGGAATGATGTAATTATGTGATCAGATGCTGTCTTGCTTATTTCTAGTCCTCCTCATTAATAAACTCAAGAAAAGGGAAATACAAGTGCAACCAAAATAACAATGTTACAATTAGAACCTTGTAATAAACCAAACTAAAATTGTAAGGATTCACTTCCTACATTTTCCCCCTTTGTTGCCGTCACAATTGCCTTGTGAATGAAAGGCTCAGCTGTACTATTCATCACTGGGAGGGAAGAAACATCCATAAAGACCAAACGGAATCATCCTCTAAAAGATCAGCTGGATAAACTTGCAGGAGAGACCTCAACTGGGAACTTAGCTGTCAACAGAGAAAGAGCATGTGGAAATGTTTGGGGAAGAGGGAAAGAGGTGGGGAACTGAGGCTCCTGCAGCACTTGTTCCAAGTAGGAAAAAATGTTCATTATCTACAGACTGCTTCTACCTGTACAGATTTCTAAACAGGCACGGGTAGTGATGCAGGGCCAGGCTCTGCAGGTTGTCCTTGTACAGTTTGACAGGAAGATATTGGAGTTTTCTCTGAGGCACAAATCTGGTACAAACCTCTGTCTATATTCTAGACAGAAATGGTTGAATTAAAAGTGATTGCAGAGGCTTGGGCAGTTTGGAAAATTGCTATAACCAGTTGGCCCACTTCCACATGTCTTAAATCACACTACAGTCTTAGCTAAAACTCCTCTCCTCCTCATATTCCCAAAATTTCCTGTGTTTAAACTCAGATGAATGATCTGGCAGTGGCACAGAGACGCTTCCTTCTGCTCAAACAATACCAAAATTACAACATTGCCCTATATTTGAGGTGGGAGGCCAAAAATTTGGGTCAGTCAGCAGAGCCTGATGGGTGTGCAACTAATAGGAGGCATGATTGGTGCAGGGCGCACCCAGGTTTGGGAGATTCCTGGGAAGCCTGGCTCCAAATGAGACAAACAAAAAACAGGACAGGTTTGCTTGATAGTTCTGCAAAATATTGCCCTGAGCTACACAAATTAGTACAAATTGTACACAAATGTGATGCAAATATGGAAGTGTCCAAATTGCCTCATTTCTTGCTGTGGCCACAGCAATGTGTTTGGCTCTTTTGGGTTAATGAAAGCAGAAAACTGTCAGCACAGAATCCCAGAATAGCTGTGTTTAGAAGAGCTCTCTGGGCAATACTTGGTGTGTCATGTTGTGTCCCCTTCCTGTGCTCACAGCAGGTTCCTTGGGACTGAATCCAATCAGTGATTTTACTGTTTGTTTCTTTGGGATCAGCTTTCAGCATTTGAAAGCTGAAAAAAAAAAGGATTTATTTGAAGGGTTTTGCTTGGTTTGTTTTGATGGAGATGTGTCCACATCATTCTTGTTTCAGAGGCCTTTCTGTGTACATGAGCTTAAAAATGTTCCCAGTCTTTGTCAAGCCTGCTGCTCTCTGCTCATCTTTAAGGCAACAAGCAGCTGTATGTGTGCCAAAAGATTTTACTGGAAAAAAACCCATAAAGCAGCAAGCAATCCAGTTAAGCCAATGAATGACAGCACCACAGCCCCAGCCTAGGAAGCACTGAGAGAGCTGCATCCAGACTGATGCTTAATTTGCCACCAAAATAAATAAATAAATCAAGCCTTAAGCACCCTGAGGTTCATCAGGGAAACAAAAGCCAGCGCAGATTAGCAGATTCCTCACTAGTAACTGGGAGGAAAGGAAAAAAACCCTGGAGCCTGACTCACAGGCTCCACCCTTGCAACAAATCCAGGCATTACTGTCCCCTGTATTTTGCAAACTGCAGGATGTCAGGGGCTGCAAATTTCCATCACCCCCCCAGACATACTTGCAGCATGGAAAACTGTCCCTGGCCTCTAATTTATTTTTTTTCCCTCAACATTTTTGTCTCTTTTGGATAAAAGCACACTCAGGTCTGCCCCACAGGAAGATTTGCTGTCTCTTTTCTCTGTCCAGGGCTTCAGTTCCAAAGGGCTCACTAGAAAGCTGCAGCCAGGGGGATTCTGCAGCTGCTTTATTTGTTGTGGAGAACATCAGACAATGATGCTTTCCAATTTTTTTGCTAATACAAACTTCTTATCAGGCTTACTCCACTGCCTTGTTTACCACTTCATGGCTTTTCCACTGAATCCCAGAAAGAAGCCAGACATACAATCCTAATGAAAAGCTCAGCATGTAAAGAGAGAATTTATATTTCAATTCTTGCCTTTGCTATTGGTTTTACAAGTGATTGCTCATCAGAAACCAATTACCCCAGAAAGACTTGGGTTTGGGTCCCTACTGATGTTAGCAGGATGAATAGCCTCATTTACAGTCTCTCAACTGGAAAACAAAAAGTAATGATAATAAAAAAAAAAAGTATTTTCTAATTCTCTCTGCCTCCATTGTAATTCACAAGAAAATTAAACTAATAACTCTCTCTGTGAGCGTGTTATGCAGATGCCAGGAGTCAGGAATGAATGTATGAAACTATCCCAGGGAAAGTCCCCTGGGAAGGAACCTCTGAGCAGACAACTATTATACCTTGCAACACTCACAGCTTCTCCAGCAATGCAATCTGTGCACAGAGGAGGCTCTTTCAATTTCCTTCCTTCTCCCTCCCCCCCTTTTCAGTTGAATTCCACTTGCAGGCAGCAAAAACTTCCATGATTTTTTGCTGGGCTTATTTCCCACTCCATCTCCATTTCCCATTTGCATATAGAGGCCGTTTTTTCTTTATGGAGGAAAAAAAAATTCTCCATGCCAACAGAATCCAGCTCTTCAGAAATGGCTCCCAGAGTGGTCTTCCTTCCTAATACCTTCAGCAACCAGGCAGGAAGGCTTGGGGGATGGCACGAGGGTCCCCACTGTGCACTGTGAATATCCCTGCAGCTCACATCCATGTTTTAAATTCATTTTTTGGTCATTTTAATGAAGAGATAACATAAAAAAAAAAAGGGTGTGTGATGTCTTTGCCCATCTCCAAGAGAGGAGGAGCAGGAATGAACTTTGAGCTCCTCCATTGCAAGACTGGGGTGTCTTGCTGTTCCCTGTGATTCCCTGTGTGGATTTTGGACACCACAAGGCTGGGCATAGCAGGGCTCAGGAGAAACAAGCACAGCAGATGGATGGTCCTGTCCCAGCTGTGCCTCACGTGGGTAACACGGAGGGGGCACCATCTCACCAGGTATTTGGGAGTTTGCAGCCAAATCTTTGTGGGTTTTTATGGATACACAGAAAAAGCAGAGCAAAACTGGAAGCAGTTGGGTCAGGTTTGGTTGAAATGCACAGGGAGCTACAGCAAATATGAAATTTGGACCCAAAAAGAGGCAGAAAAAAGGCCAGAGGGTGGGCCCTGCAGTGACAGGTGGAGCGTGCTGGAGGCTGTTCAGATATCAAAGGAGCACAACCATCAGGGTGTGTGGCATCTGATGGGCATCGAGGGGTTAAATGGTTCATGTCATGTGGCAAAATGAGCCGAGAGAACTCTTGGGGAACATAGGGAAGGGATTCAGTCCCAGATGATCATCCTTTTGGTGATCTCCTTACATTCTGGGGCAGCTGTCACACTGTTTTGCAGGGACAGATTAAAACAAAGAGGTGGTTTAGGTAAGCAAGTGGATTATAACATTGCATTTCCTAGAAACAGGAAAAAGATAAATTTTACTTTTAGAAACTAATTTCAGGATTACATTCCTGGAGTTTGGTCTGTTAGGAGATACTCAAACGGTAAATCTTTTCCTCTGATCTCCGATAAAAAGCTAATGTCAGGGGGGTGCTGGGCATGTCTCCTCTAAATGATATTAAAGGAAGATCAAGAAGGAAAGTGGGGACAAGATGGAATCCTACAGGTGGGATTCAACCTCAGATTAAACTCCTTACATTTAGATCCCTGTGTGGATATGTTCCATCTGCACTCTGGGGAGCTTAGGAGATTTAGTCAATAGAGACTGAACAACTGCAGAGCAAGAGCAGTGATAAATTAATCCTAGAGTCCCCAGCCTTCACCCTCAGCAGTATGAAAAAAATTCCTGTCAGCTAAAATACCAAGAAATACGCACATGGACTTAAAAGTAAACTCATCAAACCAGTGAGGCTCCCCTGTGATGCCACAGTCTAAGCTAACCTCTGAATTTCAGATATGCTTGGGCTGAAAGAATCTCTGTATGTGTTATTGTCTGCACCATGCTGAACTCCAGTGCTTTTTAGAGGAAAATTTGGACACAGAAATTGGGTGACTCATTGCAATAGAACAGAACAAATTCAGACAGCTCATCTTTTCTCTGGGTTCATGTAACAGTTTAACCCCAATTTTTCTATTTCCCATGCAGCCTGCTATCAGAGTCTCTGCATCCTGGCCTATCAGAAATCCTGCAAATGTTCATAATAATTTTCTTGATTGATGGTTGCTTTTCCTGCTTCTATTTCCTTTGTGTGATTTATTTTCTATGCAGGCAAAATGTGTGATAAGAGACTTCTGGAGCTACTTAATGATATTTTCTCTTGTGGACATTATTGAAATGGACAGATTGGATGTGAAGACCTTAGTGAACCTTCTGGGAATCTTTGTTCTCTCTCAATTTCTTCTGATGCAGTTTTTTTCACCTGTTGTTGCAGATATTCCTAGCAATGAATTAAAATAAATATCTCATCAGGAATGCCTGCAGATCCTCTGAATGTATTTCTGATAGTTGACTGCACAAATGTTTTATTTTTCAATCCGTTTAACATGAGCTTGTTTGCCTTGCTTGCTGGCGCTGGAGGAGCACTCTGAATCCTGAATACTGAAATAAAAATCACTGCTATTGTTTAAAACATGCAAAAATGTATCATTTATTCAAATGTAAGATTTGTAAGTCATTGAATTTCATGGGGGAAGAATCATTAGTCAAAGTGCAGGCTGCACTAGGGGTCATATTTAATTTATTTTCAAAGCCTTCATTCGTGCTTTTTGGTCCAGTGTGTCATAAGTTATTCAATACACAAAGGTGTCTACTTATGTCTCAAAGTAATTAAGCTGATTAAGTCATATTATCACTAACAAGAAGCATTAATTCCACTTGAGTGAATGCTGCAAAACAGAGCCAGTGACATTTCCACCACTTAAACTGAAAATACATTATAGGCTAACTGGGAAGCAAAAGCATCCCTCAGCCCTGGCCTGCTCTTCCATCTGATCTCTGTGGAGGAGTTGGCAACTGATGTTTTCAGAGCAGAGAAAAAGGAAAAGGTGCAAAGGAGCAGAGAAAATCAGCATGTGACAATCATGCAGACGTTTTTCAGCGTGGCACAGGCTAAGTTATTATGGCAGAAGCTAAAGAATATTTATTTCTACACAACATTTACCAAGATCAAAAAGGAAACAGGGGGAAGGGATCCAGCCAGGAACAGGCAGCTCTGTTGGTGGGTTCAGGGAGACATTTAAGAGGCAATTTGAAAAGAAATCGGAATGGATCTTGCCAGTCTTGAATAAATTAAGGGAGGAGAGGAGAGGAGAGGAGAGGAGAGGAGAGGAGAGGAGAGGAGAGGAGAGGAGAGGAGAGGAGAGGAGAGGAGAGGAGAGGAGAGGAGAGGAGAGGAGAGGAGAGGAGAGGAGAGGAGAGGAGAGGAGAGGAGAGGAGAGGAGAGGAGAGGAGAGGAGAGGAGAGGAGAGGAGAGGAGAGGAGAGGAGAGGAGAGGAGAGGAGAGGAGAGGAGAGGAGAGGAGAGGAGAGGAGAGGAGAGGAGAGGAGAGGAGAGGAGAGGAGAGGAGAGGAGAGGAGAGGAGAGGAGAGGAATAAATTCCTAGCATCTTTGGAGGATCTAATTAGTGATGTGCCACAGATTGGGCTGGATCCAAGGTCCATGCAGAGGTTCTCATGGATTTTGACTCTGTCCTGACAATACCCTCTGGGAGTGAGACCCACCTGCACCCATGGCTGTAGCCAGCCTGACCCAGCTGCATGCAGAGTGCTGTGTCCATGCTGAGGCTTTTTGGGGAATTTGCTGGCTGCTTCTCAATTCTGTGTGTGGCAGATGGGAGCAGAACTGAGCATCAGCCCCTCTGGGTCTTTCCCTCTGGCCTCTTTTCTCTCTACCTCTGGATTAGTTTTGTCTCTCTGGGACCCATTTTCAAGTCATTTCGGAGGTACAAGTGATGTTTCCATCTGAGCAGTCTACTCAGCAGCAGCAAGAGCACAAACCCCTGTTTGTGCTGGTGCCCAGAAGTGCTGTGTGCCTGCCTTGCATGGCCTGAAGCATTTTGCAGCCAACTGCACCACATGGCAGCTTTCCCACTGTCCTAGAAGCAAATCTCAAGCTGGCTGGCGGGTCCCTGAAAGCCAAATTTGCCTCTGGATCTCTGAGAGAGCTGGAACATGTGAGAGAGGCATCCGGAGAGGGTTCTGCTGAGCAGATCTCCAAAGCAGCTCTCATGCCCAGTGCATTACCAGGCTACAGAAACCAGCCAATGCTCAGGAGTGTTAGCACAGGGAGAGTTGTAAAAATAACTAGTTGTAGGGCAAAGACCTTGCATTTTTAATGAAACCCTGTCCCTGTGGGAGATCTTCAAAGGAGATCTCATCTATTAGATGGACGATTCTGACCAGACATGCCCTTTGAAGAGGGATAGTAGTGTGGCTGAATTAGATTTATGCAAGTCCTCTCTGCCCTAAAGCATGTCCCTTTTTATTGTCCTTTTCATCAATACGGTGACTGAAATGAAAGATTGAAACTGAGCTCTTGTCAGTGCAGGTTTCCCTTCAACTGAGCAAAGGCAGATTCTGGGGGAACGGGGGGTGTTGAGGTGTGGGCTGGGTGCTGTGCTGCTCAAACCCCTTTTGGGAGGTGCCTGAACTGAACATGCAGACCTGGGGGTCAGCAGGTATTGGAATATGTATCCAATATAACAGTTAGATGGTGCCAGGCAGTTCTGACCTTCGCTGCTGGGCCACAGGCAGCACTGTGTGTTTTACCACAGAGATACTTGGCTGGCGGCAGAGTGCAGCGGGCCAAGACAGGACTCCGTTCTCGTCAGGAGAGAGCTTCTGGCGATGGTAGAGAAAAGGGAATGGATTCTGCTAGAAGGTAGCAGATGTTTATTCATGAGCACAGATATGTCTGCACTGGGCTATGCTGATAACAGAATCAAGGCCGCATGGTCTCATTTACATTTTATAAGCTCGGGACAGGGGAAGGGGAGGACAGGTGAGTTACCAACCAGGTGAAGGGGCAGGGTCTCAAGGAGGATGACACTTAGACAGGCCAATGACCCAGGCCTGAGGAGCATCCTTTGAAATCGAGAATCACATGACGCCTTGTGGTATGTTAGCGATGACGGCACACTCAGAGGGTGAGGGGGAGGGAGAAGGGATAGGTACACATGGGAAGGCCCGAGTTAAACCGACATTGCAACAACCACAAGCAGAAGTACAGATAGAGTGTGTCTGTGTGTGTGTCTGTGTGTCTGTGTGTGTCTGTGTGTGTGCCTGTGTGTCTGTGTGTGTTTGTGTATCATGGTCAGGAGTAATGGACAGGACATGGGGTCAATTCAGTGGGCATCAGTGGGCCTTGGTAGCAGGGATTAAAAAATGCCGGGAAAATACTCTGGACAGTGACAGGGGAGGTGGCAAACCTGTCCCCTTGGTTGCTCAACCCCATGATTTTCCAAAGACAGTGATGCAAAATGCAGCTTTCAAACACCTGTGGGTTTTGAGGGGTCAGCTTTGAGATCAATTTCCCTTAGGGAAGCCACACCAGGGAATCTGATACAAAGCACCAGTTCCATGTGCTCATTGAGCCCTTGGATGCCATGGAGCACAGGCTGTGCTCGTGCTTTTGCTGTGTGTGCACAGTGAGCAGATGGGCCCTGCTGCAGAGGGGCTCCAGTCCTCTCCCAGTGCTGACCAGCACCACCTGAAAATGCAGCAGAGACACTGCCAGGGTTAATCCAGCAGGGGGAGAGGCTTGCTGCCCTGCGGGGACTCAGGTCCATTTGATGCTTTTATTACTTCTTGAGGCTGTTATTAATCTTATTGTATCACTTTACATAATTCCCTTGTTCTTTTGAAGCAGTGGAACAGGCTAATACTGTGCAGAGGTCTCAGGGTAGCTGTTTGGGGTTCTTTTTTACCCTTAACACTCTCTGGAGATCCTTGAAGAATGCACTTGGCAGCAGAAAATCCTTCATCCTACTGTCTAATTGGGACAGGGAATATTTCATCTACCCGCAGCCAGGCAGATGTGAGCTGGGACTGAAGTCACCAGCAGCAGCCAGGTCCCTTTCATGTCCAAAGCTTTGTCCTCCCAGGCCCTGGCTCCCACGAGGCCCCTTTGAGAGCTCCCTGGCCCTGCTTCCACTGAAGGGCTCATTGCCCCCTTGCAGACAAGGACTTTTCTGGGTTAATCCCAAAAGCTGCATTGCAGCCTCCCCGAGCCAGCCACCAGCAAGTTCGGGGTATGGGAAGGACAACCATGGCTTGGTCACCTCAGGACTTCATCTGGAGGCCAAGTGCTCCCACATCAAGCCAAGAGACATCCCACCAACAGATCCAGGCTTGCCTATCCCCAGGGAGCTGCCCCTACACCTGGCACAGGCCCAGGTTATCTCTGTGGCCCCTGAGGGAAGCTGTGGGTGCCTACCCAAGGAAAAGGGTAAATTCACCAGAGAAATCAGTATAACAACCACAAGTTGTTCTGCCATTAGTGCCACATCCAGCCCCTCTCGCAGCAGCTCGTGGATGCCCCCACCATGGTGCAAATCTCCCCCTGCCCGAGCTGGAACATTGAGCAAGGAGCTGTGGGATATCTCCATGACCCCAAACTGCTCCTGAGTCCAGGGAAGGAGAGAAGGGGGCTTTGAGCCCCCAGAATGCAGGTGAAATGAATAAAATGAGCTCTAGGCATAAAAGGAGCTCTCTGCTCCAGGAGTCAGAAGGACAGACGTATTTCCTGGAGCTGGGAGTGCTGCTCCAAGAGCTGTGCAGCAATCCCTGCTGTTGTGTGCAACTCAGGGACAGCCAGGAGCCAGGGTGAGATATTAAAATACAATTTATTGGTACAAATCAGACAGAGTGAAAGAAACTCAGTTTAGAAAGAGCTGTCATGTTCTGCACAGATGGATTCAAAATGAACTGTCCCATGACCAGAGCAATTGGCAGTGATGGCAGACAGACTGGTGGACAGGTGCAGGGTGCACAAGGCAGGGGAGAGACTGTGCTGGGGCTGCAGTCCTGCCCTTGAGGGCTCCTGACTGCCAGCTAAAGGTTCTAAAAGAGAAACAGGGCACCCTTGGAGAGGTTTGTCCTGTGCAGGTGGGGCCCCCAGTGCACCAGAGCAGGGTTTCCTCAGGCATTCAGGACTTGGGGAGCACAGAGATCTGAGTGAGGGCAGGGGCTGGAGGGAAGAGACCTGTGCTGGGGTCACTCCAAAGGTTGGAAATTGTTTTTCATTCAGATGATGTTGCCTTGGGCTAGAGTGCTGCCCAGCAGGGCCTCTCCTTGTGTGTCTCTCAGGTGCTTAGGCTGGCAGCCCCTCTGGCCATGCAGTCCATGTGTGCCTGTGCTGCTCCTGAGCAAGGCTGGCTCTGCCCTGGAGCTGGGCTCTGTCCAGCCCTGCAAGTGTTGGGTCAGGGTTTGAAGAGAAGCACTCATGAAGGCTGGGGGTTTTGTACTCACTTCCCAGAGAAAACAGACACCAATTGCTGCTCTGGACATGCAACACATCCTGCTGGATCTCAGGGACAGAGCAATGGTCACTGGCCCAGTGGGTGAGGTCAGGCTTGGCTGAACCAGGCCTGGCCTGCACACCCTTTCCATGCCTAGTGGGACAGAGATACAGGCATGCAGCTCAGTACATTCACACAGCCAGACAAGACAAAGAAGTGACAATGTTTACAGAGATGAATGGTCCCTAAGGGGACCTGGGAATGGGTAAACTCAAGGCAGATTTGCTTAAATCTGGTCATATGGACCTCAAACAGCACCTGCTGCCAACACAGCTCTGCAAGATGAGATGGGAGAAATTCCCCCTGCCACCACCTCCCAGTCCCTGTAATTTTCAGTCTCTTGCTCCTTAAATCCTTCCCACATGCTCTGTTGAGCCACTCTCCCAGCATCTCCATAAAGTCTTGAGTGGTCCATACATGGAGGCGTGTGCTGTGGGTGGATCTGGCAGCTGAAATAATGCAGAAGATTCCAAGGGTAGAGCCATCCAGGCTACTTCAGGTCGTTGTTGATAACCACACTGTCATGCATGTCACAGTAAGTTGTCATCTTCTTCCTCTTGCCAAAGGTGGAGAAGCTGTTTTTGTTCTCCCGGCCCGGGAAGTGGGGCCCATCCTTGCTGGAAAGCAGAGTGGGGGTGCCAGGGATGTAAACGTTGTGCTGATAATCCAGGGCTGGGTACAAGGGGCTGTAGTGGGGTGTCCAGATGCTGTTGGGGCCGGCTGAAGCCTTCTGAAACTCTGGAGAAAAGATGAGTGAAAGATTGGCTCAGGTCGCATCCACATCCCAGGATGCGAGTCCTGTGTCACCAACCTCCATCCTGGTGCCTGGACACCCCTTCCACCCACAAAACTTCACCACTGCAAGGAACAGGGGTGTGATGCCCCCAGTGCACCTCCAAAAGCAACCACAGGGTCTGTTCTTGCCAGCCCCAGTACCCCAATACTAACCAGAGACAGGGGTCACCAGTGTGCACAGCCTCTCGTGCTCCTTCTGGAGGGCTCTACGGATTTCCCCCACATCTTCCAGGCTCTGGGAGCTAAAGAGAAGAGACTGGTTCAAAGCTGTGTGGGACATAACCTCCCCATTCCCATATCCCCCTTCCACCTGCTCCCTCTGTTCCCTCAGGGCTGGATTTGGTACCTTTTCAGGGCAGGTCTCTGCGTGCTCGGAGGCAGCCAGTCCGTGTTGGGCTGCTTGGCCTGGAAAACACAGGGAAGAGCAAGGGTGGGTTATTGGGAGCTCTGTCAATCAGCCCTGGGACCCTTTGTCAAAAAACCCAGCCCTGCCAGCACAAGGCTCCAGCAGGCAGGGATGCAGGACCACATCTCCACTTTCCCTGTGTCCTTTGTGGAGAATCAAGCAGCACATTCCTGTTCTGGGGAAACTGAGACAGCATGGAATCAGCCTGTTCCCTTCTGGACCTTCCTTACCCTCCTGAGGTATGGGGGTGGTTCTGGGCTTGTCCTCTGCCTCTGGGGGTTTTAAGCCTGTCATTCTGGGGAGAGACAGGTGGTTCTCCTATTCCTGCCAATTTTCAAACGCATTTTTTGCATGTGCAATGTTTACTTAGCCCAGGTCTGAGGTACTAAATGGTGAGAGATGCAGAAATCAGCTGTGTGCTTGGTGTCTCAGGAGGGTTGCAAAAGCTGCAGGAAAATCTAATTAAGTTTTAGGGAAGAGAGTCCAAGGGTGCAAGGAGACACGTGGAGAGACTCTCTTGGCACAGAGTCCTGGGCTCTCCTCAGAAGGGCTGGTTTATTAAAAGTCAGACGTAAGTGGATTAGACGCCTCATCACTCTCCATCCTTGTAATCGTGTTTTGGAGAGTCTTTCATCGGGAAAATTAGACATTCCTCATTTCAATACCTAACAAATGTTGACATCAAAATCGTGCCCCGCAGACCCCACTCCCTGCCTGCTGGCACAGCCCGGTGCAGAGCAGCAGCCAGGCCCGGGACACTGCGGGCCCTGCCAGCACAGGGGCAGCAGAGCAGCAGCGATGCTCACACTGTCCCAGCGTGAATTGTTTACCCACACCGAGGAGAAGCCACCCCCACCATCCCACCGCCCCCAGGGCACTGGAGCATCTCTGTTGCCTCTAATGGGTACAAAAGACGGTGAGAAGGGATTTCCTCTCGCCTCAGCCGAGCCCGGCGCTCCCCCGGTAATTAGACCCGTCGGGAAGCTCGGTGGAGATCCCGCTGCCTGACGGCTCCTAATTCCCGCACTGATCAAAGGCTCCGGTTGTTCTCTGGGAAAAGCCGTGCCTGGCTTCCCTCGTGGCAGAGGCTGAGGGAGGGGGCTGGGGGGACCTGCGGAGTGCTGCTAAGCCCTGCTGGGCGTTGTGTTACCTCTTTGGAGACCTGGAGATGCTGCTCTGGCCGGGACCGCTTCCCGGGATCCTTCTCGTTGTTCCGAGGGGGGCTGCAGGGTTTGAGGAACATGAAGTCGCTCTGAGCAGACTCAGGACCAAGGCAGACCTTGTAGCAGTAGCCTGGGGGGCCGCCCGCGGGCACATCAAGGCAGGTGCCAGCCGCGGTCCCTGCAGGGGGCTGCGCCGTCAGGTTGGAAGTCTTCAGGCCATCAGGGGAGGGTCTGGACCCGGGACAGCAGTGGCAGCGAGGTGGCGAGCAGCTGTCCCCCTGCCGGGAACGCCGCTCGCCGCGGCAGCGAATGGCTGTGAGAATGAGGATGGCGAGGAGGAAGGTGAAGGAGATGGAGCCCAGGGAGACAAGGAGATAGAGGGTGAGCGGGGAGGATGAGGAGACCTCTGGAGGAAGGCTGAACTCGCTGAAGTCGGAGAGAGTCTGGGGCATGGTCTCCACCACCGAAAGCAGGAGGGACACGGTGGCAGAGAGGGCTGGCTGCCCCCCGTCCCGCACCTGCACCACCAGCTGCTGCCGGCTGGCATCCTGCTCCAGAAAGGAGCGCAGCGTGCGCAGCTCCCCCGTGTCGGGCGCCACGCTGAAGAGGGTGAAGTCGGTAGCCTGCAGGAGCTGGTAGGAGAGGCGAGAGTTCAGCCCCGCGTCCGCATCCACCGCCGACACAGTGCCCACGAGGTAGCCGGGCCTGGCCGAGCGCGGCACCAGCTCGGTGGCTACGGAGCCGTTGCGGGGCAGGGGGGAAACGATGACCGGGGCGTTGTCGTTCTGGTCCAACACAAAGATGTGCACGGTGACGTTGGCACTGAGGGGGGGAAACCCCGCGTCCTGCGCTTGCACCTGGATCTGGAAGCTGCGGATCTGCTCGTAGTCGAGGGAACGCAGGGCGTACATGTGCCCGCTGTCGGAGTTGATGGACACGTAGGTGCCCACGGGCATGCCATGGATGTGCCCGTCGGCTATGGAGTAGGACAGGTAGGCGTTCTGCTGGCAGTCGGGGTCTAAGGCGCTGACAGAGCAGATGGAGGCACCTGGTGCGTTGTTCTCCATCACGTAGACGCTGTAGGAGGGCTGGAGGAAGCGCGGGGCGTTGTCGTTCACGTCAGACACGGGGATGGTGAGGGTGCTGCGGGTCACCAGGGCAGGCGAGCCCATGTCCCGGGCCGTGATGCTCACGTTGTACTCAGGCACAAGCTCCCTGTCCAGCGCCTGCGTGGTCACCAGCGTGTAGTAGTTCCGGAAGGAGGAGCGGAGCTCGAATGGCACATTGGGGCCGACCTCACAGCTCACACGGCCGTTGTCCCCAGAGTCCCGGTCCTGAACACTGATGACAGCGATCACAGTGCCTGGGGGGGCATCCTCCAGCACAGGTGTGGACACTGAGGTGAGGGTCACCTCTGGAGCATTGTCATTGACATCAAGGAGGTGCACAAGCACCCTGCAGTGCACGGCCACAGCCGAGGGCCCGCGGTCCTTGGCCTGCACGTAGAGCTCATGGAGGCTGGCCCGCTCATAGTCCAGGCGGCCCTTCAGCAGCACCTGCCCGCTCCGGGGCTCCACGTGGAAGAGCTCCCGGACGCGTGGCGGTGCGTGCCCGCTGAAGGAGTACTCAATCTCCCCGTTGGGGCCCTCATCCAGGTCAGTGGCGTTGAGCTGGATGACCAGAGTGCCAGCAGGAGCGTCCTCAGGAAGGCTCACACCATAGGAGGGCTGGTCGAAGGCAGGCACGTTGTCGTTGGCGTCCAGCACGGTGACGAGGATGTGCGCCGTGCCGGAGCGCTCGGGCACGCCGCCGTCGAGGGCGGTGAGCAGCACCCGGTGCACGCGTTGCTGCTCCCGGTCCAGGGCACGCTCCAGCACCAGCTCTGCAAACTTGCTGGCATCGCTGCGGGTCTGCACCTCCAGGGAGAAGAAGCCATTGGGGCTGAGGCGGTAGGTGTGCACAGAGTTGGTGCCCACGTCAGGATCCTGAGCACTCTCCAGGGGGAAGCGAGCACCGAGCACGGCAGACTCGGCCACCTCCAGCACATATTCCTGCCAAGGGAAGGTGGGTGCGTGGTCGTTGATGTCCAGCACCTCCACCTCGACGCGGTAGAGCTCCAGTGGGCTCTCGACGAGGAGCTGCAGGTGGAGCAGGCAGGTGCCCCCGGCCTCGCACACCTCCTCCCGGTCAATGCGCTCGTTCACAAAGAGGATCCCGTTCTCCAGGTTCACCTCCAGGTGCTGCCTGGCCCCGGCCCGCGACACGATGCGGAACCTCCGCGCTGACAGGGTGGACACATCCAGCCCCAGGTCCTCACCCAGGTTGGCCACGAAGGCTCCGTGCTCCAGCTCCTCGGGCACGGCGTAGCGCAGCTGCCCCCGCGCCGGGGGTCCGGCCAACAGGAGGAAGAGGAGGGAGCGGAGGAAGAGCTGTCCCCATGGCCCGGAGCCTGCTCCGGCCCCCATGGCCCCGCGGCGGTCCCGGGAACGAGAAGTCGCACCCGCGCCGCCGCCCTCGCCTTCGCTTGCCTCTCGCACTTTCAAAGAGTTCAGGGCTCCCGGGGGCGGCGGAGGAGGGCCTTGCCCGGAGCTGCGGGGCCGAACCGCGGCCACCGGCAGCGGCTTAACCCTTTCTTTGCTGGCCCCCGCAAGGGGCTGCAATCCGGATCCCGGAGCCACAGCAAAACCTGTTTACCGGAGCTAGACGCACCTGAGGAGGGGACCACCTTCTCTCCTAACGGGGAGATCCCGTTAACGGCTGTGGGAGCTCCAGCAAGACCGATCGCTGCCCGGGGCACCGGTATTACCCCGCAGATGCTGCGTTCGGACCCGCGGTAGATTAAGAGGAGCCCAGATCGCGGCTGCTGCCAAATCCCCCGGCCGCGTCCCCCGCCGTGCCGGTCCTAACCTTTACCAGATGGTTAAGCCCCTCCAGACTTGATTACATTTCCCTGCACACCGTTTTCCTTGTAATGCGGAGTTTTTAATTACAGGAGCAGGGGGATTACAGCCCTGGATAAAGCTGAGCCCATCAGCGCGGAGGCACAGAGACCCCCCCCCTTCTTTCCCTGCCTCCTTCCCACCCCCGACACCCCGCTTGCCCCCAGCCCCGCGTCCCAAATCCCGCTCCCCCGCCGGGCACCCCAGTGTCAGCCCCCTCGGGCTCTCGGCACACGATCCTGCCCAGACACCCCCGGATCTGCCTCCCCGCACCCCAGCGCTGCCCCCACCGTGGGCACAAACTTTGCGCCCCCCGCGGAAGGCCAGGGGGAGGCGGGAGCGGAGCGAGCCGCGGGTCCCCCGCCGGCCCCCGAAGCGCGACAGACGGCGGCCCCTCCGCCCCCCCTTCCCCTGCCCGCCCCGGTACCGCTCACGGTCCCTCCGCCGGCCGATCCGTTCTCCCCGCAGACCCGGCTCCAGCCGCCGCCGCGCCCGGGCAGCTCCGTGAGTCGCCTCCCACCGCCGCCGTCCCCGGGGGCGCTCGGTAACGGGACGGGGCGGCCGCGGCCCCCGCCCCGCGGCTGCTCAGGGTGCGGATAATCCCGTAACGATCCAGTTAAAGGCTCGAAGGGGCTCGGAGACGCTTTAGCTGGGCACTGATATTTCACCGCCTTTGTCTCTGCTCACCGGTCCCCGTTGGGAAAGGAACGGCCGGCCCCATCCGCTCCCCCCACCTTGCTCCCCACGGGGACCCGAGTGGGACGCAGGATCCAGAGCCGACCGGGAGACCGGAGGAGGCAGGAGGCGGCGGAGCTGGTGGGGTTTGTCGGGCTGGGAAAAGGATTTGGTCCCTGGGAGCGCAGCGAGACCCACGCGGGACGTGCCGCGCTCGTGGGGTGGCCGGTCGGGGAGGAAGGCGGGCAGGGGGAAGGAGCGGAGCGCCTGGGGCACGCGTGGGCTCGGGCCGCTCGCGGGTGGAATCGGGACGGCTCCGGTGAGTGAAGCCCAGCCCGCATCGGCAGCGCCGGTCACTGCCAGCCTGTCCCCCGCGCCATCTCCCACGCCAAGACCACCCCTGGCGGCGTCGTTGTCACCCCCGCCCCGATCCGTTTCTTTCTAATCCCCCTCCAATCCCCGATTCGCGCCCCCCCTGCCCGCCCCCCTCTCTCCGTCCATCACCGCCCAGCCCTCCCGGGGCTGAGATGCCGGAGGTGGGATGGTGGGATGGAGCGGGTGTTGCTCCTCCGGGAGCCCCCTCGGGTGCTGCTCAGGCCAGAGGGGGATTGAGGGTGGGGGCGAGATGGGACACAGAAATTTTCGGGGGTCTTATTTCATTCCCTCCAGTCCTTCCTCCGTCTCCGACCAAACGCATTCTGCAAAATCATTGGAGCGGCTCCGGTCCTATTGTTTGATTTAGAGTAAAATATTCACCACCACCTCCTGCTCCCCCAGGTGCACCGGCAGGATCCGAGCACCCCCCCGGCTCCCTGCCTGGTCCTTCCCGCCCTCCTCCAGCTCTGCTTGGTAAGGCACCCCCCATCCCTCCACATCTTAATTTCTGCTTCCTTTGAGGGGGAAACCGTGGCATGTCCCCCCTTGCTTCCCTCCCCTAAGGGACATCACAGGATGGTCCCATCCTGCTCCTTTTCCTCATCTCCCCAAACCTTGTAGTCTCTTCTAGCTCCCCTCCCAGACCCCACGATTCAGGGGACCAAGGTCAAACGGGGTGGGGGGTTGGGAGAGGTTAGGGAGAACAGAGTTGTTCCAAGGATCCCTTTCCTGAAGGAAATGGCTCGGGCTGGGGGGCTGCAGAGGGGTGAGGAATCCAAAGAAGAGCATTTTTGGGGGGAACAGAGCAGAGGAGGGTGAGCAGCAGGATGGGGGGATGGAATGGCGACAGTGCACCACTAACACCCCACCTCATACCCTACAGATTTTAAGGCCCCTCTTGTGGTGCAGAATAGTGTTCAGCTGCCAGCCCTGATCTCCGGGGGTAGGGAATCAGGATGCAGCTAGGAGCCTGTTTTTGGAAAGTGCTGGAAGCTGCAGGGGGGTCTGTCTCTCTGAGATGCCTTGGCACAGGCGGGCGGGTGGCCAGCTGCCTCAGGTCAGCTCTGACGAGCCTTGGCACGGCCAGCCGGGGAGATCAGGGTGGGATGTGGGATGCAGCAGGAGACGCCGCAGGTTGAGCTGCCTTGGAAAAGTCACGCAGAGAGCAAAGGAGTGGGCGGGGGGGAGAACAACACTCGGCTGCCTGTGGGCACCAAACCTTGCCCAGCCACCACTGCCACTCCATTTTCCTGCCTGCTGCGTTCCGGGGCAGCAGAAGGGGCTGCAAGAAGCGCTGTCCCTGCCAGAGCACAGAGCTCCTCCCCCAGCTGCCCAGGGCAGCCTCTGCCCAGCCGTGCATGCGGATGCTCCCCCTCGCTCCGAGGTTTGTGGTGCCCCGAGAGGACAAACACAGCGGGAACGGGGGGGTCTCCTGGTGGGAATGAGAGCAGCCCTGGCCCTGCAGCTGGGAAGTCACTCCGGGGTTGCTTCTGTAGGGTCAGGCGCTGAGGATTCAGTCTGGGAAGCCACAATGCTCTCTGCAGCAGGATGCCATGAGCAGAGCTCCTTCCACTTCAAAACTTTGGTTCCCTGCCTTCCCTTGGGAGGAAAACCCACGTCCTGAAGGGGATGGTGGCTGTCTTGGCATGTTTATCAGGGCTGGTGGGCACTCTGCCTGCCCTTGTGTGCTGGGATGCAAGATATGACACATGCCCATCTCCTCTCAGAAGTGCACAGGGACAGGGTGAGAAAGAAGGGGCATGAGCTGGAGAAAGGAAATTCTCATTAAGGAAAAAATCTTCACCATGAAGGTGTCACAGGGACCAGACTGGGGCAGGGATTGTCATCCTGGAGATAGTCCTGAGCTGCCAAATCTAGCTCTTAGTAGGGATGCCCCAGGGTCCCAACACCACCGTGAACCTGGAAAGTCCCAGTCACTGAGCAGAGGTGAGTAGCAAGAAAAGCAAAGCAAAGTAGCACCAAAGCAAGGGAAAGAGCTGCCCAGATAGCCCAGGCTTGCAGAGCACAGGTCCCAGATTGTCAGGAACCACTTCTCACAGGCCCCATGCCCAGGGGTGGATGGAGCAATGAAGGATGCCAGGACTCCATTCCCAGTGGAAGTCCTTGTCCATGGGTTTTGCTCTGCAAGGTGCTGGAGCTGCTTACCACCCTCCTCTTCCTCTGCAGTGGTGCAGGAAGAACTTTTGCACCAGACATGATGTGTTCATGGAGCTCCAGGGGGTTTTTATGTGAGGAGATGTCACTGAGATGACCAACTCAAGGCTTACTACTGGTAGAAGGCACTTGACTCTCCTGGCCCACACAGACACACAAAGGGAAAACTCCCCAGTCCCTTTGCCTGGGACAGATGGAAATGGAAACAGGCTCAGCTCTGAGCAGACCCTCCCTTGTTGTCACCTCCTTTTGAGCATTTCCAGGACATGGGGCCCAGGCCTGCTCAGCCTCTGAGGGAGCAGTTCTGACTCCCTGGAGGACACAGACTTCAATGGCAGCTCAGGAAACCAAGTTTCCCCCCCTGCTCTGGAGGTGGGGGGAATTTCTTGCAAACCCAAGCTGCCAAAGGAGCTGCTCTCATGGCTGGTGTCTTGTTCCACTTGAAGTAACAGACTTGGGACCCAAAGCAAAAGAAGGGACCTGTCCCCATTATCCTGAGGGCTGGGACTACTCACTTTGCTCTAAGAGGGTATCCCTAAAATGTCCTGAGGGAATGTCTCCTTTCTGCTGGGAAGGAATAAGGAACAGTGAGCAGGAAAGAAAGGTGGGCAGCAGTGTGATGAGTGCCTGGGCGAAGAGCAGCTTTGTGAGAGAGGAGGTGACACCTCTCCTCTGTCAGGCACCAGGGTGACTGGTGTTGGAATAACATGCACAACTCTTGTGCCTGAAGTTCTGAAAGGTTAAAAAACTGATTTAAGGCTTGGAACAATACCTTACAGGGAGGAGTATAAGTGAAACTGCCTGAACTCTGTGGAGAAAGAAACCAGAGGAGAAATGATGGTAGGGCCAGGGAGGTGTTACCAGGAGGAAATGCTTTGGACAGTTAGAAGGAATGCAGAACCATGGCTTCAGTCTGACAGCTTCATGTACTGAGCAGTGAGACGGGACCAAGCTGTCAGGACTTTTGATGGTGTCCATGTCTTTTGGCGTCCACAGATCCACATGAAACAAAATATTCCCAAGTTCCCCAGTGTATCATGCTGAAGTGGGAAGACTGGGCCTGGGAAGAGTGGTTCTGATTGACCTCACCTCCTCCAACAGAGAAACCACTGCAGCTCTTCCACTCATGCTGGAACTGGCACCCCAGTGAGGAGGCCAAGGGGCAGAAGTCAGAGTGGATGTTTCCTCTCCCCACAGACATCTTGCCTCAACACCCAAACAAAAACTGTGTGCCTGCAGTTCACGTGGAAGTCCCACATCCCTGGGATAGGTTGGTGGTTTCAGAAGGGAAAGGCATTGAAAAGGGATGTTCTTCTTTCTCCCCATTTCTAAAATGTAATTCTTCCAGTCCTGGACAGATATGGGGATGTTTCCTGCTTCCCTGTCCCTTCTTTCACTTCGTTTCTCTGTCTCCATTCCCAGATAGGGACCACCTCTACCCTCCCACTGTCCCCTGCCCCATGCCAGGGACTTTGCCTCCCTGAGACACACCCCACCATCCCCATCTTCTCCAGGGATCTTTGCAGATCCTCCAGGCCTCCCTTTTCTCCCCCACCAGCCCTACTTCTTTCCTCTCTGTCTGAGAGATCAGTCATCGAGGGTGTCAACGCACACGCACCCGACTCCCCCGGGAGGATGGGGAGCTGCGAGCTGGGGGTGGTGTTCTGCTGCAAGAAGGCAAAGCTGCCATCAGCAGCTGCTTTGATCTGGAGACAATTACAGACGAGTGTAGGACCCTGCTCCACTCAGCCAATAAATAATGGAATTTCTGTGTTGACACAGACAGATTTCCCCCAAACTGTCAGAGAAGGGGAGACGGAGTGAGTGAACGGGAGCCCGAGAGGCTGGAGGGAAGGGGAGAGAAGCAGGAAGGGGAAGGAATGAAGCGGGCCTGTGGGAAAACAGGGAGAAGGGAAAATAAAAAGAAGTTTGGGAAGGCAACACTGATGGGGGGAGCTGGGCAGGGAGGCGAAGAAGCCTAAGGAACACATATTTGTTAGAGGGGAAGGAAAATCAAGACAGGAACTGTGGGTGGAAACGGAGGGGGGGGAGTGCTGCATACGCAGCTGGAAGCAGAGGGAAAAAAATCTGAAGGTGGAAAAGAAAGAGAAGGAGGAACAAAGGCATGGCAGTGTCCCCGGGGCTCCCTGGCTGCCTGGCAGATCACACGCTCCCCGAGCAGGGACCATATTCCTGCACAGAGCGGCCCTGACCCCCCCGGGGCGCTGAGCCGGCATGGGAGGCACGCATGAGTTGGTGAAATGGTGCCACTGGTGTGCAGCCAACAGCAGAAATTTGCTCTGAGATCACAAGTCCCTGAAAAACCTCCTGCGGATGGCCTGTCCCCATGCTCCCCCTGCTCCTCCCCATCTCCCTCTCCCTGCTCCCTCTGCAGCCTGGAGCTGTTTGTTCTCTGGCTGGTGATGGTTTTGTACTTCACTCACGACAAAGCAAAACCTCCCTTGTGCTCAGGAGCCCCACACCGAGCCCAGCAGAAACCATCCATCCAGCAACCCTCCAAGCTGGGTGCAGCAACAGACCTGACAGGGATGGGGGCACTGGGGTTGTCTCCTTCCTCCCAGTTTGGAACACTCCAGAGCCCTACTTGTTCCCTCTTGGCCCCATCTGTGGCCTGAGCTGGCTCAGCCCCAGAAATTTTGTGTGTGGAGTATGGCTCAACTTGCCAAGGTCTCCAGGCCAAGCACCACTTCACTGTGGGTGTCCCTGGCTCCCAGCTTGATCCTTTTTGCAAAAGCTGGCATTCAAGCTTCCCACCCAAGCTCCAGATGGGAAGCAAATAGCTCCCAGCTCAGGGATTCTCCCCTCTATAAATCTTCATCTCGCCCTATCTCTGCCTCCCACCCCTTCCTCAACCAATGCCCAGAGAAGCTGTGGCCGCTCCATCCTGTGGCCCCTCCATCCCTGGAAGTGTTCAAGGCCAGGCTGGATGGGGCTTGGAGCAACCTGGGACAGTGGAAGTTGTCCCTGTCCATGGCAGGGGGTTGGAACTGGCTGATCTTCAAGGTTCCCTTCCAACCCAAACCATTCCAGGATCCTGTGATTCCTGTTCTCTTTTGCAGCAACCCCAGGTCTAATCGGGGCTGAGCCTTTGCCCTTGCACACATCAGATTCTCCCCTGGGGACACCTTGTTGTCCCCACACAAGGAAGGCAGGACAGGATGCAGATTGGGCCAAGCCCTGACTGATCCAGGTGGCTCTCAGCACACAGCTCTCCACAGAGCTGGGAGGGGACAGGAATGCTGCCTCTGGAGTTGTGTGGGATGGTGCCACAGCACTGATGGGACTGATGGCAGCGTGGGACACCCAGGAGCCTGCACAGAGCAGGGGTGGTGGCACACACTGCCAGCACCACTGCACCAGGTCAAAGCCAGGCAGGAGGGAGGGTTCCCAGGGATATTGCCTATGGATGTTGTTTAGCTTTAACACTGGCAAATGGCAGCAATGCCTGCCTAACTGGGGCAGCAGTAGCTTGTGGCCTGAGCAGTGGGAGGACTGGAGCTCCTGCCAAGCACTTAAATCTTCCAGGATGTAAAACGGGTGTAAATTGCTGAAAAAACAGGTCTTTCTGCTAATAAAGTCACAGGAAATGACCTAGCCCAGACAGGGTAACACACAGGGCCAGGCTGGGACCCCTTCTCCAGAATCACTTCAGGTCTCTGGTCCCATTCATCTTACTGGGATGGTGGGAATGCTGCTGCTGCTCCTCTTGTCCCAAGCAGGATGTGTAGAGAGTGAGGGGAAGGTGGTTTAGCAGGAAAGGGTGGGGTTGAGGAAGTGCCCAGAAGCCTCCCAGGGTGCCCAGGAAGGAAAGAAAGAAGAGCAGCTGGGTATTTGTGCCCAGCCCCTCCATGAGGCCTCAGCCCTTCATCCCAGGATGAGGCCAGGGGAGATGTCAGGAGAGGGGAAGTGGAGGTGGCAAGACAGATTTGTTTTTTTCTGGGGTCTGCTGTGATGCCTGAGTACTTCTCCAAACACTGCCATCAATAGTCAGTGGGATGGAGACAAGGGAGGTCAGCTCAAGCTGAGCACAGTCCCCAGCCTTCCTCCAGGTCTTCCATGCCACAGGTCACGAGGAAGCTGCACCTCTGCCCAGGCACTGGGAACAAGCTCCAAGCTGGCTCCAGGCACCTCAAAGCACTTTCACATTAGGAACAGGCAGGACATCCCAGCCTGGATGAGCAAACCATGCAAAACATCTCTCCTTACTCCACCAGATCCCAGTTTTAACTTGTGGAAGAGCTAATGAGAACCAGTAGGGACAGAGCACCCCAGCCTTGTTCACTGGTGAGGAGAAGAAGGGGAGCTGAAGAGCTGGGTCTTCTCTCAAAGTAAAGCCCCAAGTCCTGACCCATGAGCACCTTAAATTCAACATGGAGATGGCAAATGCTAACAAGGAGCCATGGAGAATCGCTGCTCCAGACTGGGGGCTGAGAGCCAGGAGGTAACACCTCACCAAGCAGTGGTGGGAGCAAAGAGTTAACATGGCTGGTACAGGGAATGTTATCTGTCTCTTCTCTAAATATTATTTCCTCCCATGAAACCAGCTTTTCATCCTTGGCTAGAGGCAGCTCCCGCTGCTGGGAATCCAGCAGGAGCTTGTATCTGCTGCTGCACACACCACTGCTCCCAGCAAGCTGCCGAGACAAAGAGCTGCGCTCCCCCGGCGCCAGCAGCCCCAGCACGGGGAGCTGGGGCTGGGGCTTTGGCCCCCAGGGTGCAGGTGGCCTCGGGAAGGGCTTGGGGATGACAGGCTTTTCACCAAAGAGGAATCTCGTTATTGAAAGCGCTGCGCTGCGGAGGGATTTCCTCCCTGTCTTGCAGGGACCGGCAGGGCCCAGTGGCAGGAGGCTGTGCAAACCTCACCACCAGCCCAGGAGGGTTTCTGTGGGGCTGCCCATTTCACACCTCGCCCCTTGGGTGTGCCAGGATGGACAAGACCAGGATACACCGTGGGAAAACCAAGACAGCAGTCACTGGCTCCAAGGTCACAAGCTGGAAAAGATGGGAGGTGTGGGGCAGCCTCTGCCCCATTCTCAGCAGCATCAACTGAACAGCTGCATTGAGGGGCTGGGTGTCTGCAAAGCTGGTGGCTGGAATAAAATGGCTGCTGCTAAATCTTCTCTGAAACATCCTAAACTTTTAATGTGCATGAAAGCACGGCAGCATCCCTTTCGCACCCCGGAGGGCACAAAGGCGCGAGCGTCTCCGCTCTCCCATTCAGCCGGAGCCACGTGCTGCAGCCTGAACAGCGCCAGGAACGTGGCTGGAATGAAAGTCGCCCTCCCAGCCCGTGTGCTCAGAGAGCCAAAGTCAAAGGATTGCCAAGTTAAAAGGGTCAAACCTCCAAGGACAGCTGTATCTGACTGGCTATATATCATTTCAATAGCATCTTCAACGGGGATTATAATCTGAATTGAAGCGGAAAGACCTGAGGCAATGAAGCTGTCAGCAGGCTAAGATTAAGGAATTAAAACAGCAGCACAACATTACAGGATTTGTTCTAGATGTATTAGAAAGAGCAGGCTAAACACTGCAGCCTTCCCCAGGCTGGAAATTTCATACGAGCACGGAGAAGGGCAAGCGCAAGGATTTCATCAATATACATAAAAAGAGAGAGGAGAGCGAGACAGAGCTACCAAAACCCAGCCATGCAAAATATAAATCCTAACTGCAGACGGAAATGAGTCACACAAGGTTTGACTGAGGTAAATAAAAGCAGAAATGAAGTGGATTTAGGGGAAGGTAGAGGTGAAAAGACACTGACAGCCAGCAGACAGGAAAAAAATGGCCCTTAATATACTGAGGCTGGTAAAACCTGGAACACAGCCCAGCCTGTCTTGGATTGCCTGATGGGAATGAAGGTCCCCAGCCCTGAACTCCCTTCCCCTTCCATATTCTTATACCCATCTCCAGAATTACTTAAAAAAGGCAAGAATGATGGCAATGGTCTGCCTAGGGCAGCTGGGAGCTGAGCCAGGAGAGGAAGGCACACACCTCACCTCTGCCACCACTGGGTCCCCAGAACGCCACCCCAGCTCTGTGCTCTTCAAAGTTCTCAAAATAAAGAAGGCATCAAAACCCCACCAAAGGGCCCATTAAAACATTCCATTTATTTCTGGCAAATTGTACACACCTTTCTTCCATTGGCTCTATCCTAGACCAGTCATGGTGAGGAATTTCTCCCCTGCCTTAAAGATACTCAAATTATGGGCTAAAACACAAAGAAAAAGAGGGAAGTCTCCCTTGCAGAAAAAACACACAGGAAAGTTTCAGCAACCCAGACTCCATGCAGCCACCAGCTCTGCTCAGCACAAGCCATAAAGATGCACCTCTCACACTGCTTGCTGTGGCACATTTCCTTCATTATGAGCCTAAAAGCAAGTGAATCCCTCCCAGCATCTCAAACACAGCTTGGGTGACAAGTAGGGCCTGGTTGACAACTAGATTAATCCTGAACCAGGCCACCTGTGCAGAATGTGCACTTTATTGACAAAAAAATGTACCCAACAGAGCACTTCCCTGCACACACACGGCCACAGAGCAGCCAGATCTAGGACACAGAAGGAGAAGGGAAGCTAATGAGAGGCAGAGCTTGATCTGCAGCACAGGTAGAGTATGGAATTGCTTTTCAACTCTTCCAGCCAACTGGGAGATTTACATACAAGTCCTCAATCAAGTCTTTGAAGAGTTATCCAGAGTTCCCTGGGTAAAAACAAGCTGTTTAGAGAAAGAGGAGAGTCCAGAGCTGTTCAGTGGCTCTTTTTGGTTGAGCCAAAACCAGAGAAACCCATCACAGCTGCCATTTCATCATCCTCTTCAAAGGTCAAATCTTCCTCCGCCCGCCTCTTCTTCTCTCTCTGCTTCTCCTTCTTGTAGGCTTTGGCCTTCTCCTCCTGCAGCAAGGGACACAACAGCAAAACAATTTGCACCTCCTGAGCTGAAGGAGTTTTGAGACATCAGGTACTGCACAATTACCACAAATCCTGCCCACAGTAGCCAAGCTGTGCCTGAGGAAATAAACAGCAGAAATCCTGGCCTGCAGTCCTCAAGGAGGAAGTTCATCAGTGAATCCAACCCACCCCATTTCCCAGGCCAAGAGCAGACACACACACACAAACAGACAAAATGAAGCATTATCAAACTCTCTCTTCTGAGCAAACATCCCAGGTTTTGCCTGGAATGAAGGCTGGGACAAGGAGCTGGTTTGAAAGCAGGAGGCCATTCCCTTGTCCAAAGCTTGGTGGCAGTGACTGTGATGCCTGCTGGCTCCCAGCCTGGCACAGTGACAGCTGCTCACTGGAACAGAGGCTGGAGCTCTGAGAGGCTTTCAGGGGGGTTTTGGCATCAAAGAGTTTGAGCTGCTCTAATCAAAGTGTTTTGCTGTGTGAGGATCATGAGCCCTGGAACAGAGCCAGGCTTGTACTGGGTGACACCAAAGCATGGCTTCAGCTCCCAACTTAGCAACTGCTCCCACCACTCTCATCACTGCCCTCTGTGCTCCTGAACACAGCTATGCCCCGGAGAAAGCTACATCAGGAGCTGCTGCTGATTTCCTTCTTGCCATCCATTGACTGGCAGCAGCTTTTCAACCCACAGCACCCCTTTTGCTGCTGGGGCAGCTCCCTCCTAGCCTGCAAACAGAGGGGGCTCAGCAGCACCACAGCCTGCCCGAGAGCAGAGCACAGGGCTGCTCTGTGAGCACCCCAAAGAGCTCCCCTGTGCTGAAGCAAAGCTCAGGGCTTGGGCAGGGGGACTCAAACAGGCAGTGATTTGTAACCTTTGGTTGTGTGGCTGATAATAGAGGAGAAGCACCCATAGAAGCTTCTCAGCTGTCAGAACTTTGTTGGGTCTTCAAAAAATTGGTTTTCATGTTTACTAACATCCAAGAGCCAGTTTGAGAGCAATCTGCTGTCTTTTACCACCTCCTCACAAATCTTGCATCACAGCACACCAATCACAAAGCCCTTCTACACTCAGGGAGGCCACACAGAAGTAAGTGCCCTGTGGAAGGGGATTCCAGCAATCCTAAGAGCTGTGGAAGATAATGGATGAAGATGCAGATCTGCTACCAGACCACACAAGTTCCAACACAACTAGTGGGGGACAAAAAATGGACTTGTGCTGTCCTGAGTGGAAATCTGAAGCATCAAGAGTTATTCTCACACATAAAGAGGAGAAAAGGGATTCTAGGGACAGCAACACAAACTTTTTAAAAGCAGAAAAACAAACTCCACTCATAGGAGCAGATGAGAAGCCCATGCTACCAAGAACAATGCTTCTGAAGAACAAGAGTAGGAACCAGGGTTGATTTCCTCCCAAAAATTGTTTCTGGGGAGCTTTGTTTCCTCAGCTGCTGCCCAGACTCACCTCCTCACGGAGTTCCTTCATCCTCTCCTCAAAGTCATAATCCTTCTGCTTCTCCTCCATCTTCTTCTTGTTCACCTCAAAGCGTTTCTTCACCTGGTCCAGCGTGGAGCGCTCCACCCGCATGGACATGCCCAGATTCCTCTGGTCTGGAGAACACGAGTGGAATCAGCAGTGATCTGCATGAAATCTCCATCCCTGATCCCAATTTAAACAGCACAGCACCACCTTCCTGCCTGTCATTCCCCTCAAAGCAACTTCCAGGATCAGATTAAGGATTTCTTAGGTTGGGGAGGTGGGCTTTAGGGGGATACCATAACCCACACAACAATCCAAACACTTTGTAACAAGAACACAGACTATTCTTTAAAGGTTCCTTATTTGGATGCTCCCTGTCATTTGCTCTGATGCCTCAGGAAATTTAATCTTGGACCAGTGGAATAAAAAAGGGTTGGAGTGTTGAAAAAGGAGTTAGAATAAAACTGACAGGCTGGCATCTCTCAGCTGTGGGCGATGCTAAACAAGACATGAGTGGCACTCAGAGATCCTGATTACACAGGACATTCCCAGCTAAAGCAGAGAATATAAAGTCAGGCCTGATTCAGGGGCTCTTCAGAGCAGATTCACAGTTTTTCACTTGTGGGTAAGCCTATGCTGACAGGGCCACCCCCAGAAATGCCTCCAACCCACATTGCTGAGTGGATCCAAACACCCTGTTCCCTCCAGCAACCCTGCACAGGTTTGTCCCAGGGATGCAGCAGCACTTGGAAGCTTAAACTACACACCAGGAATTAGTAAACGGGCTGCCAAGAACAAGCAGGTCTGAGCCAGATTTACTGACAGGTTTAAAAGTTCCCAGACACATTCATATACCATGGTAGTGTGCAAGCAGCCACTTTCCAATCCCAGCTCAGCCCTACAACTCATGCCCATCCACACAGCCATGGCAGGATTTTTGATTCCAGATTCTCTCACATGAACTTCCTGGTCATCTCCCAATATGTTAGACAAGGCATGTTGGCACCTTCCTCCCATCTACATAAAAGCACAGGTTTTTAAAACACTGTGTTTTCTTTTCTGAGCTACAGAAAAGCAGTCCTCAGGTTTCTACTGAACCTCCTGTTCTCAAACAGCACCGTGTGCAGGTCCAGAGCACACACATCTCTGCCTTTTTGTAAACAGGTGATTTTCTGACTTCCACAAGGAGCCAAAAATACCTTCCTGAGCAGGAACAACATGCAAAGTGTGTCAGTTCTGTTCTACTGCTCCTTTACTTTCTCTACATTCCCCCCTCTCTGAATATGCCAGGAAGAAGCAATATCCACAGTCAGATACACGAGGGTATAGTCCTGATCCATACTCTGGAGCTCAGGTATCAGCCAGTTCTGAGTTTGTACTCAATTTCTAGAGAAGTTTCTGATCCAAAAATCAGCCAGTCTCAGACCTTTTACTTATCTAAGTACTTCTGTACAGTTTGAGCACTGTAAGAAGCCTCTCTCCAGATTTACAGAGGAGACATCATGATTTGGTGGGTGGACTAAATGACCTCTGAGGGTCCCTTCCAACCCAAACTACTCTAGAATTTTCTGACCCTGGGTTTCTCACAGCACTGACAGGAAGGACAGGGAAAATAAGTCCACAGAGTACACCAATCACTGTTTCTGCTGGGCTTGTTCCATGAAAATGGCCCAGCACTCTGGAAGGTGTCAGGAGATAAGGGCAGCATCTCCACAGCTCTCATGATGAACTCCTACATGCTGATCTCCTAAGCTCCCTGATTCATAGATAAGTGTTCAGCCCTCAGACATGGGTGATGCACAAAAGGAACAGTCCCTCCAACTCAACCAACCCTCCAATGAGGCAAAGAAATGCTCCTTACGTTTTTTGCCATTGATGTGATCCAAGAAGTTGATGGAATCCTTCACCACACAGTCACATACATTACAGTAATACCTGTCAGGAGAGACAGAAAAATGAACCCCAAGACATGACACAAAGTTAAACCCACAGAAGGGACAATCTGCATGTCACTGGGGACACAGGACACTTCTCCAAGACAAGAGGACCCCAGTGAGGAGCAAGGGCAATGGACAGACTGCCATGGAGGTACCAACCCTGATACTAACACTCCTCTGACATGATAGAAACCAAATTCTGAGCTGCTCTGCAGGACACCAGGCACAGCATCTTCCCTTCCAGCCACACCCCACTGGGTGGGATGGGCTCTGTGACACAGCCTGCCCTCCCCCGAGGCAGGGCTGGCCAGCAGCTCAGGTTTCTATTCCACAGCCCTCTCACCTGGCTGCAAGATAAGTGCCACCATCCCTATCACTCACAGTGCAACTCCCTGATGAGCACAGCTGTGCCTTCTGCCCATCTTAAGAGCTGGGTGCTGGTCAATGCTGCACATCTCCCAGGGAGACACCAACAGCTTCACTCCTGAGGGGACACAAACTCAACACATTCTTTTGATGCTTTTGATGGCTTAGGGTGAGCTCAGAAGCCTTTCAGATTTTGGTGGAACACGAATCACACAAACAGTGGCCAAACACCATTCCTAAGAACGGCTACCTGGATGTTTCTCCCATTCCCAGTGCACAGATACCCAAATCAGCAGCAGTCCTGGTCTCAGTGCAAGCAGGCCTGGTTAAAGACCCAAGCAGGCAGCAGAGATCTGCCTCTGCTGGTCCTACAGGTGGGCAACACTGATACCAAGGAATAATGTCCAAAGGGGCTCAGCCTGCTGGGTCTGTTCCATATGCTACCCCAGGAGACACAGTTTAGGTGCAGAAAAATGCAGCCCCACCATGCCAGGCTCCAAACACAGAAGGACAGCAGCTCCTGGTGCCCTCTGAGGGGTCCCTGCTGTGTCACAGCTTCCCAGTCTAACCAGCATGACTCTGAGACCTCAATAAGACCACAACCTACCCTCCCATCTCTGACTGAGGGGTAGTTTTGGTGATGACAATGGTTTTCCCCAGCTTGGATTCCAGGTCCACTTTGTAGTCCCGGTGTCGCAGGAGTTCCCTTTTGACAGGCTGAGCTGGTTTGCCTAAAACATGAACAAAAGGTCAAGCTTGACATGCTGGATTTCACATTCCCCTTGGTGCAGAGGGGCCTGCTGGCTATCTGGGACTACCTGATCCATGCAAAAAATGCACCTTTGTTTTTAAATCAGTAAAGGATATAATTTCCTCCTCATTGTTTCCTGGTTCCTATTAGAACCAGGAGCTGAAGTATCTGCAGCTCTGATTTGAGTTGTATTCTGAGATCTTGTTTCCAGCAAATGACTGGAAACAAGAAGAGTCCTCCTTCCCCAAAGAAGAGTCAGCCCTGGAAAGGTTCTCAGGAATTTCTTTTGTCAAAAAAAACACCATTCTCAGTGGCAAATAAAGGAGAAAGGGAAGCAGCAAGCCAGCTCTTTCCCTTTGGGATTCAACTTCTCACTGCTCTGTCCCCCCCAAATTCCCAGGGTTTGGGAGGCTCAGTGCCAACCCAGCACACTGCTCACCATCTTTCTTCTCCCTCTCCTCCGTGAGCCGCTTCTCCGCGAGTTTCTCGTACTCATCCTTGTCCCACTTCCTGCGGAAGTCCAGGTTCTTGGTCTGGGAGGGAAACAAAGTTCATTGCCATTTATTACACAGCCTGATGACCTCTGAGGGGACAAAGAGGGGGAATCACATGGCCTGTGAGGCTAGTGCAGAAAATTAGGAGAATTTTATTATATCCCCCTGTCCTCTGTTTTCCATCCAGGAGTTATGGATGTGGTTTAAGATAATCACTCTCAGCATGCCTCTAGCTACTACTAGAATAATTTCAGAGCACTAAAAGAAGAAATGAGTTGATCTTAACAGCTCCTGAGATGATCATCCAGGCTTTTGCCTTGAAAATCAGACTCAAATGGAACTGAAACTGATGGATCTCAGACCTGGGAAGTGCCCCCTGACAAACACAGCAGCAGATTACACCTCCTTCTCCCAGAAGCCAAAAGAATCCAAGCTGCAATGTCAGACAAGGGAGCTGCAAAACACAGGCTGAGCTAAAGAGAGTTTGATTACCCTGCAGGAGCAGGGAGGGCTGTGCCTGTCTGCTCTCAGCAGTGTCTACGTGGTGCAGGCAGCAAAGTGCAGAGCTTGCCATGAAATCACAGGCACCAGGGTGGGATTTCCAAGTGAGCACAGGTACAAGCAAAGAACAAGCTCTGAAACCCTGTCAAGGCAAGGCTTGGAGGCACCAGGGAAGCACCTGTACAAAATCCACAGGTTTTGCTGTCCTGCTCCTGCAGCTTCACACAGGCAAGGGCAGAAACACCTCCAAGGCATGCTGGCCCTTTGGGGGCTCCACAGAACTATCTGGCAGTGACAGGATACTTGAATAGAATCCTGGAATGGTGTGGGTTGAAGTGACCCTAAAGATCATCTTGTTCCATGGGCAGGGACATCTTCCACTATCTCAGGTTGCTCCAAGCCCCATCCAACCTGGCCTTGAACACTTTCAGGGATGGGGCAGTCACAGCTCTGGGCAGTCACAGCTTCTGTGGGCAACCTGTGCCAGGGCCTCCCCACCCACAGAGGGAAGAATTTCTTCCCAGTATTAAATCTAACCCCATTCTCTGGCAGTGGGAAGCCATTTCCCCTTGTCCTGCCACTCCATGCCCTTGTTCCAAGTCCTTCTCCAGCTCTCTTGGAGCCCCTTTAGGCACTGGAGAGGGTTCCAAGGTCTCCCTGGACAGAGATTGGTGTTCAGTCACCCCCAGGCTGAACAGCCCCAGCTCTCTGTCTCCAGAGCAGAGGGGCAGCAGCCCCTGGAGCAGATCCATGGCCTCCTCTGGGCTCACTCCAACAGGTCCATGTCTCTCCTATGCTGGGGCACAGGAGCTGGACACAGCATGTGCATGAAGCCAGGCTGAGTTCAGGTGAGGCTGGCATTGAAGAAAACAAAGACTATTTTTGGGTGGATTTCACTCAGTCCCCAATGCTGAGGGCAGAAGTGATTGGGGAATTCCTATTCCACTCACATCCCAAGCTCTTCCCAGCATTTGCCCCATCTGCAGCTCAGGCTCCTATACCTGGAATCAGTCATGGTTTCACTCAGCCAGCTCCTGAATTTCCTGAGCTGATAACCCCCCTTTGGATAGAGCTGCATTCCCTCAGCATGGCAGGGAGAGCCTCTCAGTTTCACATTAAAGAAAGGACAAGATGTATTTAAAAACACCTCCGGGGGAGAAGGACCCCCCTCACCCCACACCCCACCGCCTTCTCCACTCAGCCAAATCAAGAATCCAATCACAATCCAAAGGACACAAATCCCATTTGGAGCTACAGCAGCAGCACAGCCATTTAAAGTTCTCTCCTCTGGCAATCCTTCAAATGGAACGAACAACTACTGATAGGGATGAAAATGCCTTGGGGAGGCGTAGAAAAATTCTCATTTATTCCCAGAGCTTCTTAAGCACTTTAAGGATGTCGTAACAGGTTTTATTAACCACCCTGAGCAAAAGAAAAGAAAATATCACTGAGTGTAAATTAACGTTTGGGGGTATTTTCCAGACTCTCCTGCATGCCAGGCATTATCACAAATCGTAGCTGGTGGGAGCCTGCAGAGGGGGAGGTTTATTAGCTGCTTCTCCCTCCTGTTGCAATAAAAGGAAAATAGTCTTTTGCAGCTCTTTTACCAATCTGCCTCATCCAGGCGTGGGGAAAGGAATTAAACTAAACTGCGTGACAAGATCTTGGTTGGACAATATTTGAAGGGATGTTTCTGAATTGCTCTGCTGCAAGCCCCCAAAATCTTTATCTCAGAGCTGTTTTAGATAACAGAGAATACTTCTCAAATTAATAACAATGATTAATAACCAGAAGAGCCAAACAGCCTGCTGCTCCCTCTGGAGATGGACACCAATTGTGCGCCCAGCATCAGCACCAGAGCCTGTGAAACAACACAGGAGTCTCAGGCCAGGCTCAATCCAACAGGAATTCTCAGCTGGCAGCTGAAAACAAGCCACAGCCCCCACCTCCCTCACAGGCAGGCATCCTGCTCCTGACCTCCCCCACTCCATGGAATCGATCCTGGAATGGTTTGGATTGGAAGGAACATTGGAGACCAGCCAGTCCCACCCCCCTGCCATGGGCAGGGACACCTTCCACCATCCCAGGCTGCTCCAAGCTCCATCCAGCCTGGCCTGGGACACTTCCAGGGATGGGGCAGCCACAGCTTCTCTGGGTCTCACTTCTCAGTAAGTGGCTTCAAGGAAGCAAAGGTGGGCCAAAACTCCTCAAAAACACAGCCCCTGTGCTGCTGACAGCTTTGGGATGGCACTGGAGGTGTCCCAACAGCCTGGCTCTCCACTCAGGCTACACCTGCAGCACCTCATCCTATCTTAACACTAACAGAATCATTTAGGTTGAAAAAATCTCCAAAATCATCAAATCCACGCAGTGACAGATCCCCAGCTTGTCACCCAGTCCAGAGCACTGAGTGACACATCCAGGAACACCGCCTGGAATGGTGACTCCACCACCTCCCTGGACAGCTCCTCCCAATGCTGGACAGCCCTTTCTGGGGAAAAAACTCCTCCTAATCTCCAACCTAAACCTCCCCTGCTGGAACTTTTGAGGCTGTTTCCTCTCCTGTCACTGGTTGTCTGGGAGCAGAGCCCAGTCCACACCTGGCTACACCCTCCTGTCAGGGAATTGCAGAGATGTTTCTCCATCAGGACAGGGGAAAGGCAACCCAGGGGAGGGGAGGGGAGGGGAGGGGAGGGGAGGGAAGGGAAGGGAAGGGAAGGGAAGGGAAGGGAAGGGAAGGGAAGGGAAGGGAAGGGAAGGGAAGGGAAGGGAAGGGAAGGGAAGGGAAGGGAAGGGGCCATCTGCACGAGCCATCGCCCAGCCCCTGGAGGTGGGTGGGGGTCCCTGCTAGGGGGCTGGAGGTGGGTGGGCACCTCCACCCCGGAGGCTGAGGCAGCTCCATCTCCTCATGCTCCGCGGCTGGGACAGGCGGAGCTCCGGCCCTAGGACGGGAGGATCACAGAACCACTGCGATTGGAAAAGTGCTCTGAAATCATCGAGTCCAACTTGTGACCCAACACCACCGTGTGAACCGGACCAGGGCACCGAGTGCCCCGTTCTGCCGTGTCCCAAACGCCTCCAGGGACGGCGACTCCGCGACTTCACCGTGGGCGGGATCGCGCTGGGGCCGCCCCAATCCCAGCCCCGAAGGTATCAGGAGAACCCCAACCTCCCACCGCCCACACACAGAGCTGCAAAGAGCAGAGATGAGCCCCCTTCCACCCCACACACACCCGCCCACCGCGGCACCCCCGGCCCCGCCACATCCCTCATCCCGCGGCCTGGCACCGGCCCCGCCCGGAGTACAGCGCGGCGCGGCGGGGCCCTGCCAAGCCCGGTATGAGCAGCGGGGGCGGCCGAGCGGCCACACTCGGCGGGTAGCCCCCACTGTGAGGGCAGCCCCGGCGGCAGCACCTACCCCGCTGCCGGACGCCATGGCGAGCCGAGGGCACAGCACCGGGAACTGTCGCACGGCGCCGTAAAGCGCGGCCGCCCGCGCAGTCACGTGTCCCGCCGCCGTCACGTGCGGGCGCTCCCGGTGTCCCGGTGCCGGCCATGCTGCGCCTCGGCCCCTTCGCCGCCGCCGTCGCCCGCTGCCTGCCGGCACGGCCCCGCCTCGGGCCGCTCTGCCTCGCTGGGAACCGCGGCAGCTTCGCCCGGTCCTGGCTGCCGGCCGGTGACCGCGGAGCCCTGTCCCGGCAGGTGCGGGCGGCGGCGGGCGGCGAGTCGCTGCCGGTGCTGAAGACACCCAAGGTAAAGGCGAGGAGCGGGGCTGGCGCCGGTGGGTACCGGCTGTTCCCCCGCGCCCTTGCCCCTGACGGCCGCTCTGTATCCCGGGCAGGGCACCCGTGACCACGCACCGGCGCAGGCGGCGCTCCGTGAGCGGCTCCTGAGCGCCGTGGTGTCCTGCTTCAAGCGGCACGGGGCGGCCGCCATCGACACCCCCGTGCTGGAGCTGCGGGTGAGGCGCAACGGGAGCTCTCCTCGCCCTTGGTGTGGGGAACGGACCCGCCCCGGGGGCTGTGGGACCGGGGAGCGCCCCCGGGGCTCCGGCTTTGGGAGCTCCCTCAGTGCGGGGCACGGCCAGGCGGGGAGGGCAGCTGAACATTCACTTTTGGTGCTTTTTGGGGGGACCGGGAGGTGGGCTCAGGTCCGAGCGGGCTGGAGGGGTCTGTGTGTAATGCCCGGTTCGTGGGGACCGAGCTCTGTGCCCCATCTCGGGGACCCTTCAGCCCAGAGGCACCCGGTCACCAGCCCCTGTGTCCCTCCCCAGGAGACGCTGGTGGGGAAATATGGAGAGGGAGCGAAACTCATCTACGAGCTGAAGGACCAGGGAGGGGAGCTGCTGGCCCTGCGCTACGACCTCACCGTATCCTGTGCTCCCGAGGGGATGGTGGCACCCTGAGAGGATGGTGGTGCACCAAGGTAGTGCCCACCTCTGCCTTAAGGGATCGCTCTTACCCTGGCCTGCCTGGGTGATGGCAGCTCCCTTGGCCATCCCAGCTTGTCTGGCTGTCATTGTCATGACTCCACACCATCTCCCAGCCTGGCCCACAGCAAAGTCCCTTCCTGCTGTGGACATGCACCAGTATGCTCCACTGTACTGGTTTTATCTCCATTTCTGCTGCGCCCATCCCGCCTTGCTAGTGCCACCTGCAGGTGTTCATCCCAGGCCTTCTCAACCTCCACATCTCAACAAAATCTCTTTCCTTCAATGTCCATATAGCTGTGCCATGCATTGAATTCCCACTGATCCAACTGTGAGAGGGTGGAATGATAGGAGAGGGTCCTTGTGTATGGGACATTGTCACACAGTGGGTCTGGATGAGGAAATGGAGCTGTCCTAGTGTTGATGGAGCTCTGGTGGTTCATTGTACTCAACCTCAGCCTGGGGGATGAGCTCCCCAGAGGTCATAGAGTTATAGAATATCAAAAGCTGGAAGGGATCTGTAAGAATCATCCAAGTCCAGCTCAGGACCCTGCACAGGACACCCCAAGAATCTCACCATGATTGTGAAAAAAATTGGGAAGTGGCTGACAAAGGGAAGGGGCAATGGGTGGCTTTGGGGTTCAGCTTCTACAGCTCTGGGGATCTCCAGGTTCCCATCCTTAACTCCTGGGGCCCAGGTGCCCTTTGCTCGCTACCTGGCCATGAACAAGATCACCAAGATGAAGCGCTACCACGTGGCCAAGGTGTACAGGAGGGACAACCCAGCCACCACGCGCGGCCGCTACCGCGAGTTCTACCAGTGCGTGAGTGTTGTGGTGCCACTGCTGCCACCAAGGCCACAGGGCCAGCAGGGTTTTGCCACTCCAGCTGCTGCAGAGCAGCAGGGTGTGCCTGGCTAAGGCCCCCTGGCTCTGCCAGGAGCTCCCATCATTTCTTCTGCCCTCAGGACTTTGACATTGCCGGGCAGTTTGACCCCATGATTCCCGACGCCGAGTGCCTGAAGATCGTGCACGAGATCCTCAGTGACCTGCAGCTGGGGGACTTTGTCATCAAGGTGAGACTGGCTGGGTTCTCTGTGCCATGCTGGGAAGCAGTGGTCACTGTTCTGTGCTTTTACACAGTGGCACCTGCTCCCACTCTAAGGCCTGACCCAGAAGTTCAGCCCACATCTCTGCCTCCTCATGGTGTATATGCAAAGGCTGGACCTCAGCTTGGACATGTCTTAAACTGGGAATACCAGGAGTTCTCTTGAAGCTGCAGTCAGCAGAGTTCTCTCCAGGACTAACCACAGTCTGCAGAATTACAGTAGCTGACTAGATCCATATAGTCACAGGATGGTTTTCATACCTCTACAACATCTCTTCCCATGGAATTTGGTGCTGGGGGAAAGGCATGAGGAAATGCCAACAGCTGCAACTTTCCACACATTGGGAAAAAAAGAAATTACATCAGAGGGTGCCCCCAAGGTAAGCATGCCTCTCCTTCCCCCAGGTCAACGACCGTCGGATTTTGAATGGTGTGTTTGATGTCTGTGGTGTTCCAGAGAGCCAGTTCATCCCTGCCTGCTGCACCATAGACAAGCTGGACAAGGTCAGCACTGGGCTCATGGGGAGACACTTCTGGTCTTGGGATGGATGTGTTAGGCTGGGCAGTATTGTGGCTGTTCTTGTTGAGAAGAGTTTCACAGCAGCTGAGATGGGGTCTGTAAAGGATTTGAGGAATTCTTGGGCCTGGTTAAGAATAAAACCTGGTGATTTGTTAAAAATTCCTGTGAGAGAGAGAGGGTCATGGTTAGTGAGATTGCTGACTGTTGTCCCACACAAGTTGTGCCCATGTGGGCTGGTGGAGGCAGTGGGTGAGGAGAACATCCTGCAGCAATTTATGCCATTCTGTGCCCTACAGATACCATGGGAAGAAGTGAGGAGTGAGATGGTGGCAGAGAAGGGGCTCTCCCCCGAGGCTGCCGATCGCATCGGGGAGTATGTGCAGCTCCACGGTGAGTGAGCACCACGGGCTGCTGCCCTTGGCCCTGTTCAGGGCTGGCCATGGAAGGTGCAGGGCACAGCCCCAGCTGGCCGGGGGCACCGTGCCCGGTGCTGCTGCCCTGGCACAGCTGAGGCACGGCTGGTCCCCACAGGTGGGCTGGACCTGATCGAGCAGCTTCTCCAGGACCCAAAGCTGTCCCAGAACAAGGTGGCCAAGGAAGGGCTGGGGGACATGAAGCTGCTGTTTGAGTACCTGACCCTGTTTGGCATCACGGGGAAGGTGAGGAGCTGTGGGGGCAGGAGGGGGAGCTGCCCCGCCGGGCCCCGAGCGGGCGGTGACGGGGCCGCCCTTGTGCCCGCAGATCTCCTTCGACCTGAGCCTGGCGCGGGGCCTGGACTATTACACGGGGGTGATCTTTGAGGCTGTGCTGCTGCAGCAGGACCACGAGCACCTGGAGGAGCCGCTCAGCGTGGGCAGCGTGGCCGGAGGCGGCCGCTATGACGGGCTGGTGGGCATGTTTGATGCCAAGGGCCGCAAGGTGCCCTGCGTGGGGGTCAGCATCGGCATCGAGCGCATCTTCTCCATCCTGGAGCAGAGACTGGAGGTGGGTGGTGCAGGCAGTGCATTGGGGAAGGCTCTAGGAAGCAATAATTGTTTATTGAAGAAGGCTCTAGGAAAAATAATTATTACTCTCCAGCTCCACAGTGCTCAAGAGAAAATAATTTTGGGGTGGCGCTTCCCATGCCTAAATATTGATGCACAAAAGACAGAATCCTTTTATGCAGCCCATCAGGATGCAGGTGTGGGCAGCTGAGGGCAGCATTCCTTAGGAGATGTCAAGGAAATGTTAGAGACATTCTTGAGCTCTGGGCCTGGCTCTGAGCTTTGTGCCCCAGTCACTTTATTGTGTCTTGCCACTGAAGTTTTCTGTCCTGGGGATTCTGAAGCAATGAGTTTGGTAACAGCTGTGAACTCACTGTAATAAACCCCAGGAAAGCCTCTGTGGAGATTCATCATTCTGTGTTTGGTTCCAAGCCTGTGATTTGTTGCAAGTGAAGCTTAGGCAATGTGTTTGTACCTGAAGAATCAAAAGAGACTTTAGGAAGCTGTCCAGAGGTTGGCCAGGGTCCCCAAGGAAGAGCAGCACACAATTAAGCAGTGTGACACAATGCAGAATCTCTGGGGGTCTCATTAAAGGTTCTCAGGTTGTCACTGACTGAGTTAAGGTCTGGAGATAGATGAGGTGAGGTGTTGTGAGCTGCAGATTGCCACAGAGTCACTCCCACCAGTGTCCCATGTCTGTCCCTTCAGGCTTCTGGGGAGAAACTTCGAACAACTGAGACCCAAGTGCTGGTGGCTACACCTCAGAAACACCTTCTTGCTGCCAGAATGAAGCTCATCTCCGAGCTGTGGGATGCAGGGATCAAGGTAAAGGAATGACTTGGGCTTGGCAGTGTCACAGGTGAGGGAGGGAGAGCCTGAAGGGAGCTGTAGCACAGCAAGACCAACTCCATTAGTTGTGTGTCTCTCCAAGATCTGGGCCTGTCTGAGCTCACAGCGCCATTCAGGTTGAAAAAGACCTCTAAGATTATCAAGTCCAACCCTTAGGTCTAGACAGGCAGAGAAGAACAGCCCAAAGCAGTAAAGTGGTTGCTGCAGGGTTTGGTTTTGGTGCTTTACTGCAGTATCCATCAGAGCAAAGTTGGGTTAGTACTTCACCCTTCCCATTCCCTCCTAGGCAGAGATGCTGTACAAGAAGGATCCTAAATTGCTGAAGCAGCTGCAGTACTGTGAGGACACAGGGATCCCCCTTGCTGCCATTGTGGGAGAGCAGGAGCTGGCAGATGGAGTTGTCAAGCTGCGAGATGTTGCAACAAGAAAGGAGGTGAGAATGCCCTTTTACCCCAGGTTTTAAAGTACTTCCAGACTCTGGAGATCACTGGAGAGCTCTGGGTTTTCCCTCAGTGTTCCTTTGGGAGGCCATAGCACAGATCTATTGGGTGACTCCAGAAAACCAGTCACAAACTGCATTGGTGTCCTCACTAAGTCCTTAAATTGCTCTTCTCTACTGCTGCTCTGTTTGCTTTGTAGGTTGATATTCCCAGAGAAAAGCTTATTGATGAGATCAGGAGAAGGCTGGAGCCCTGAGGATGTCTCTGGCTGGAGCTGCTTGGCAGAACTGCATGGCTGGAACCCTGCAGCACCCTCAGCCCCTCCCTGCCAGCCCGGTCTGGGGACATCCAGGGACATCCCCTGGCCTAAGGCTCATTGCCTCGGCTCAGGCAGTGAGAACTGAGGAGTAAGACGGTTTTAAAAGCTATGGACGGTGCAGTCACCAGGTTAACCTTCTGGTTAGCTTCTCTGAAGGTCAAGTTTCTGGGTTCCTAATCCTGCAGTCCCTGTACGGCCATTTCTGTCACTGGAGGTGGTGGTGGCACTGATGGATGCGGTGAAGCTCAAGTATAGGATCAGGTGGAACTCGAGACTTGGGAGGGGGAATCCGTGGTGTGTTGGGGACCTGCCAGCTCAGGGAGGGGGCAGTGGAAGGGACCCCCGCCCTGTTCGGGCAGCGGGGCCGGTCCCGACCCGCAGCCGGTGCCGGTCCCAGCCCGCAGCCGGGCGCTGCCGGCGGGCGCGGAGCTGCGGGAGCGCCCTGGAGGAAGCTGTGGCCCATCACCGCCGGGGCGCGCGTGGGAACACTGTATTTTTATACATTAAACAAAACCCCCGATAATAAACCCAAACCGCGCCCTCCGCCTTTCCTTTCCCCGCGGTGGCGGCGCTGCGCGTGCGCGGCGGCGGGGACGGCGCGGGAATTGCGCGTGCGCGGGGCGGGCGCGGCCTCGCCATGGCGGAGGAGGCGGCGGTGCGGGCCCAGGCGGAGACCGTGCGGAAGCTCAAACAGGACAAGGCCGATGCTGACGAGGTGCGGGGGCTCCGGTGCTCCGGGAATGGGGTGCTGGGGGAGCAGCAGTATGGCTGGGAGCGGCGGGGAATGAGAACGGGGGCGGTGTTGGGATGGGCGAGAGGGGCATGAGGGAGCTGCGGGTGCCGGTGCTGGGCTGGGAGCGGGCGGCGGGGCTGAGGGTGGGGGGAAACTGAGAGTGGCGGTGTGAGAGGGGCTCCGGTGTGAGGGGACTCCCGGGCCAGGGCTGGCGGCTTTGGGAAAAGAGGGGACGGGAAGGGTGGGAGTGCAGCGCTGGGAAATGGAAGGGCTGAGGGTGCAAAGGAGACTCGTGGTGGGAACCGGGGATAGCGGTGTTGGATTGAAGGGAAGGATGGTGTAGAAGAGGATGCTGGAGCAGCCGATGCCGGTGCGTGTAGCAGGAGCTGGTGGTGGTGGGGATAGGCATGGGGAGATAGCTGTGAGTGGTAATGGAGGTCGTGGGAGTCAGGGAACGGTGGGGGTGTTTGCGTTGCTGAGCTAGGGGTGCGTGTATGAGAAATGGGAAGTGGGAGCAGGGAATGTCCCTCTGGTTGCTGAGAAACTGGGAACAGTGGGTGTATTGTGGCTGTGGAGTGCAGGTGCGCTGGGAGTGCTGGGGTTGAAGGTCCTGGGGAAGGCATGGGCTGGGGCTGGTGGGTGGTCTTATCCCCAGCTCCTCCTTCTCCACCCCCAGATTGCAAAGGAAGTGGCAAAGCTGCTCGAGATGAAGGCGCAGCTGGGGACAGATGAGGGGAAGCACAAGTTTGTGCTGAAGACCCCAAAGGTAACTCCCCTCTCCTGTGCCCCTCTGTGTGCTTGTCCTCCCCCAGACACACAGCCAGCACCCCCCACACGTCTGTGAGCCAAGGTCCAGCATGGCCACACCTGTCTTTGTTCACATTTCTGTTTCCACTTTCACTTTTAGCTGCAAGGGGGAGAGGGATGAAGACATTTCCTGACAGCATTCAGCCCAGATACTCACCACCTTAGAGACTTCTGGGTGCTTCTGTGACATTCCAGCCACCGCTGGTGTGATCAGGAAATTCCCTCCTAATTACTGTGGGCCCTCAGTGTGAGAGGGCTCATATCTGTCCTTGGTCTGAGGGGCTCATTTACTGAACAGGTCTGGCCAGCTGCTGGAATTTCTGTGTCCCCTTGTGGAAGGACCCTTCCTTTACAAGTAGTTTTTCAGCCTCCAGGCCCCTGAAAATATTGTCCATAATGCAATTTCTGCTGAAATACTTTGTAACCTGAATGTTTCATTACTGGTAGCTGATCAGAGACCACCTGCTTCCATGCTGTGCTGTGGAGACAGTTGTGAATCTGTTCACAAACAAACCAGGCTATGGTGATGCCAGTGACATAGGAAATCATAGACACATGGGGTGCTTTGGGTTGGAAGGACCTTAAAGCTCATCTTGTTCCACCCCCTGCCATGGCAGGGACACCTCCCACTATCCCAGGGTGCTCCAAGCCCCATCCAGCCTGGCCTGGGACACTTCTAGGGATGGGGCAGCCACAGCTTCTCTGGGCAACCTCACAGGGAAGAATTTATTCCCAATATTTTAAAGTCTCAAAACTGTCCCTTTGTCCATTTCCTTTATGATTTGTTTTGTTGAATGTAATTGTAGTGTGGATGCCTGGAAAGTGAAAGGGTATTTCACTGTTTTAAAGTAGGAAGAAGGGGATTTTGCAGCTCAGTTGTGTTTCCAGCCTATCTCAGGCTTGTCAAAGGCAGCTGAAGGCCATCTGAGTGATCTGTGTGTGAGAGTGCTTCCTCCTGCCTAACAGATTTTATGAAGTGGAAGTTGGAGGTCTAGCTAATAACAATGATTTTTCTGTTACTGAGAGCATGAAGGTGGTGATTGAAATAATTCAGTGATCCTTGACACCAAAGAAATGGAAAGGGTGCATGGCCCTGTGAATATAGACAGATATTTCACAGGTGTTGCATTTTGAAAGGTGATTTTTCTTTGTGTTTGGAAATTGCAGAGCTGATGGTTGTTGCACAGTTTCAGAGCAGGTCTGTCTTCTGTTTCCACCTTTGGGGTGGCTCACTGGGCAGGGGTCTGGCTGGTCTGCATCAGAGCTCAGGACAGGTCCTGATTGCACTGTCAGGCTCAAAAGCACTGAACTCTGACTGCTGGATCTGTTTTATCCCTTTGTTTCCTGTACTGTGAAACTCCTGACTTAGGTTTCACTCTGCAGACCATGGCAGACTCTGTCTGAGCTGTGTCCTGATGTTTCCCAAGGTTTTTACTGCTGTTTCCCAATATCTGGTGTCTGGACCTGCTCTCTCTGGCTTTGTTAGCAGTATGGCAGCATCCTTCTCGTGTCGTGCCTCTAACCCAAAGTGTGCTTTGCTCCTGCTGTTCCCTCACCCCAGGGCACCCGGGATTTTGGCCCCAAGGAGATGGCCATCCGTGAGAGGGCCTTCAAAGCCATCATCTCCTGCTTCAAGCGCCACGGGGCCGAGGTCATCGACACGCCGGTGTTCGAGCTGAAGGTGGGTGAGGACACAGCAGGCTGGCTGAGCAGCTCAGAGTGCTGACAGCTGAGTTTCCTTCCCTTCCTAGGCATTCTCCCTTTCTCTCCTTGTTTTCTGTGTGCTCTGGGGCTGGTGCCTGTCACTGAAGATGCTGTTTGTTCGTGTGTTTTGTTGTAGGAGACACTGACAGGGAAATACGGTGAAGACTCGAAGCTCATCTATGATCTAAAGGATCAGGGAGGAGAGCTGCTGTCCCTGCGCTATGACCTGACAGTATCCTGCCACAGCTGGTGCTGAGGGGCCTTGGCAATCTTCCTTTTGGGGTAGCACTGTCCTGAGGGGGAGGAGGGACCCCAAACTGACAGGAGAGCATGAGCAGGCAGTGTGGTTCAGTGGTGCAGAACCTTTGCTTGGTTATTTACTCTGCATTGCTTCTGTTTGGTGAAGGAATGCACAGAATCATGGAGTATCCTGAGTTGGAAGTGACCCCAAGGATCATTAAGTCCAACTCCTGACCCTGCACAGGACACTGAGAGCATTTTCCAAATGCTGCTTGAGCTCTCTCAGTTCTGGTGCCACGACCACTTCCTTGGGCAGCCTTTGCCCGTGCCCAGCAACCCTCTGGGGGAAGAACCTTTTCCTGGCATCCAGCCTGACCCTCCCCTGACACAGCTTCATGCCCCATGTGTGTGGAAGTACAGAAGATCTGTATGAGTGTGGTTTCTCCAGGCAGGGTTCCCAGAGCAGGCTGCTGCAGTACACAGCCCAGGTGACACCGAGATCCAGCCCAAGGTGCTGCTGGAATAATCCTGAGGGACACTTGGAGGCAGCATGTGCAGACCTTGGGGAGCTGGGATAAATCCAGCTGTGTCTTATCAGTTCTTTGCTGGGTGGGAGGCAGTGAGGACCCAGCACTGCCTGTGACTGATAACAGGGGGATGTTCCCTTCTGGTGTCCATCCTTAGCTCTGTCTCAGGTGCCCTTTGCTCGCTACCTGGCCATGAACAAGATCACCAACATCAAGCGCTACCACATTGCCAAGGTCTACAGGAGGGACAACCCGGCCATGACCCGCGGCCGCTACCGCGAGTTCTACCAGTGTGTGAGTGTGGCTGTGGGCAGGGGCACTGCTGGGACAGGCTGGGCTGGGCACTGCCTGTGGGCACTTGGCACTGCTAAAATAACAGCTGAGGTACCCTTCCCTGTGCCTGTGGAAAGCTCTGAAGTCTCGGGGCCTTTCTGGGTCACTGCGACCCTGAGATTGTTAAAAGTCTCTTTTCCCAGCCCGAGCACTTGAAGAATGAGTCGGAGATCTTCAGTACTCCGTCTCAAGGTTGTTTATTGTGTCTTACCTATAAAAAATTGTCTCCTGCCCTGCCGAGGTCCATCCAGCAGGACAGCTCCAGGCACTCCTGCCTGCCCCTGGGGCAGTGTTATGTCTTTATACTAAAAACTACATGTTTACTTTACATGTACCATGTTTACTTTACATGTACCATGTTTACTTTACATGTACCATGTTTACTTTACATTTACCATGTTTACTTAGGTATTACTTTCCAATACCTATCACCTATGTTAGACAGTGAGCTTCTACTCTAAACCAATCTGTAAGTGCCACCATCACAGCAGAAGATGGAGGCCAAGAAGAAGAAGGAGAAAGGCTGGACATGCCCAGATCCCTCCATCTTGCCTCCTGAACCCCCATAGCAAAAATCCCAAAATCTACTTTTCCACCATGTGATAACTTCACTATTATTCTACCTAAACTGTTGTGGCTTGCTGATCTTCATATAAGGTTGGTAACTTGCTCCACGGGTCATAATCAAACCCACAGGGGAACCTTGGGCTCTGTGCCAGGGTCTCTGAGCCCCCTGACAGGGGTCTGGGCTGTCCAGGACAGCCAGAGGGATGTTCTGGATTCCCACACTGAAGGATCCACCAGTGTGATCCTTCAGTGTGGGAACGCAGAACTAAAGATCCTTAGTGTGTCCTTATGAGTGTGAGAAACACCTGGAGGGTGGGAAAGTGGGTGTGACAGCTGTGACATGGTGCTGGTGTGTTGTGGAACTTTGTCATAGAACCCCCAGGTGTCACCTCCTTTGCACTGCATGGGAGGGCAGCTCCTTGCTCCATCCCACAGTGCTTGCTGGATGGGTGGTGGGGAAGAATTTCCTTGTGATCCCAAATCTGGAAAACAGTTCAGCTCTGGGTGTGTTAGCAGGACACACCAACCAGGCAAGGCAGTAACATACCGTACTTCCCTTCCATGTTTAGTCAGTTTTAACTTCAAAGGAAGGGAAAAACCCAGAGGCCAAATTACAGACCAAGTAACAAAACAATTTCCTTCGTGGCTCTCTCATGGTAGCCCTAAGGAACAGCTTTGCTCTGCTCTACTGACACAATCCCCAGGGACTCATATTGCAAACAATTTATTTTGTTTGAGAATATCTCTATTTCATTATACAACCCCTGGGAATACCTTCCAGCTTTGGCTCAGTGATTCCTGTTTCCAGATGACTTGGGGTCATTGCCTCCTGTCTCATCTACTCCAAGATCTCACTCCTAGGATAGCTAGAAATGGTCTTCTAATATCCAGGCTAAATTTATTTGTATCTGATTATTTCCTTCTTCTAGTTTAAAGAGTTCAGCTCTTAAAATACTAGCTATCATCCCTTGATATGTATTCTTCCCCTTTCCCAGGTAAACATTTGGGAAATGTTTAGAGAAATCTTCCCCTCCTTAGACCATATAAATCAAGCTCTGTTACCTCTGTTACCTTCTCTCCTTGGATATGTTTTCATTCTTTTCTCAGCCAAGGACCTTTTCCTGCAGCTTTTCTTCAATATAATTCACCAGCCCCTGCTTTGGGGTTTTTTTTTTTTTTTTTCAGTGACATTTAATCTGTGCCATTTACAGTGATATCAGCACTTTCCTGACTTCCTGTACACTTCCTGTACTTCCTCACCCAACTTTCCCAAGGATTGCATCAGCCCTTATTGCACTCAGCTGATCAGGAATTAACTATGTGATCCCATCTCTTCCTCCAATGCCCCACTTTATTTTGAGAGCTTGGTGAAGCCCTCTTGAAATATATCCACATAATGAAAATTATTCTTGAACCCAAATTTTCACAGAACACTTTGCATTTGGGGATTCCTAAACAGGAATTGAAGATGGGCTCTCTTGTTGCTTCTGTGTTTCATTTCTCTCTGAACACTGATGTTGTTTCAAATCATGGGATCTCATCCTATTAAAGCTTCTTGATGTTGGGCTTTGGTTGTTTTATGTGTTAGTTCATGTGGTGATCTCTGGTGGGGACCACTCAGGGTTCCTGATTGCTTTTTGTGTCTTAGCAGTTGAAACTGGTTTTGCTTCTCTTGCCTTCCCTAATCATTAACTTGGTTGGCATGTGTGTTAAAAAAAGCATCCTAAGAATCAAGGTGAAACATTTGGCATTTAGGTCATAGCAAATGAGAAGTAATTTTCCCTCTTCTTTCTGGTTCCTCTTTTTTTCTGGTTCCTTTGTTCTATTTATTTACTGCTGCTCCTCCTTTTTGTTGTTTCTTGAGGATCTCTGTTTCAGAGTATCACACAGCAGCTGCAGTGTACAAACTCTGAAATGCAGTGGACATGGGAGCACTGCTGCCTTCCATGGTAGAGGTCCTAACCTACATCCTGTCCCTTCTGGACTGACTCTGTAAGGGATAGTGCTCCCTCATCCCAGTGCTGTGGGGTTTTGTACACAAGCTGCTGTTCCCAGCAGTTGAAGGTGTTTTTCTGCAGCCATGCTGAGGTGCTGAATTGCTCACTGCCTTTTCTGCAGCCATGCTGAGGTGCTGAATTGCTCACTGCCTTTTCCTGTGCCCCCAGGACTTTGACATTGCCGGGCAGTTTGACCCCATGATTCCCGACGCCGAGTGCCTGAAGATCGTGCACGAGATCCTCAGTGACCTGCAGCTGGGGGACTTTGTCATCAAGGTGAGACTGGCTGGGTTCTCTGTGCCATGCTGGGAAGCAGTGGTCATTGTTCTGTGCTTTTACACAGTGGCACCTGCTCCCACTCTAAGGCCTGACCCAGAAGTTTGTCCCTCCTCTCTGCCTGGAAGCAATTATGATTGCCCTTGTGCTAAAGATTGGACCTCCACTTGGATTTGCTTTGAGCTGGGAATGACAGGAGTTTTCCTGAGGCTGCAGCTGACAGTGTTCTCTGCAGAACTAACCATGGTCCCTTGCAAAATTCCAGCAGCCAGCTACAATGATAGAATGGTCTGGGTTGGAAGGGACCTTAAATATAATCCAGTTCCATTACCCTGCCATGGGCAGGGACACCTTCCACTATCCCAGGTTGTTCTAAGCCCTTTCCAGCCTGGTCCTGAACACTAGCAGGAGTGGGGCAGTCACAGCTTCTCTGGACAACCTGTGCCAGAGCCTCACCACCTCTATAATAAAACATTTATTCCTAATATCTATCTAAGCAGGTGATTGTCATATTCACTGCAGTAAAACAGGCTCTGGTCCAGGATATCCTGCCCTTATCTGCTCAGTGTGTGTGGTGCTGCCTGCAGACTCCTGCCTTTACACCACGTCCTTTTTGGAGCTGAAGCATTTTCTAGAGCAAGAGTTGTGCCCTGCTGTAGGCTGAGCCTGCTGTTTGCTTCCAGACACCTCTGTTCCCATGGGATGGCAGCAGATGGTGCTCAATGTGTAGGTGAGGCAGGATGGGAAGGGTGCACAGGTGCAGTAGAGCAATGGGTAGGAGTGCTGGATGCACAGGAGACAGTGGGATCTGTGAGGGACCTGGAGCTGGGCCATTCCTGGGCACTGCAGGCTGGATGTTGTGTTGCTGTTGCAGCCCCATGGAGCAGGGGCCAGGTACTTCCCCTTGCACCTGTCTGGGTGAGATAAAGGAACTGGGTTTGGGCAGTGGTGCCTTTGAGGATCAAGACACTCCTGCAGTGGGGAGCAACAGAATAACCTGCTGTGGTTGTTCTTGTCTCCCACAAGGCACTTTGTGGTTTATGTTGATGCTGGAGGATTCCAAATTCCTGTGCAGTTTCTTTGTTCCTAATTGTAGACATTCTCATTACCCATGGAAATGTTGAATGTAGCTGAGTCTTTGGCCTTAACTATGTGCTCTTACAGACCATAATTAAGCTATAGAATTCACTATACTATCATTAAAAAAATAAATCCTCACTGAAGATTTAATATAACCAGATGTCCCTTTTGTTTTAGGCTGATAGTGTAAGGTAATACTCTGAATTCATCTCCTTGGCTGTGGTCTGCTCCTGAGCTGTTTTTCCATGTCCACATGAGGGGACTCAGAGGCCCTGATGGTTTTTTTTCTCTGTTGAGTGGAGGTGTCTGTGGCTCTAGAAGAAAATGTGATGGCTCTGCCCAGGCTTGGTAGATGTCAATTGTGCTATTTGCTCTGCTCTGGGAAGCTCAGCTCCCCAAGAATGGGAAACAAAAATTAGAAACAGCAAAAAAACCCCTTCACATACATCTCCTATATTCTCTTGCATGCTTAAAACTGCAGGAGAGTGAAGCAGGACAAGGCTGAAGCATCTGCTTGAGTTCATAATTCCTGATGTTGTCCCTTTCCCCAGGTGAACGACCGGCGCATCCTCGATGGGATGTTTGCAGTGTGTGGGGTCCCGGACAGCAAATTCCGAACCATCTGCTCCAGCGTTGACAAGCTGGATAAGGTATGGGCTGGAGCCCCAGGCTGCATCTGCTGCTGCTGGAGTCTCAGTGAATGAGCCATGGTCCATGAGAATTGGCTGCAAAATGCTGATAAGCATCCAGTTGTTCCCACCTTTCCCTGCAGGGGATACATGCAGGGCACAGCATTCACATAGGAAGAGTGGATCCTCTGTTTTGTTATCCACTATCCCATGAGGTCCTGATAAAAAGAAAGGTGGGAGGGGAAAAATGCTCTTCACATAAGAGGTTCAATATCCAAATCTTCACCTGCTCAAGGTGTTGGTGCTTATGAACCAGGCTCATGAAAACCTGTACAAAATTAGGCTAGGGCATGTTAAAAACAGCAGCTTGTGTTAGCAGAGTTCCATTGCAGAAGCGTGACCAAAGTTTGGAGTTTGGGGCTGTGTAAATGTGGAAAAGCAGTGGGAAGGGAGCACTGGGCTTCTTTCTAATGAGATCATTTCCTTGTGATTTATCTGGATGTGATCAAGACTCTGGTTCTCTGACTCGTGGTCACTGGGAAGATGACAGTATATTATGGTTCCATTGGGTTTTTTCCATTACCCAAGCAATACCTCACACCTTTCCAGGTGATTCCATGACCAGCAACACTTTCCAGAGTGATGTTTTTGACTAAGTACCTCACCAGGGAACCAAAGCAGCAAGATGGGTCTCAGACTTGGTGGTTTCTGGTCAGAAATCAAACTATAGGTATTTTTATCGGTTTGAGATACAGACAGGCTGTGCAGAGGTACAAGAAATAGAGTTATGCACGCATGACTGTGCTCTAAGAGCTGCTACGTCTCTCGAGCACCTTCTAACCATGATGGTGGGATTCTGCCATGCAGAGGAGAGCCCCTGTCCCTGGTGCAGTGGCTGATGCCATTCTCTCCCCTCACAGGTGCCATGGGAAGAAGTGAGGAGTGAGATGGTGGCAGAGAAGGGGCTCTCCCCCGAGGCTGCCGATCGCATCGGGGAGTATGTGCAGCTCCACGGTGAGTGAGCACCACGGGCTGCTGCCCTTGGCCCTGTTCAGGGCTGGCCATGGAAGGTGCAGGGCACAGCCCCAGCTGGCCGGGGGCACCGTGCCCGGTGCTGCTGCCCTGGCACAGCTGAGGCACGGCTGGTCCCCACAGGTGGGCTGGACCTGATCGAGCAGCTTCTCCAGGACCCAAAGCTGTCCCAGAACAAGGTGGCCAAGGAAGGGCTGGGGGACATGAAGCTGCTGTTTGAGTACCTGACCCTGTTTGGCATCACGGGGAAGGTGAGGAGCTGTGGGGGCAGGAGGGGGAGCTGCCCCGCCGGGCCCCGAGCGGGCGGTGACGGGGCCGCCCTTGTGCCCGCAGATCTCCTTCGACCTGAGCCTGGCGCGGGGCCTGGACTATTACACGGGGGTGATCTTTGAGGCTGTGCTGCTGCAGCAGGACCACGAGCACCTGGAGGAGCCGCTCAGCGTGGGCAGCGTGGCCGGAGGCGGCCGCTATGACGGGCTGGTGGGCATGTTTGATGCCAAGGGCCGCAAGGTGCCCTGCGTGGGGGTCAGCATCGGCATCGAGCGCATCTTCTCCATCCTGGAGCAGAGACTGGAGGTGGGTGCCTTTGGTGCTGAGCATGGTTAATCCCCCACTCCAGCTGATGCTGAAGTGAGTGTTCCTTGCCTCAGCCTTTGGAGAGGCCAGCCAGGCCAATGCTGTGCTCTGCACCAGGGGTCAGAATCCGGGTATAAGCTCCAGTTCTCTCTGGCCTGGTGGGTGATGTCTGGGGCTCCCACTGAAAACAAGACCCTTCTTCCCACAGCCCCAGACATGGCTTCTCCAGCTGCAGCTGGTGGGGGAGCTTTAATCCTCAGCAGGGGCAGGTACCTTAGTGTTCCCCACTGCATTAGGCATCCATGTGAGCCCACATCCTCCTTGGTGAGGCAGCATTGTTCTGTAGGAGAGGCAGCAGCCTCACACATCCATTTGTCCTGCCTGTGGCACTACAGAGACCAGACAGGTACCACATGTTCCAGGGCAGGAACAGCAGTGCCTCTAGGGGTTTCACAGATAGATTTTTCCTCATCCCTGTCCTCAAAGCTGTACTGTTCTCCATTCCAATCAATGGGTGTTAAATAGGTCTTTGTAAGCTCCCAAAATGGGCTTCATATCCCCTCCCCCAGAAGCCTGGTGTTGGTTCTCTCTTGACACTCAGACACAACTGGAATTTCTAAATAGAAATTGAATTCCTCCCCCACCACCTCCAGTCCTGGCCAGGTTTGTTCCTTTGCAGGTGACCTTTTAAAAGCTTCTCCCTTCAGCAAGGCAGCAGGGAAATGCCACATGGAGTATCCAACATCTGCCACAGGGGCTGGTGGAGCATTCAGCCTGCTGCTGTTTAACCCATAGTTTCACCCTCAGCTGAAGAGCAGGCAGCTGCCTGTGTCCACCTTTTCCTGGGTGTGTTGCTTCTGAGCTGCTTGGAGCAGATATTTAGGAGGCCCTTGGGTGTGGAGAAACATGAGGGAGGCTGTGTTCAGCATGCATCATGGACAATTGATTCTGCTCTAGGGTGGCATCTGTGGGATCTCTCTGACACTGAGTTAAGGCTCTTGATCCCTCTGAGCCCAGCCCTTTTCACTGCTAGATTGATGGAGCTGAGTGGTGACCCATCCTGCTCATAGAATCTCAGGTGTCTTGGTGTGTCTGTGGCATCTTCTGGGTCTTGTCCCCTCTCTAGGCCTCTGAGGAAAAGATCAGGACAACAGAGACACAGGTGCTGGTGGCCTCTGCCCAAAAGAAGCTCCTTGAAGAGCGACTGAGGCTCATCTCTGAACTGTGGGATGCTGGAATCAAGGTATGACTGGCTGATGGCAAAGCCTGGTTCACTCTGTCTGGGAATGGAGCAGATCTGGCTTTGCAGTGGGAAGGAGTTACAGGGAGCAGGTGGGAGCAGACTGCCTTCCTCAATGGAGCCTTCCTCTTCTCAGTGTCCCAAATCAGGGCTGGGCAGCAAGGCTTGGTTAGCCCTGTAACTGCAAGGCCTTGTTGAAGCTGGTGCCCAGCCTTCTCCAGGAGTCCATCCTGTCCCCACCACACAACCTCACACTCACCAGACTGGCCCAGCAGTGCCTGCTTGAAGGGCTCCAGTGAAACATCCCAGTCTGATGGTTTGTGCTCTGGCTTTCTCCCAGGCAGAGATGCTGTACAAGAAGAACCCCAAGCTGCTGAATCAGCTGCAGTACTGTGAGGAGACAGGAATCCCTCTCGTTGCCATTGTGGGGGAGCAGGAGCTCAAAGATGGAGTTGTCAAGCTGCGGATCGTGGCAACCAGGGAGGAGGTATGGCCTGTGGCACGCTGGGGTTGGCTGTGTGACCCTGCAGCCCAACCCTGCAGACCCAGTGGTGTTTCCAGCAAGTTCTGTAGCACCCCATATTCCAGTTCCTTGCCCCATGCAGCTTCCTGGAGTCCTGAAGTGCTGTTGTGTCCGGCTCTGGGGAGTTTCCTATCACATCACCTGCTGGAACTGCTCAGTTCAGGAGCCTGGAGCATGCAGGGGTGATTCAGTGGCACTCTTGGAATGAGTGAGACTGAACAGAACTTGGTTAGCCCTGAACTGCAGGGCTGCTCTGTGCCTGTTACCTCAGGACAGATTCCCAAAACAGGCAGCACTGGAATCAGTGCCTAGGTCACTGGCTAAGATCACTGCATGGATCAGTAACTTAGGAACCAATAGGAAAGTGTGGGAAGAGCAGCATTCTTACAACCATGATGCAGGGGAGGGTTTACTGGGGTTGCTGGTGTGTGCCTGCTCTTACAGGTTCAGCTCTGTGGCTGCTGCAGCCCATTCAGTCCCTGCAGACAGACTGGGGACACCTGGGTGTGACCTCCTGAGACACAGGGCCACAACTGGTGACATGTCAAGCTGCTGGAGTTGTATTGAAGGAATTTTTCTCCCCTGTGTAGGTCAATGTTCGAAGGGAGAGCCTGGTGGAGGAGATCAGGATACGAACGAGTCAGTGTTAACCCTTCAAATGCCTCTGCTCCTTTGCTGGATTCCAGCTGACAGATCTTCTGTAAACGCCTTCACCAGGCTGTGCAGCAGTGGGTGGGGTGTCAGGGTGACTTTGAAAGCTGTATTTATTCTTGTCTTAAGCCCTTCCTTCCCTGGTGGGAGCCAAGAGGCTGCACTGACTCCTGTGCTAGGCCCTGGCCCTTGAGAATGTTGCTGGAAAGATGTTTTGGAAGTGGCTGTGGCAGATGCTGGCTGCACGAATGCTGCAGCGACCCATGGAACCCCATGCTGGCAGCAGATCCCGGGGGTTTGGCTGCAGCTTCTTGTTCCCATCACTTTGAATAACCATCCCAGCCCATCTCTGTGCTCTGGCTGCAGGGGGTGACCTTATCCCCAGCAACATGTAATGGCGCTGCTCCCAGAAACATAATAAATCTGTCTGTCCCCTGCTGTGACTCCTGTCTCTGCCTGCTGCTCGGGGCAGGGATTTGCTCACCTGCCTCGTTAAGCCCAAGCTGTTCTTTAAAGGTCATTGTGGATGTTTCTGCAGCCAGAATGTTTTCTCCTCCCTCTGGATACCCCTGCCAACCCCTGTGACAGGTGCAGAGCCAAGCCCCCACAGCCAGGTGGGGCTCCATGAGCGACCTCTCAGTCACGGCTGTGACAGAACCCCCAACTTCCTGTGGGTGGCTCAGGGTCTGTGGCCCAGCCCCCTTCCTGCTGAGCCACACGTTTTGCCTGATGTCCCCAAAACAGGTCAGTTTTTAAACCTGTGGCTCCCTAAACAAGGGTTAGACATGAATAAAGAAACAATGCATCTTTTCTGTGGAAAGGACAAGACGGGAGTGGCAGGGAAAGAAAGGTAAGAAAGGGCTAGGAAAAGGTAGAACAGGAACGCAGAGGCAGAACAAGGCAAGGGAAGGAAACCTAAGGTAAGGAAGGGGTATGTAAGGCTTCCCTTGTCAGAGCTTGTCAACCTCTCCCTTGCCCCGTGCGCCGTTGGGAGCTCTGTGAAGGGTTCTACGGTCGCCTCGGTCACGGCGCTGCGGCTCTCACCTGCAGTCGCGTCCGCCCTGCTGAATTAGCACCGGTGCTTATCTGTGTACGCTATTTATACCCTCCGGCCGGCACAGCGCGGCCCGGCCCAGCCAATCACAGCCACAGGGAGTGCCGGGCCCAGCCAATCACAACCACAGAGCAGGCCCGGTCCAGCCAATCCCGGCCCGCTTGTCCCTGCCCCGTTCATTTCCCCGAGCTCCGCTCTCCCCTCAGGCCCTGCCTCCGCCGCACCGGGAGCCGGTCACACCCGCTCCTCGCCGTCCCCTCCTTCCCCGGGGAGAGCTCCCAGCCGGGACCTGAACGGGGAGCCCCTGTCGGACATTCCCGGGCCCCAGAAGCGCCTTCCGGGGACTGCCGCAGCGAGGCCGGAGCGGCGCCTCAGGCGAACGGGAAGGCGGGGCCAGGCTGAGAGGCGGGGCCGCGGCTGAGTGGGCAGAGCTTGGCGGGAAGGCGGGCGGATTGAAAGGGCTGCCGTGATTGGACGAGGCGAAGAAAGGCGGGCTGGGATTGGCGGGGCCGGGCGCTGCCTCTGTCTGGGTGGGCGGGGCTTGGGATCTGTGGGGAGCGGCCGAGGGGAGCCGGGGATGTGAGGGGGCGAGGGCCGGAGGGCGAGGCCGGGAGCCCTTCCCGTGGGTCCGGGTACCTCCAGAGGGGGCCGGGAGCCCTTCCCGTGGGTCCGGGTACCTCCAGAGGGGGCCGGGAGCCCTTCCCGTGGGGCCGGGTACCCCCGGGCGGGGCTAGGAAGGGTCAGATAAACAAGGCATGGAACAGGCTGGCAAGGGAGGGATTGGTACAGCGAGGGAAGGGAAGGGAAGGGCGTGGTGGACAAGGCAAGTGAGAGCTTTGTAAAGCAAGGAAGGGAGGATGGGGCAGGTGAGCCGTAATCAATGGAGGGACAAGGTACATAAGGCAATTGAGGGAGTGGTTGAAAGGCGAGGTGAGGCAGTGCACGGGAGCAGCACAAGCTCGGGGCAGAGGGAATGGAAAGCTGCCCTGATGGAAAAGGCCCTGGCAGTGCTGGCTCACAGTGGCTGAACGTGAGGCACAGTGTTCCCCAGAGGGTCAGGAGGCCACGGGCATCTGGCCTGAACCTGCTGTAGTGTGCCCAGCAGGACCAGGCCAGTGAATTCCTCTCTGCCCTGGGTGAGGCCACACCTGCAGTGCTGCATCCACTTCTGAGCCTGTCACAGCAAGAAAGACTTTGAGGGGCTGTTGCATGTCCAGAGAAAGGAATGGAGCTGGGGAAGGGTCTGCAGTGTCAGTCTCTGAAGGAGCTGGGGGTGCTCAGATTGGAGAAAAGAAGACTCGGGGACCTTCCTGCTGTCTTCAACTGCCTGAGAGGAGGGTGGATATCAGACTCTTCTCCCAGGGAATAAGGCACAGGATAAGAGGAAATGGCCTCAAGCTGCACCAGAGGAGGTTCAGGTTGGACATCAGGAGGAATTTTTTCATGGAAAAGATGGATAAACGCAGAAACAGGCTGCCCAGGGCAGGGTTGAAATCACAATCTCTGGAACTGTGCACAAAACAACTGCACCCAGCACTCAGTGCTCCGGTCTGGTTGACAAGGTGGTGATTGGTCACAGGTTGCACTGAATGATTTTTGGAGGTGCTTTTCAACCTTAATGCCTTATAAAAAGGACCAAGAAGAGCACTGAAAAACACCTTTGCTGATCTTTTCCATTTAGAATGTTTAATTACATTTTTAGACATTCATTTCTCTTTGCAGTTACACTTTTCTAAAGGTTGTGCATGTCAGCATCGGGTTGTTGAAACAAAAGCTTCCAGCAGGGTTAAAACTGGGAGCACAGATAGTAAATATGAATTGAACCTTTTTAGTAAATGAAGCATCTACTTTTATCATTAAAATGAAAACAAACCCAGATTTTTTGTTGTTGTTTGATGGCTCTGGTAATAACCAAAGAAAAAAGAACAAATCTAGTGCAATACAAAATATGAAACTTCAGTGATTTCAGATATTGCCTCAGTGGGCTGATTAACTGTTCAAGTGCTTAAACATGCAGAAATGTAGGTGATAATCTGTGTTTTACCTTAAAAATAAGGCCAGTGGAGCTTCCTCTTCATAAACTGCTGAATAGAAGTATATTGCAGAGTCTTCAGCTTAGAAAAGTAAAATTAAATAGTGCTCTTATTAAAATGCTAACTAATAACACCAGACTCTATTTTTTATCTAGTTTAAATGAAGACAAAAGATATTTCTGAAGTGGAAGCTTGATGCTGATGCAACATTTCCCTCATGTATTTATACCACTTAAGGTTTATATGCTTCTTTGTGATGCTTTTTAGCATGTACCTCAAGACTTTTCTCATCATAACTATGAGGTGCTGGAACTAATTAATAAGAGAGCAGTCCTGCTGCAAGAGAGGTCATTTAGATTTTAGTTTAAAGCAGTCAAAACATGCTTAGAACTTCTTGATATAGTTTCACATCTCTAGAAGGAATCCTGTGAATTAGCAAAGGAAAGCAGCCAGTGGACACTGCTGATCCAGTGGTTAAAGAGCTGCAGAGCTCTGACTGATTTCTGCACTAACCCAAAGCTGTCTGGGGCCTGAGGTGGAAGCATCAGAAGCATCAGAATTGTCTCCAAGAAATTAAATGAAGCCAAGAGCAGCATTTGCTTCACTAACACTCAACATTTTAGCTGCTGATTTTGAGTTCCTTTGAGAAGTTCCTCCCATGAATTGTTTGTGTTCCAGAGTGTGTGCACCTCAAACGGGCAGGGATGGATTTCCTCATCCTCAGTCCCACCCCCAGGCTTGCTGAGATGGGTTAGGAGTGGGTGACAGCAAAATTTAAATGTGTTATCTGAGTGTGTGTGAAGCAGCTTGAGAAGTCAAAACTATGGATATTCTGCACTCTGTATCATAGGAGAGGTGTGAAATGAGCACAGGATATTACCAGCATTTCTTTAAAAAACTGAGAGAAGAGGCAGCTCCAGAGAGCTCTGTGGGCTATGGGATGGAACTGCATGTTCCAATTAAATCCATGGTGCCAACAGCTCACACAGCTCTGAAACCAGTGCTGTTTACAGGAGCCAGGCACTAAAACAGAAAAAAAACCAAAAAGGCTTATTGGAATTACAGTTTCAAACGTGATACCCTGGGATTTTTTTCTTTAGGGGATTGACTTGGACCTGTCTTAGTTCATCTTGTGGGCTCTTCCTTTTGTCTCTGCTTGACTTGCACAACTGGGGTGGAAATAAGTGATGGTGGAAGCACAGAAACAGCTTAAACTGTGTTTTTTTTCTGCCAGGCACGGTGTTGGGACAGGGATATTTGATAACTACAGATAACTGAGTCTGGGCTGCATAACATGATCTTGGGTTTCCAATAGCTGGGAGGAAGGCAGTGGAAAAGCAGAATTGTTACCTAATATTTCACTTGATTTCTTTATGAAGGGTTTTCATAACCTGAAAATTATTGATCTGCCACATCAGAAACATCCTTCTCCAGAGTGAATGAAGACATGCACCAGAAAAATTACCTGATGGAAAGTGGATATTTTCTTTGAGGGGAATTCTGTCTTTTGTCTCAGGAGCAGTGCAGAGAGAAACCTTGTATGTTCATCCCCTGGAAATATGGCATGTACAGAAGATCTGGTTGGGAGTCAAGTTATCTATTTTGTTATCTTAGGTAAAACTGAGCTGGAACTGCTGAGATCTGGATCTGACTGCAGCTGTGGAGTGTTTCATGTAATCAGCCTCTTTAGGAGACTTTTGATCTGCAGCTGACAGATCTGAGACCCCAGGCTGCTCCAAGGAAGCATGTGAGTGGTTTTTTATCTTTTTGAGGGAAGTGTCAGAGGGGCTGAGAGATCCCCCTTATATTGTGAAGAGATCTAGCTGGTGTTTGTACTAGGAAGATCAAATTCAATCTTCACAAGGAGAAATCTTATTCCCCTTCTCCAGGATTTCATCATTCAGGCCAGAAGAGTTTGGGGTTCTAACCCAGCACCAAAAATGACACTTGCTTGCCACTGTACTTCTACTTCAGGCACAAACCAAACCAAGCCCAGATCTCTCACTCTTCAGGGCTAACAGGAGAAAATGATGAGTTGTAGAATTACAAGATGTCTCACACCTTTCTCTGAAAAGTATAATGGGTATGGGCTTTCCTTATCCTTATCCTTACACTTTCCTTATCCTTTTCCTCTTGTGAACCACCAGAACGTTCCCCGCTCTCTGAACAGGGAGCAGCAGTGCACAGAAGAGGGATGATTTAATGAGGGTCTAGGACAGCCTGCAGTGCTGGAACATGCTGCTGAGGCTGGCAAGCAAAGCTACCACTGCCCACACACCACCAGAACATTTTCTCTCTTCTCTTTCTGCCTTCCTGTGCTTCTCCTCCCCTGGTCCCTCCCTTTCCCCTTCCCATGGAACATCCCATATGCCATTCCATACAATCCATGGGTTCTGCTCTGCACCATCCCCAATTTCTCCTCCCTCCTGATACCACCAGGGCCATCATCACCCTTAAGCTTCATGACATTGCCAGGAGAGAGTTGCCTTCACCTTGGTGGGCTTGGATGAGCCAGAGGAGTGGGGACAGTTTGTGTTGGGCTTGTTGCCTCCTGTCTGATGAGCTGAGTGTGGTTTTTGAAAGTGAAATGTGTGTTGAGAAAAGGAAAAGGAGAGATGTGCAGCAGAGGGTACCAGAGCAATAGCAGTCACCATGATAAACTTGGTCCTGGTGGGGAACTGGAAAAGGTGGAAGTCTGGGGAAAGCAGAAGTCAAGGTGGGACCTGTAACCCCTCAGACACATCTGAACACAGGGAGCCACCCCTGCTCTGCTGTGTGGGCTGGGTTGGGTCAGGCAAATAATGTCCCAAGGACACAGAGCTTGAATGGAGTGTTAGAAATCTGACTAGCTCTGGGGAGATGCAGGAGGAAAAACCTGTATGTGAAAAAGCAACCACCACCACCAGGAGACAGAAATTATTGTGGACAACTGAAAAACTGGATTATGGAGCTGGTGCTGTTCTCTGGCCAGGTGAGCAAGGTTAAAATGCATAAAGGAGAGGAGGGTGTCTCACAAAATCAGGGGCATCCTACCCATGGAATGCATGAATGAGACCAAGGAAAGAAAGAGAGGGACCAAGCATGGAAAATTAATTCTGCACATTCAAAAACTGCTCTGAAGAAGAAAAGGTGGAGAGGCCATGAAGGACTGTCTGGAGAGGCCACCTATAGCAACCTATCCTGGAATATTTCATCAGGCACCTGTAGCTTGGAAGGACTTTTTCCTGAGCAGTACTCAGGGAGCTTCATGGGGAATTCAGGTGTACAACAAATGTCTCCAGAACTTCTGCTCCTGTGCGCTGATCATTAGCCAAGACAGAATGGAAAGAAGTCTCAAACTGGAGATGCAAAGCTCTTGATCTGGTGAGAAGGTGAAGATAACTGGTGAAGGTAACCAGCACGGACATTTGGGAGCCTTCAGCCCTGGCTGATGGAGGCTGGACACAGACCTGGGCTTGAATGGACAATGAACATGGGATAAGCATGGGTGGAGAGGAATGATGGTGATCTGTGAGGACAGGGAAGGGAATGGAGGAACCCTAAGAGCGAGTGGAGGGAAGGGGAACGAACCTGAGGGCACAAGGGGCTGCCCTGGCTCTGCTGTCTGTCGCACTCAGAAATGTTTCCAGCCCCCAAATCCCCTTCCCTCCTCAGGATCCCACCTCTGCCCCGAGACAGACGCACCCCAAGGGCCCGGCCATGCCCGCCCTTCCCAGCTCCGTCCGGGCCATCCCCCGCGCCCCCCCGGCTCTCTGCAGCCCCCGCCCCGGCCCGCCCCGGTCCCGCCCCTCCCGCCGCAGCCGCCGCGGCTCCGGGCCTGGGCAGGCGGCGGCGGGGGCGCCGCGCCGGGCGGGCGGCGGGGCCATGCTGGGCAAGGATTACATGCTGGCCATCGTCCTGGTCAACTGCGACGGTGGGCACGGCGGGCACGGCGGGCACGGGCACAGCCTGCGGGCTCGGGGGCGGGCTGCAGGAGCGGGGATGAGTTGTGGGGCTGGTGCGGGGCTGTGGGACTCGAGTCGGGTTTCGGGGCTCGGGTGGGCTTGTAGGACTTTGGTCGGGTTGCAGGGCGGGGGTCGCGTTGCGGGGTGGGAGGGTGGGAGCGGCGGCCGCGCCCGGCGCTGTCCGCGGTGCTGATCGGGGCCCGCGGTGTCCGGCCCGGCCCGGCCCCGCCGCTCCCGCCCCGCCAAGGTCGCCGGGAGCCCACCCGCTTCGGGGGCACCTCATATCCACCTCCGTGTCTCCCCAGCCCCGGAGCGCCCCCACCCTCCCCGCCCCGGGAGCCCCGCCCGGCCCCACAGCCCGGCCGGTCGGAGCGCGCCGCCCCCGCGGCCCGGGCTCGCTCCGGCCGTGCTGCGCCACGGGCTCGAGTCGGTGCCCGCGCAGGGCTGGGGGTGCGGGGCCACGGCGATCGCACCCTCTGGCTGCAGCCCCCGGAGCACCATCCTCTGCCCGGACCCCGGTGTGTGTCCCGGCCCCTCTCCCGGCCGAGGGCAGGGGGACACTGGGCTGGCGGCCGCGGGCCAAGCCTGAGCCTGGTGCCCCGCCTGGCAGGCCCAGGCTGCCCCTGCTCTCTGTGCCCTGCCGGCGCTCTGCTGTCCCCCGGGAACATCGAGGCGGTTCCCCTGCACTGGGGTCTGTCTCTGCTGCAGCCTCGCTGGCATCGTGCCATGTTCCCTTGCCAGCCTCCTCTTCTGGCCCATGCACCCAGAGGCCACTGCAGGACCCTTCTGCTGCTGGGCAAAGCTCTTGGCTCCTCAAGGCAACTGCGGGATCTTTCTCCCTACCCTGTATCTCACACTCACTCTCTGCACAGACAACCTCTGGAGCGACCAGAGCCTGGAGACAGACCCTGACCTCCCCCCGGGCTGGAGGAAAATCTGTGACTCTCTGGGTACCTATTACTGGCATGTGCCAACAGGCACGACACAGTGGCAGCACCCTGCACGCAGCACCGGCCCAGGAGGGCACACAGAGGCTGATGGAGATGACACTCTCCATGGAAGGGTAGGGAATGTGGGCAGGGGTGTGAGGGCTGGTGTTGGATTCCACCCCTGGCAGAATCCTGCTGAAGGGCCCTCTGGGCACGACTGGTCCAGCCTCCCCTTGGAGCACCCTGTCTGTGTGACCCTGAAGTCCTGCTCAGCCCATCTGGGGGTTGAGCCCTTTGAAAGGCTTCAGCAGGTCCCATCCTGGAGCTCATCCTAGCTGGACTCAAATACTTAGGATACTCACAAGCTTGTTGCAGTCCCGGGAGGGAGGACTCCTACCTGGTGCCTCCTGATGCCTCTCTTGCAGCTCTCACCCCTTTCCTCTTCTCTCCAGGAATGCCAGGGCCCTGCAGCGAAGCACTCGGGGAAGGACCGGCCCATTCCCAGCCCCATGGCTTCGCTGTCCCGGAGGTAGGGCTGTCCTTGTGCTCTGCTGCCTTGTTTGTGGGCTGCCACTGATCCCTGAGCAGTGCTGGGTGCTGGGCCCTGGTGCTCCCCCCTTGCTGAAACAGCAGGACCACACTGGGCACCCCCATGGGATGCTTCCCAGCTGGTGGCACGGGGGTCTGCTGGTTCCAGGGCATCCTGATGCTTCCCTGGGTGCCCCAGGAGCACGCAGAGGGAGCTTCCCCTCACTGCCCTGTCCCTCTGCAGGCACTCCCTGTCCTGGCATGGAGATGACTTCCAGCACAGCGCAGAGCCCGGCTCCAAGGTACTGCACCCGCCAGCTTCCCTGCCGCATCGTGGGCTGTGCTGGCAGAGGAGGAGGAGGGTGGCAGCTGGCAGGGACGTGGATGGGAGCCAGAGCAGGGTGACCACTGTGGCACAGTGAGGTGTGCAGGACAGAGGTGGCCGTGCCAGGAGCACTGAAGCCCCTCGTGTCCCTGCTCAGTGCTTTGCTGTGCGCTCTCTGGGCTGGGTGGAGATCCCCGAGGAGGACCTGGCACCTGGCAAGAGCAGCATCGCCGTCAACAACTGCATCCAGCAGCTCTCCAACAGCAAGGGCCAGGGCTCTGCAGACAACCAGGGCGAGGTAAGAGCCTGGGGTGGTGCTGCCAGGCAGGGTCCCACCACAAGGGCGCTGCTGCTGAGGCTGGACTGTGCTGAAAAGGGGAGCAGGTGGTAGAGTCAACTCTACACAGGGCATCCATCCGATGGTCCCAGGTGTAGAGCAGGTGGGTGTGACAGGGCTGTTCCTTGGGAACACTGCCAGGGTGCCTGGGTGGGTCCCCACACAAGGGAACGGTAACTGGGAAGGGCAGGGCTGACCCCACAGCTGGGGCAGAGCAGGCTGCTGGGGAAGGGGTTTGCCCACACAGGGGCTGGGTGCTGGGGATGCCCAGGCTGTCTGCCAGGCTGAGGGAACCACTGCCCCTCTGCAGGGCCAGGACCTAGTGATGATTCTGAAGAAGGACACCATGAGCCTGGTGGACCCCCTGGACCGCAGCCTCATCCACCGCCAGCCCATCCTCAACATCCGCGTGTGGGGCGTTGGCTGCGACAACGGCAGGTGCCAGGGGCCAGGGCACAGCTAGGGCCAGGGGGTGGCTCTGCCCACCTGGGGGAGGCACCCCAGCAGTGACCTGTCCCCTCTCCTCCCTCCCACTGCCACCACGGCTGCAGGGACAGGTAAGGGGGCACAGGGCTGGGGGGGTACAGGCGCGGGGCTGCCTCTGTCGGGGTCTCACTGCCTTGCTCGTGGCCTTGCAGAGACTTCGCCTTCGTGGCCAGTGACAAGGACACCTGCGTCCTCAAGTGTCACGTCTTCCACTGCAATGTGCCTGCCAAGGGCATCGCCAAGGCTCTGCATGAGATGTGCTCCAAGGTGGGACGCAGGAACCCCGGAGGGTGTGAGCATGGCCGGGGACCTCGGGGGTGAGGGGAGGCTCCGGGATCCCCATCTCTTGCAGATCGTGGCCGAGCGAGCTGTAGCGAGCAGCAGGCTGCCCCGCGCCGCCACGCTGGAGCCCATCTCGGCCGAGGACCTGCCGCTGCAAGGTACCGTCCCCCAGCACTGCTGCTCCCCCTGCCCACAGTCCGCCCGTGAGCCAGAGCCCTCTGGCTTGTCCGGCTCTTTCCCCGGAGTCCTTGGGCATGCTGGGGACACAGCAGAGACACAATGTTAGCCCCCCTCTCCCGTCCTGGCAGTGGATATCCTAGAAGCGGTGAGACAGTCGATGCAGACCTACGAGGCGCTGTACATCGGCAGCCTGCCCGTGCCCAGGGCCATGGGTAAGCGCGCTGGGGACGCCCAGGAAGCCTCTCCGTGCCGCGGGGCGGCCGGGCAGCCGTGCCCTGGCGCTGGGCAGCTCCTCGCCCGCAGCCGGGGCCGATGGGATGGGGTGTCCCTCTCCTCAGGGATGGATGTGTTGAACGAGGCCATCGAGAAGCTGACGAGGCGCCCTGGGCGGGAGAACTGGACGCCCTCTCTCATCTACGTGTCGGACACGGCCATGAGGGTGCACCCGGCGCAGGTGGGGAGGGAGCAGGGGGCCGCGGCCGGAGCGGGCACGGTGCTGCCCCCGGCAGAGCGGCCCTGGGGGGCGGCGGGGCTGCCCGGGCGGAGGCCAGGGCTGGATGGGCCCGCGGGGTCCCCGCAGGAGCCCGAGGAGGCGGCGCACATCTGGGAGTGCCAGGTGCGGTACGTGACCTTCCTGGGGGTGGGCCGGGACGCGCACACCTTCGCGCTCATCGTGGACACGGGGCGACGCTTCCAGTGCGCGGCCTTCTGGTGCGAGCCCGACGCCGGCACCATCTCGGAGGCGGTGCAGGCCGCCTGCATGGTGAGCACCGGCGGCACCGCGGCCGGGCACGCCCCGCCCCGGGGAGGCCGGGCTGTCCCCGGTGCCGAGTGCCCCGCGCTGCCTCTCGTGTCCCCGCAGGTGCAGTACCAGAAGTGCCTCGTGGCCGCCGCGCCGGGGGCGAAGGCGAAGAGCGCGGCTGGGCGGGGCCGGGCCGGGCCGGCGGCCGCGGGGGACGCTGCCCGCGGGGCGGCCAAGGCGGGGGGAGGCGGCGGCGGGGCGGGGGCCGGCGCCCGCAAGCGGGGACTCTTCTCCTTCCTGGAGGTGTTCCGCCTCCGCCGGGCCCTCCTGCACAGCCCGTAGCGGGCCGGGCCGGGCCGGGGCCGGGGCCGGAGCCGCCGGGGAGGAGCCCCCGGCCCCAACCCCGACCCCGGCCCGGCCCCGGCCCCGAGCGCGGCCCCCGGCGGGGCGGGGACAGGCCCGGCCCCGCCCCTCCCGCCCATCCCCGCCTCACGGGCCGGAAGGGGCGGGGCCGGGCGTGACGTGGCGGGATGGCGGAGTCCTACGTGAAGCCGGGTGAGGGGGCGCCGGGCGCGCGCGGCACTTCCGGTGCGGGGGGGCGTCCCGGTCCCGGTCCCGGGATACCGCGGGGCTGCCCGGGAGGGGCCGCGATTGGGGATCGGCTCCGCCGGGCTCCGTGTGTGGGAGGACGCCGGGGCCGTTCCGGGTGCGGGGAGCGCCGGGAGGGACGTGTCGGGGGGTCCCGCCTGGCGCGGGGGCTCCTCGGTCTCCTCCGGTCTCACGGCGCCCTTCGCTGCTGCAGGGAACCAGGAGCGCGGCTGGAACGACCCCCCCCAGTTCTCGTACGGGCTGCAGGCGCAGGCCGGGGGCTCCCGCCGGACCCCGCTCACCCGCCGGGCCCCCCCTCCGCCCGCGGGGGCACCCCCAGGTCAGCACCGCGGAGCTCCCATAGCCCCTCACCCTGTCCTGCCAGGCCCGGCCGAGCCCGCCGGGACCCGCGGCCCGGCTTTCGCAGCCGCGGTGCTGGGGGCGGCCGAGCCGGGACTCGGGGCCCGGTGCCAGCCGGCTCCGAGCTGACGGGCTCGGTGCCTGTGCCCTGCAGGTGCCCCCCCGGGCCCGCCCAGCGCCCCCGCCGACCCCGCAGCGCCGCCGCCCCGGGCGCTGGGGCCGCCCCCGCAGGGCTCTGCCGGCGCTGCCCCGCGGGCTGAGGGCCGGCCCAGCGCGGCGGGCCCGGAGCAGGAGGAATGCAGCGTGTCCGCCGACACCGTCCTTGCCCCGCTGCGGGCAGCCCTGGACTCCTGCCGGGCCACGGTACAGGTGAGGCTGCGGCCCCTCCCGCCGCCCTGAGCCGCGGTGCCGGCGGAACGGCAGCCGGGGCAGCCAGGCAGGGGCTGCCGCTTGCCAGGAGACCTGAGGGGGGAAGAGAGCCGCCCCTGGCCCGGGGCTCCCCAGAGCTGGCAGGGGCACATCCCCTCACTCCCAGCTCACCTCTGCTTCCAGAAACAAGTGTGCAATGACATCGGGCGGCGGCTGACAGTGCTGGAGGACGCGTGGGCTCAGGGGAAACTGTCGGCACCAGTGAGGAAGAGGATGAACCTCCTGGTGCAAGGTAGGGGGTGAAGGGGGCCGCGGCCGCACCAGCAGCAGGCCCTGGGGCAGAGGCACCCGCGGGACGGCGGATCCTGCCCCCTTGACGGGGCTGTCCCCCTGTCCTGGCAGAGCTTCAGCAGCAGCACTGGGACGCAGCTGATGAGATCCACCGCTCGCTTATGGTGGACCACGTGAACGAGGTGAGCCAGTGGATGGTGGGCGTCAAGCGCCTCATCGCTGAGACGCGGGACCTGCCCACCGGACAGACGGACGGCAGCGCTGACACCGAGCCCGCAGCTGAGCCTGTGACTGAGCCCCCGACCGAGCCGGAGCAGGAGGAGCCCTGACGGCAGGGACCGGGCTGTGGACTGTGAGCGGGGCAGCCCCTACCCAGGGCCACCGGCAGGAACAGGCCCCTGCTGCTGGAGGGAGTCTGGGCACCCCCTCTGCCTCCCAATCCTCATCCAGGAAAAGGGGATTTTAATCATTGCGACATTTTAGTGGCGATTCATTATGTTTAATAAACAGCACCAACCTGCCCCCTCCCACAGTCTCCCTGAGGGTTCTGGCACTGACAGGTCCTGGGGCTCCCAGGGTCAGCAGGAGATGGGAGTGCTGGGTGAGGCCAAGCTTCATCAGGCTTGGCCATGTCAGGGGAAGAATTCAGCATCCGGCTGGATGCAGTACTGTGTGTCCCCACTGCACTGGCTGGCAAAGCCTGCCCCTTATCTGGCCCAGCCCTGCTGCAGGAGGGGTCTGGGCTGGCTGCAGAGGCCGATGTGCCAACAGCCCCTGGCATGAGCAGGGTTTGTGCTGCAGCCACAGCCCTGGCTCCCTATCTGGGCACAGCTCAGAGTCTGGAACCCAAGAGACCTGGGTGACCTCAGGGAGGTCCAGGGACAGACACAGGCCCGGTCAGGTGTTAATTGGGCTGTTCTCCCCATGTTCATGGGATGGCCCGACCACCTGCCTCCACCACAGCTGAGAACAGAGCCCCAGCTGCAGGGTCACCCTCTGCACCCTCCTGGTGCTGCTCACCTCCCCTCCCTGGGGGCGAGGGCCCCGCTGAGCCCTGACAAAGACACACACCATGTTAGCACAGGGGTTTCACGGTGTTTATTGATCAAGCATGAGCTCCTAGGCAATTGCACCAGCCACTTGTGCTAGAGCCTGAGGTGTCACACGTCCATCCCCAGCATCAGAGAGGGCTGCAGCCAGCTGGTCACGGTGCCAGCACCTCCACGAGGCCCAGGAACAGGCCCAGCCATGGCCTGGAGACGAGGAGATGGAAACTCAGATGTCCATCTCAAACTGGTCTTGATCTGCAAGGGCACGGATGGATACAGGAGCAGGGTTAGGATGGGGCTGGCTCAGCAGACAAGGGCAGGCAAAGGGAGCAGGAGCTGGAACTGGGCCAGGTTGGGATCTTGCCCCATGCCCCAGGCAGGCGGTCCATGGGCAGGGCTGTGGCCCTGGGCTGCTCACCTGGCATGGCCTCTTCGCTCTCATTCCGCTCCTTGAGCTCCTCCAGCTTGGCGAGGCTGGACTGGGCCAGGGATGTGACACCGGGGGTCTGGGGCAGGCAGCAGGGAGGGGTCCTGGCCGCGGGTGAACTCTTGCACTCCAGCAGGAACTTGCGGTCGCAGATGATGCGGGTACCTGCCAAAAGCAGGGGGCTGTCAGGCACTGCTGGCCCGGCCACCCCGGCCCTGAGCCCCTCAGCCCAGAGCAGGGGTGGGACCCAGTGCTTGGCCACGGCTCATGGACACATCTGCCTCTGGAGCCACCATGTCTGGCTTCCCACAAGGCAGCCTGTGACACCCATCCTGCTCAGCAGCTATTCCCCACATTATTCCTCCCCTTCAGGCTCCTGGAGCTCTGCAGGATGCAGCATGAGGGGGTCCAGCCTCCCACGGGCTACCCCATGGTGACAAACACAGGCCACGCCTGTGCTGCCTGGAGGGCAGGGCCAGTCCTGGGGCACAGAGATAGGCCCAGCCTGCTGGCCAGGCAGCAACAGCTTTGTGTGGTGCCCTGTTCCAGGGTGGAGCAGCAAGGGCTGGGTACCCCACGGTGGGCACCCTGGGGACCCGCTCCCATTGTCTCAGCCCAACACCTGCTGCTCCCTGCAGGAAGACAACAGCTGGGTTCCATGGGGCATCTCCTCCTCCAGCCTGCTGGGTGTGCAGTGTCCACCCGGGGCACACACTGCCTCCTCCCCATGCTCCAACTGCCTGCCAGCAACGCCTGAGATGGCACCAGCCTGTGTGCCACATCTGAGGCCCTGCTGTCCCCTGCCCATCCCTCCCTGCAGCCCAGCACCAGCTCCCTGCCAGGCTCTGGCAGAGGGTGCAGCCCAGGGTTCCAGGAGCCCAGAGTTGCTGCCTGAGGTGCCAGTGAGGCCAGAGCTCCTGCTGGGCACTGCAAACATCTCGTACAGCCCACACCAGCTGCTGCCCGAGGTGCCAGCCTGGAGCTCCTGCTGGGCCTGTAAACATCTTACACAGCCCACACCTGCCACAGCCCCACAGCACAGAGCTGGGCCAGAGCAGCTTAACTGAACACACAGAGCCAGTGCCCACAGGGCAGGCACCTGTGCCTCAGCCCAAACACGGGTCAGGAATGAGGCACATGCTTCCCTGAGGACAGACAGCAAAGGAAAGACCTGCTCAGTGGCTGACCCAGGGGGTCAGAAGGGGGAAGGAGGACAGGTCTGGGGGAGCCCTGCCACCCAGGGCTGGTGAACTCAAGTGGGCACAGCCTCTGGCATTGTTACCCCCATGCTCTCTCTGGATCCAGGCAGCCTGCCCTGAGGGACCAGCACTGCACTCACCAGCCCTCTGGCATTGCCACCAAAAGCACAAGGCCCTGCCTCTGCCCCTCTGTAACCACGGGGCAGTGATGGTCTGAACTTTGAGCAGGATCTTCCTACAAAATCTGGGGGTTCCTTTTCCACTTTAGTGGAGGCTGCTGGGGCCACTTGGGTCTGGAACCCAGAGCAAGTGCCCATGTCCTCAGGGAAGGAGCTGTGCAGGGAAAAACCCAGCAAGGGACCTGTGCAGCAAAGAGCTGCCTACGTTAGGCAGGGCTGGGGTGGCCAAGGCTGTTCAGGGACAGCCCCATCCCCATCCTGGGTCATGCTCCCTGGTGTCATGGAGCACACTGTGCCACCCACCCTGGAGCTGCAGCCCTCCAGGATGGGCACACAGTGGCTCCCCAGGATGGGCAGGAGGAGGTGGCACTGCTTGCTGCAGCCAAGGAACACACACAAGTGGGCACCCTGCCCCTGCCCCAGAGAGCACACACCTACTAACACAACACTGCTGCTTTCCAATACAGCTGCTGCTGACACGTGTCCCCTGCCCATGTCAGGGCATCAGACTGGGTGAACCCTAAGGCCACTTCAACACAAACCTTTCTGTGACTCATTCTGTGTGTGTATCCTTTGGTGTTGGCACTACCACTGGGGCAGCAGCAGTTCAATATTATTTTTTAATTTCATCCTCAAACACCAAGAAAAATATCTGAATATACCATCCAGTAGTGCTTCTAAGGTTGATTTGCCTCTGGTATGTAGACACTGCTTGTGCACTTTGGGTGTTCAGTACTTCTTTATGCTTTTATTGGGGAACTCTGCTGCTGCATGTAAGGATTTGTTTGGATAAGGTGGAAGAAGTTGAAGTCTCCACCTGGTCTGAGACTGATGCATTGGATTAGACACTATGTGCACTGGAGTTTCCTGCTTAAGGAATGGATTCCATGTAGTTACTGGATTGCTTTGGAGTAAAAATAGAACTAAGCACAGTCCAAGTGCAGAAAGTAGAGAACTGGGTCAGGAGCTAACATTCATCTTAAGCAGCGTGCAAAAATCCTCTTCTTCCTCACAGCAAGGGCCTGAGGAGCTCTTAGCAGATTCACAGCATTACAAGAAGCTTACAACTGAACCTATTACATTTTCCTCAAATGGGAAGCGCTTTTCTAAGGTCTGCTTCTGGACAGGTGAACAACCCTGCCTTCACCTGTCACTGTTGTCAGCCCTTCTTTGCAGCCCTGAGCAAAACCTCATCTCTCAGGTGACACTGCCAGAAGTGCCAGAAGCAGCAGAACTAATCCAGAAGGAAAAGAACATAACACAGAAGCAGGTTCACACCAATAAAAGGCTCACAAGGGGCAGGGGCAAGGACTCTGCAGACCCCTGTGGCTCCAAACCCTCCCAACCTGTCTGCATCCACATGCTCAGGACGTGACCCTGGGGAGATTTGTCACCCAGCATGGCAGCAGCTGCTGGGGACAATAACATACAGCCCTTTCCAAAATTCTCACACACAACCTATAAATGCTGTTTGCCTTTTATTGAGTATTCAGGTAAATATTTCACATTAATACAGGCTACATAAAGTAGAGCCACTATACGACATGAAATTTACTCAGCTTTTCCTTGTAAGTCTGTAAACAATTATACAGGTATTACCACCCTAAAAGGTCAAAATCATGTCATCAGCTAGTTCTCTGCTGCATACAAGGAGCATTCAGTAGTGTTTAGCCAAAAAGCACTAGTTTTGTCTGATTTTTAAGTTTGAAGTGGCTAAACTAACTGGAGAACAGAATCAGTTTGTATAGGTAAGTCAATTTGTTCTTATACAACGGGCAATCGAGATTCCATTGTTACAGCCCACAGAAAATTGCTTAATTAGGCACATGAAAAAAATCCCCAGGGTTCTTCAAGGTCATAAAGATTCCCAAACCAGGCTAAAAAAGGACAGACCCCCTTAAATCAGTTGACGTACTTGAGATGCATGTTTCCAATGTGAGGTGCCCAGGTGCCAGGCCAAATCTACAGCAAGAAATAAAAAGACAAATCTATTATAAAAACAAATAAAGGTTCCTTTAACAGTGTTTTACCACTGAGGGTGAGCATAAGGCTTCCCTCAAAATACAACCAGACTGTCCAAAGGCAGAAGCTCTTCAGCTCTGGCCAAGGTCTGACTGACAACCTGCAAGGTGCCGAGGATGGAAATAAACCCTCTCACTTGTACCAGTCCATTACCTGGCTGAGCAGTCTTGAAATGCTGCTTGTTTTACCTGGAAAGTTTGGTATCAATAGCACCATGGATATTTTATGAACACATGCACACACACACGCACAGAGTAGGGAAAGTCATGCAAACAACCTCAATCCTAGGTTCAAAGAACTGAAAAAACCAAACGTGTCACCCAGCCAAAACTGGGTCTCACAGCACCACACAAAGCCCCAGGAAAGCACAGGTGGGAGAAGACAGCCACACTACCTGCTGAGCATCAGTACATTCTGTTGAGTTCTGGACAACTTTGATCATGGGATTCCAGGCAGGATCTGGAGTATGGAGCCCGTTAAAGAGGGGCCCTCCTGGGCCATCTGCCAGCTGAGGGTGCGAGGGTATCAGAGTGCCGCCGTACATGGAGATGGGCAGGCCCTGAGGGGACAAGAGAGCTCTGGTGAGGGACATGGGGAGGGTGGCTGTAGGAGCAGACAGAGCCACGTCTCCTCCACAGGTAATGTTCCAGTACTGGTAGGAATCTCAGGGAACACTGGGGCAGAATGTGGAACACAGTGATTTCAGAGCTGCAGATTCCAGCCAGCTTAGCCATTGCTCTGAACTTACACCTTAGCAGAGGCTGCAGCACACACAGAGTTTTCAGGTACCCCACAAAGCCAGGCCAGCAGCTGAGCACTGTGACCCCAGAGTTCCCTCCTCCCTGCAGCACAGGACAGCCACAGAGCACACAGGGCTGCACTGAGCTGACCAGACTGGGTTGAAGATCTCTAATTCCTAATGCCCATCTAAAATAATTCTGCCTATTCAGAAAGAGCAAGTTACAGAGCAGCTTTTTGCAATCAGGAGAATTCTTTTCCTATGTATGAATGGCTCTGCTTTGCCATGCAGATGCCAAGACCACACGCTATGGCTCTTTCTGAAACATGCTGGGAGTCCTCTCCTCCTGCCACTTCCCTAAGGAAGGTGTGGGGCACTGTGGCCATGATTTGTGCTGAAAGCATTAAGCAAACTTGTAATCACCCTCAGGAGCTGGGCAAGCTTTGTGAAACATTTCCAGGAGACTGAGCTTCTGAGGGATGAAACACTGGAGAGTGATGAAGGCCTTCAGCTACTGACCAGAGAATATCTGCAACCTACAAACTCTGGCTTTGTTTAGACCTGCCTCCAGGCTTGGGTACCTTTTCTGGTCAGTTCTGAGATGAAAGAAGGTTCAGGACTGGGGTAACAAGCAATGGCAGCAGAGTCACACACACAAAGGGTGAACAGGCAGAAGAGGTGAACAATAAAGCCAGGCCCAGCCATTTCATAAATCCAACTCTCTGTAACTTACTTTAGAAAAATCCACAAAACTATTTGGCATAGGTTGGTGGAAAATATTCGAGGGAGCCACTATTCCAGAATCATCTCTCTCCATTGGCTGATGCTGAGAAAACGTGCCTGGGTCTGACAGCTGCTGATGCATTGGATGACTTCCCATGACAGGCTGAGACCAACCCGACAAGCCTTCTGCAAAGAGATGAAAAATGGCTGATGAAACTCACGGCACACACTCGAGCAGAATTCAGCAGCTGCACACACCTAAGGCCACCCAAAGGCACCCTGAAAACACACAGCCACAGAGGGATCTCAGCTATCCAGACAAGGGTGGAGAAGATGGGGACTACCACGAACTGTGAGTTCCACATGTCCACTGCAAAATGGCTAAAATCCAACAGAGCTCCCAACACTACCTGTAAGCACATACAAGCTTTTCTTAAAAACACACAGCAATGCTGAGACATGAGTTAACCAAAGTGTGGAGGGCTTCACTGAAGCATATAACAAATGCAGGACTCAAACGTTTGTATTGAAAGTTACCAATGGAAACACTCTACACCTCAAATGCTGCACCTCCTCCTTTCCACAAAATCCAACTACCAGGAAACTGAACGTAAACCTTCAGCTGTTTCAAAGTCATTCTTTGGGAACCAAGGCTGCCTGGAACAGAAGTTATCCCATACTGTTCAAGAGTCATGAGGAAATCAGTGCAAAAACCAGCATCCACAGCTCTGTGTCCCTGGGTGCATCAGCTGCACCTCAGCTGACACTGTAAAATGTGAGGGGAAAACAAGAGAGAAACCTGGACAGAGAGAGCTAACAGTCAGGCCTGGAAACAGCCCCCTGAACAGATAGCAACTCTTTACTCTAAGCTCTGGATCATTCAGAGGACTCTGTATGAGGTCTCTGCATCATTTCAGGCTCACAAATGCCTTGATCCAGGCGGGTGAGAACCACCAGCACCACGAGGGCAAACCACAGCATTTCCATCGACCTGAGGATGTTCCACAAGGGAGCACAGACTGTGGAGCTCTACTCCTCCTCTCCAACCCTCCTTCCAGACACATCCCTCGGGGCCCTGCAGTGTGTGAGCAGCACTCACCGGACACGCTGTTGACGCCGAAGGACCAGATGCCGCTGTGGCCCACGGGCGCGCTGAAGTTGGTGCCCAGGGGCGTGGGGGTGACGGAGCCGCCCTGGCGGATCCTGGCCAACCTCTCGGTCCCGATGGGGGGCGGCACCTTCCTGTCGGGGTTGCTGTTACCCGCTTTTGGCTGGCCCAAGTTAGCAGGGGCAGAAGCAGCTGAGAGGGGTGAAGATGATCCTGAGGAAACTGATGGGATAGGAGATTCACCTGCTGAAGAGAGTATTTCTCTTGCTTAATGACACACAAAGTAGCAAGGGTAAATGCCATCCCACTTATTTCCCCGATATTATCTCCAAGTAAATGATAAAATGTTTTAAAGGCTTTTTTTTTGGCAAGTATTCAAGTTTTCAAAGAAATTATTTGAACTCTAAAATCCACATTATAACACAAATGCTTTCAGCCATCAGAATCGTGATATTCTCATGACATAGCGGTGTATCTAAATTAATTACAAGAAAGAATAAGAAACATGGAAGAGTTTCAGGAAGAGGTGAAAACATCAGCCAAAATACCATAAATATCTAAGCAGCCTGGTTTTGGTATCCACCACTTGCAGCAGAAGAGAAATCAGACAGCTTCCCAAAGCCACAGGTGTGACCCAAGAGCATAAAGTCCCGCCAAGTTCAGAAGTGTCACTGACTCTCCTTGGGAAATCCAACTTCCTTTGAGCACTCATTGAAACATTTTGGTTCTTAAACTCAGAGTGGCAATGAAGTTGCATGCAGTGACATGAAAAACATCTTCAGCTAAGATTCTGAATCAAAGACCCATATTTTCTGTAAAGCTACTTCCATGTTCTTTCCATTAAGAGGAAAACCCACTGTTACCTTGGATGATGCTTAGAGATTTTGGAATATTTTAAGTATAATTAGAGATCCCAATTAAAAAAAAAAAAAAAAGAAAAAAAGAAAAAAGGCAAGTATAACTTCAAACCATGGCAAACATGACATTTTCAACTAATACTGCACTCATACTACTTAGAGGGGCATCTTTAGCTTGGTGTAATCACCTCCACTCCCCCACAGCTTCATTGCTCTCTCCTCTCAAGAGCCTACAATAACTCATTTTTCTGCCCAAATACACCTTTAGTAATGCTACCAGAACTAGTGGCATGGGAAAAACCCCACAAAATAGCACAGCTTGGGATTTGCACACCATCCTCACAGCTGCTAAAAGCAATTGGAAAGCATTTTGTGCATTACTGGGTAAGTTCCCCTCAAGTTAGAAATCTACTAAAGACAATAGCTATGAATTTATAGTTAACTAAGACAGACCCATGAAGTTCCTACATGAATTTGTTGCGCTTGTCCAAGGATGTGGTGAAAAATGCTGTCTGTTAAAGCTGGGAGTCCCAACAGGCGCTGGCCCTTGAAGGTAAACCCGTGCTCCTTGTATGTTTGCTGAAAAGCCTGTCAAAGGACCTGAAGAAGAAGTTGTAGAGCTGTTGGATGGATCTAGAGAGGGTAAGCCTGAAATAAACATAAATTTGATTAAATATCTCTCTTTGGGAACCTGCTTCAAAGCACCAGAGAAAGCTAGTGCTCCAAATATAATTAAAGCATCTCATCACCGTTGGGGGCATCTGCACATGGTAAGGTGCATGATTCTCCCTTAGAAACCATTTCTGGAGGCTCTCTGGTTTGGCCTCAAGTTTTAACAAAAAACAGCCATCCCTTTGGTCACTGAAAGAAAATGATTTTAGCAGGGAGGGCAGAGCAGGAAAGCTGGGAGTGGCCACGATCTTTGCTTACAAAAAGCCACCCAAATGCAACAGGGATCCAGGGCTCTGTGAAAGTCCCAGGGGAATCCAGCACCAGGGAAGCAGTTCTGTGCAGGATGGGCTTTGCCATCCTGAGGCACCTTCAGGTAGAGATCAGTCATGCTGTGGCCACTGAGACAGGGCTGGCATGGCACAGCACCACAGGGGAGGGGGCTGCTTCCTCCAGGGACATGTGAGAGGAAGAGACACCTGGAGAAAGAGCTCAAAGTCCCACAAAAATTACTAGCAAGGGTGAATTACAGTTTTTTATAAGCCAAAGCTTTTAAGTACTTTTCCAAAACGCTGTAAAAGCTCTTATCACACATTATTACCTGAAAGCAGAAATGGGCATGGCCACATGTTCACCTGAGTTTAGGGTTTAGTTTCAAGGGCCTATTAAACAGGATTAGTTTCAAAACCATTTAAACATTTCAAAATGACCACAACCAGGACCAGCCTATGTTGCTGCAGAGTGAGGTTGAAGGTTATGTCTACACACACCCCACCACAAACAGCAGTGCTGCCAGGCAGTACCTTAGGTCAGAAACTAGAGGGGCACCTTTCAGTGCCTGGACAGTTCCTGAAAGCCAGGTCTTTTCCCCCAGTATTATCAACCCAGTCAACCTGATTTACTCCTTCCAGAAGTGCCAGATCCAAGCTGCTCACATGGACAGAAATGATTTGTTGGAGTTAAAGGAGGTATTTTTCTCACTAGCCCAAAGGTTATACTGAGAATTCTCTCTTACAGCCAAGGAGAAACACATCCCCCTGCTGCTGAAACATGAGGGACCCCCAGCATGGGAGGACAGCACAAACTCCATGCTCTGAGGAGGATGCCAGTGCCTGTGGCTGCAGTGTGGCCGAGCTGGGTCTGTCAGGAGTTGCAGCCTGGCCCCAGCACAGAGCTCAGCCCTCAGCTGACAGCAGCACCTGCAGCCCAGGCCCTCCCTGGGCAGCTGTGGAGCCACTGACTGCACACTCTGGGCACCCTCTGTCCACAAACCTGGCAGCCAAAAGCCCCCTGGGCACTGATTCTGTCACACACCAAAGCACAGACTGCCAGCTGGCTGGGAACCACACAGGATCTGCCCCAGACAAAGGGGAAACAGAGCTGCTGCCACCCTGGGTGCTGCTGGGCTCCCAGACAGACAGCAAGGCAGGAATTGGGACAAAAGCAGCTCTCCTGCAGGAGAGGGATGCCCTGCTGCCTTCTGATGGCTCAGGAGGCTGATGGGTACAGATTTTGGGTACACAGCTTGTAAAGTGCAGTGACTGCACAGTCAGGACCACTTCAGCACTGCTGGATTTGCTCCATGGGCTGAAGGGAGGGTGACAGCCAGAGATGCACAAATCCAGGAGTCAGGTCACAAAGAAGACTTTTTAACTTTATCTTGTCTTTCATAAAAGGGGATGAAAAACTTTGCTTGATATTAAAAATCGTTATTCTGAACAGTAACTTATCAAATAAGTTGATAACTTATCAATAACAAGCTTTCTATTTGTGTACTTACCAAAAAAAATCAGGTTTTCTAATACTAAAATCTTCTGCAATACCATATTCTACACTTACCTGGGCTATGAACTCAAACTCCTCATTGTGCTCTGAATGCATAACTGAGATTTTGAGAGGAGTGTATTGATCTCACACAAACTCTGCTCAAAATTCAGTTTATCAAAGACCCCAGGCAGATGTTGGCTACTGCAACATCACCTGCATGTTTAGAGAAAGAGCCACAACACTTGGTCACTCTGTGTGAAACAGAGTCCAACCATTTCATGCAGCTCCATACTCATGTGCTGCTTCCTAAGCTGGCATATTTCAAGTTTGTGACCCCTTTTAAGAAGCAAGGTCTCAAACTCCTTAACATGCAGACGACAGAAGTAACAAGCAGATTAGTTTTGGTCTTCTCCACAGCCTCCTCTCATGGCTGGGCTAAGCCTGCCCTCAACTGCAAACTGCCAGGACAAGAGACCTAAAAATGTGAGACAAATAGGCCATTTCCAGGATGGATCCACAGCAGTGAGATCTGTGCCTCAAAGGAACTGGTGAATCAGAGAAAACTCGAGCTGCAGCTGAGCTCACCCATGAACAAGAAAAGCAGACTATCTGAACTCCACCCTGAGGTGAGAACTTGTTAAGAAAAAGCTGGTTTAGATTTATTAAACTATATTAAATCTTCACCAGATCAGTTTAGAGGTGATCCCTTAGAAATGTTGATTTGTGGAAAAACTTGCCATAGGCCAACTGTGTAAGAGAGGCACAAAATGCAAACCTCTGCTCCCTCAGGTGTCCCTCCCCCAGCTGAGACCAAGGATGGGTGCCCACCTGCTCTGAGGCTGCTCCCAACCCCTGTGACCACCCAGAACTGCCAGGCCCTGGCTGCTCCCTGTCCTCTGTGCTGCTGCTGGGCAGAGCAGGAGCAGCGAGCAGCCCTTGTCCCCCTTCTCAAAATCTCACAAACCCTGTCACCTGTGCAAACAGCTGGGAGTCCCCAGCTCTGCCAACCCCAGGCTGAGCCAAGGGCAAGGTCCATTCCCCTGGGACAAGCTGGGGAATGAGAGGGGTGGGCAGGGCACACTTAGCTCTGAGGGAAGGCAACAGAGAACTCTCATCACTCCTTTCCTCTCTATCACACCTTCCAAACATCCTCAAGCTCCCTTAACCCCCTGCTCCTGGGACATCAGGATTCTGAAACAAAGGTGATCAAAAGCAGCAGGAAGTAAAATGACATTAAATGAATTAGCTAAGGACCTGACTCACCAGTCACCTCCTGCCCAACACAATTTTAGCAACACACTCCCTACTGGCAGTTTTTCTTCACTTTGCAATATCCTAATTAAATCCTAACTCAGGACAAGTGTGTTCTGTCCAAATATTTTTGAGCTTCAGTTGAGAACTTCACACCTATCTCTCCCAAAGTCAACTGTGTGAGTTTTCCTTGGCTATCTACCCAACCCTTCTAATGGCAGAAACAGATTTACACTGTTTTTCAAATACTTACAGTCTCTTAAGGATATATAAAGTATAAAAGGATATATAAAGTAGAAATACAAGAGATTTTCCCCCATTACAACAGATGATCTTAACATAAGGGAACAGCAAAATACTTTGTGGCTGTGGGAAGTCCCTGTCACCCATGTTTGCACATGCAGGATGCCACCGTCAGGGAAATCAGCAGATCCCATTTGCCATAAGTTTCCTTTCCCAGGAATTATTTTAGCAACAGCCAACCCCAGTTCAGAGCACTGCAGAGGAAAAGCTGAGCCACTGTCAAGTGGTCCTGGAGCCTGCTGGGGGTCTGGCAGTTCTTTATTAACAGGCTCTGATGAACAAGGTCCAGTTACTTCACCTGACACATCTAATTCTGCTTCCTGCACTAAGGCTGGATGTGGCACAGAGTTCTAGGTGTGCCCTTGCTGTGCAGAGCAGTACAACCCAAATTTAACAACAGAGAAAACTACAGTCACAGCAAACAGCCCAGGTTTGTGGTTAAAGCCTGAAAGAGAGAAGTGTTCTGGTTTGCAGAAGTCCTGCACATCTGTCAAGCAACTGAGAGGAAAGGGAATGCTGAAGATCTTTCCTTACCATTACATCTTCCAAATGCTCCCTTCTCCTTTAATCTGAAAGTCAAACTACTTGACTTGTCCCAGCTAAAGTCCTGAAACTTTAGCCCAAACACCCAACACACTCTGTGTGGGCAAGGATGACTTCAGACACCCAGCTCCAGGGCAGCCCTCAGCCACCATGGCAAACACAAAGGGGTGGCACAGAAGGGATCTCTTGAGGGTCCCTTCCAAACTAATGGGTGCAGTTGGTTGTCTGCAACATAGTTTGAACACTGAGAAGACAAAAACCCTGCAGGCAGAGCAGAGCAAGGACAGGGAGCTCAATGTCAGTGCTCATAAACCATTTCAAACAAATCCAGATGTGCTGGTACTGCTATACTCAACCTCTGAATAGAACACCCCACACAGTAGCACACCAATAAGCTCCACAAAGTAAGCTTATTAAAATCCCAGAGCCATATCAAGAACCAAAAGGCACAGAGAGTTTCCCCTCACTGAGCCAAGCTGGAGTCTCACATACAATATGGAGCACCTGCACACAGCCACTGCTGCAGCTGGAACCTGCAGGAGTCCTCAGCTTTGGTGTCACCCCACACTGTGCTCCATTCCAACCCAAAACCTAAAACTGATGCTACACCACAAGCAGGTGGGAGCATTGCTGTCCCACACAGAGGACAAGCAAGGCAACACCTGCAATCTTCCCAACTCCTAACAGCCTAGAAAAGCTGAAGGAAAAAAAATCATCAGCATTTTAAAGAGCACTTGGAAACAACAGGCCATCCTCATTGCACGAGCATTCTCCAGCTGCCATTTGTAGACTATTTCTCCATCAGTATGATGATCAAAGTGCAATGGCTGAAGAAATGATTTTGTCCAGAACATGATGTGAATGACTTACCTACAGGACTAGTTGAAACCCGCTGGGAAGGCGGCCTGAAACCAGGAGCCTTGGAGTTGTCGGGATGAACGTTTTCCACATGTCCTAGCACAGAGTTATTCAGAAAGGTAGACTGAACAGTGAAAGATGGGTCAGCTGCTGCTCGGGTAGAGAGTGGACAGTCTCCCCATGCTTGGTTAGCTGGCACCTGGTTGCTATCAAAAAGACTACTAAAGTGATTGAAGAGCGTTGCTGGCCCAAAGGCAGGAGGCAATGATTTGTTTGCTGGGTTAATGTGCATCTGAGAACCGTTCATAACGTTCATGGCTGACGAAAGCTGCACTGCAGCAGGTGGACCTTGAGAAGGTGTTAAAGGAACTTGATTCGTAACAAAAATAGACTGAGGATCTTGATGGAGGTTTGCATTTGGTACCACTGAATAGAAAGAACCTCTGGACTGCATCCTGTGAGTAACTCGAGGTGCTGGTACAGCTACTTGAGGTAAGTTACTGTTGTCCTGATTATCTGCAACAACTGACCTGGGCGACGCTAAGCTTAAAGGAGCAGTTTCTGAGCTGGATGAAAAAGGCATCGACATGGAAGGGCTGATCTCGGCCATGCTGGTTGGCAGAGCCTCCTCCTGCGCGCCGCTGGGCGGAGCGGGGCTGCCGGCCGGGCGCGTGTCGGTGCCCGCGGAGCTGCTGCTGCTCGACACGCTGCAACTGCTGGAGGCCGAAACCGGCGGGCACGCGCTCGTGGGAGGCTGCTCGGGGGTGGGCACCTTCTCCTTGGGTGCAGAGACAGCCGAGAAGGAGTCTGCCTTCAGGGCAGAATGCTGCGCTGGCGGAGCAGTAGATGGCAGAAACGCCGTGGGCACTTGCCCGTTGTTTGTGGGGGCAGAGGAAGCTGAGGGCAGAGTGCTACAGGTGCTCGTCACAGTTGAGATGGCCGTTGCTGCAGCGCTCGTCTTGGGGACGCAGGCAAAGAGCTGCTTCCTGACCGAGGAGGGAGTCCTGTTACTGGTCACACACAGAGGCTGCGTGGAAGCAGCTGCAGACGAGGCGGTAACGGGACAAGTGGACGTGGCTAACCCAGGAGACTCCGTCTGCAGAACGCTGCCATTCTGAGTACCCACACGACTCGAGCTGTTATGCTTTGGAGAGCTGTTCGTGCTGCCAGGGTTAACGGGTCTCACTGGGAATGGTCCCCAAGTGTTCGGTGAAGGTGAAAAGGTTCCTCCAAACTGGGCCATAGGTAAGCGAGGGTGCCGGATCTGTTGCATAGTTTGGGCAGCCAGCAAGGCAAAATGAGGGTGAGAATAAGCAAGAGGAAGAGACACCGGAAAAGACGAGCGCACGTTGGCCGGGACATTCTTGTTTAATTTGTTGGGAGGCTGGAAAGTCGAGAGTGTTGATGACTGCGACGTGACCAGGGGCGGCGCTCCCAGAGGAAAGGAGTTCTTGTTGGAAGCAGTCGCAGTGCTGACTCCAGATGAAAAGTTTGCATGGATTGATTTGCTACTCGAAGCAGGGGTTCTTATGTGAGTTTTAGGAATCAAGTCTTCCAGTTCCTTGGCAGGATCTTGAATAAGGGCATTGATGAGTTGCACTGCGTATCGCGTGGACTCTGTACCACCCCTAGGTTAAACACAAACAGATTTATCTCCTGCAAAAGGAAACCCCACTTTGTGCAATGTTCTGTAGCTTCAACCATATTCTGATCTGTAACTCTATTGTAAATTTACTGCAGTAAATTATTTCTTCTGTGTATCTTAAGGATTATCTTTGAAGTTGACTGTCAGCATATCCTGGCAGCAGGAATGTATGCGCTATTGTAGAAGAAAGAAGCTAAATAGATCCTGCCTTAGAAAGCAAACAAGCTTTTCAATAAATGACACTGTGGAGTAACTCAAGACTTTGATTTTGAGATACTGTACCTTATAGTGATCATTCTCTCTCCATTCTTATCTTTTTGCTTATCCACATCAATGTGGGCACCAGTGACATCTTGAATTGCTGTGATGTTGCACCCACCTCTTCCCATTATTCTAGATACGACAGAAGCTGGGACTGATAATTTCTTTGACCTATATCACAAAGATCAGAAATCTGTGAAATGCATTCAAACTTCACACACAGACAAAACCCCTCTGACAGTGGCTGAAGTAATATTCTTAAGGGCAGTAAGTGGTTTTCTGCTGATCCTTTCTTTGCCCTTTGGAGCCTCTCTCAAAGTCCCCCACTCAACTCAGCATCCTCAGTACCTGACAAGGATTCTCCAGCAGCATTTATCCCACCACTGTTGTAACAGATATATGAGCCTCACACTACTTCAGAACCCCTTTTGGATTTTATCTTATCTTGGGTACCTCACCTCTGAGACAAATCCTCAGCTTATCAACCTGAATTTAGACAAGCAGCACTGTTTCAAATATAAAAGCCCATGGCTTGGCTACTTGGACTGTTTATAGCAAGGAGAAGATGACTTTCCAGTGATCAGATTTGTGGTACCACCTGCATCCACAACCTTTCAGTATCCACCGCTTTCAGACCTCAAGATCTGGAAGTGCAGTGTCACCAATAAGCAATGGTGGGTGAAAGCAGGTGAAGGTGTGCAGTGCTGTGATTCAGGGAGCTGCTGGAAGCCCCTGTGATGGCAGCATGGACTTGCAGGGGCAGGCTCACTGTCAGGCTACAATGCTGCCACTAAGGTCAGTCAGTTCAGGGTTTTCCTGATTCACATGGTACTGGTGGGTCAGAGCAAGCACACAGTTTATGGAAGTGTCTGAAGACAAGCTCTGCACACACACAGATCTCAGCTGAGATCTTTGGGCCACCACTGCCCCCAGACTTTAAGGTGTGTTGGACCTCTTGCACCCATAAGCTGCTTTCAGGCTTGCTATTGATGTGCACTGGCTCAATGCTGCACAATCAGAGGGGATTCAAAGGGGTTTCAGAAATCACAGCACTCACAGGTCCCCACCACCCTGTGGAACGGCTGCCAGCTTCACCTAGCTATTCCAGTCTCAGAAACTTGGAAGTAACTTGATTCTCAGGGAATTGTTTGTCACTTAACAGGACTTGGAGGAAACCCATTTAATTGTAAACATCTAAACACACAGAAATGTTTTAAAGCAACACCTCATGTTGTCAAGGTGTTTTTTCTTTCCCCCATTCCTGCCAGGACAGCACATTACAACCCTGCCCATCCCCAGAACCCCCAGTGCATGCACCAGCTCTATCCCAAGGCTGTTTCAATGCTTTGGGTTTTCTTCCCCACCTCCCCTTCCAAGGCTCCTTTCTCAAGACAGACATCACAGCTACTCCCTCCCCAAACCAGAGCTCCATGCTCACCTAAGTTTGAAGATCACCTGTATTGCTCACAGGGTTCCTGATTGCCCCTTGGTCTGCTTCCACCCCAGCCCATGGGGACCTCTGACAGCCACTCAAGGAGGCATTTCTCTTCCAGGAGAGCCCACCCCAGTGTCCAGTCCCTCCCACCCATCACCCACAGCTGTTTCCCTCCCTCCCTCCCAAGGCTGATAAGTTTTCACTTCTCTAAGTGTCCCCAAGGTACCTTTTTGCTCCGGAGCAGCAGCGCCCTCCTCTCTGCAGCTGGAATTGCTCAATTGGTGTTGGCTGCAGAGTGTTGCTGGGGGGAGGGTCTTTCAAAACTCTGCCCACTTGCCTGTCAGGGGCACAAGGGATGTTTGCATTGGTTACTTTGATACACATCCCTTCTAGCTGGGGGTCACTCAGGGAGAGGGAAGAAGAATTCTTGTTGAGATCAGGAGAGGCTTTAGCAGAAGGAGCTCCTGGGCACTGCACCCACACATCCACAGTCACCAACAATGCTCTTTGGCAGGACATGCTTCCATCAGTCAGGGCACAGCAAACACCAGTGCAGAACCCTGGATGGGATGTTCCTTAGGGCACTCCTCAGGAAAGAGATAGGGAGGCTCTGGATGCATGGCTACAACACTGCCAAGGCCAACACAAGAGCAGGCAACACCCATGTGAACACTTGGGCTGAGCCAAGGAGACTCAAGAGCCCCAGGAGAGCAGGAGCAGCCCCAGGGCAGAGGGGTCAGGGCTGTCTGAGGGGTTCCTGCCTGCACCACTCCCCAGGTGGGGACCAGGCTGCCACCACACACCGTCACTGTGGACAGCCCCATTGGTGACACCATCAAAAGGCAGAGACCAAACCAGCTCTAAAAGTTCAAACATAAATTTTCATATTAAACTGCCTTTTTAACCTTTATTAAGAACACTCTGTGGTTTCCACTAATCCAAATGCACCAAGCCCTCTATACAATTACATTTAAATTTTCCAAAATGAGCACATCTTGTCATTGCCACTGCAGAACACAAAAGCAGGAGGGTTTCCTATGTGCACCCAAAGCATCTAACTTTTTGTGCTGTATTCCTTTGCATGGTATTCCTATGGTATGTTTGTGCTGTATTCCTTTTTGATAAAGAGAACAAAAAACCCCTCAAAGCCAGATGATCATTCTAGTTCCAAGCAGTAGACAAGATAAAGGTTAGAGATACTGGGGTGTTAATGGCCATACAGTAAAACCAGGTACATTTTCAAAAGAAAAGATTGCATTACAGTGAAACTTTAAATCTCACTGCACTCACTGTCAGATAAGACAATTTCCCTCTGAATTAGTGATCAAGGTCACTGCCCAAAGTACAATGAATTTTGGCCTTGAAGGGATCATTGGCCTCTCCTCCACTCACATCCATTCTGCCTTTAGTTCATCTGCTGTAGGGCTTTTCACTGCCCTCTGCTCCCTTCCCCTTTTATCTTGTCCCCACATCCTGTATTCCACTAAAGTCACAGGTTGTCTTTATTTTCTGATGCCAAACACAAGGTTATGTCATGTTCACATTAAGTTAGTGAGGAGCTACTACAAATTAGGGCTGCAGTTGGTTTTCCCAGCACTGCAAGGGCAAGCAGGGTAGATTTTCCTGTAAGTTAATTCTTCATTTATATAATCTTGCTGGACATTCTGTATTTGAGAATAATTTACAAGCTAAAAAGCTCACAGACAGTTTTAAAGCATAGTATTAAAGTCTTTACCTTCTAACCACTTCTTTCCAGCCTTCTTCTCTTTTCTGGCCTCTTTTTGGACTGGTCAGATTCAGCTTTACATTTGGAGAGCTCAGAGGCAGGGAAACAGACTTATAAGTAGTCGACAAAGAATTCGAATGACCTTCACCATCAAGTCTGGGAACAGAAATTCAGAATAAATTACAAATTACAGAATAAAATGACAGCATACAGCTTACATTCCTGCAGCTTAAGACTAGTAACATGAACTGTTTCCAGAAGAATCACCTCTAACAAGGAGGCAGAAGGATGCATTTAGCTTGTCCTGCTGCAGTGAACTGCACAGGACCCTAAGGCTCCTGCAGCAAACCTTGGACGAAAGGTCCAAGGCAGAAATAATCTATGTTCAAAGAACAGAACAGAGACAAATTCCAATTTTTAACACTCCTAATGGGAGCCCAAAACACACACCCTCTAACCACAAGGGTTGGTGAATCACTCATTCTGCATCTAACCTGAATCTGGGGGAAAATAGGAAAACCAAAAATATCCTCTCTTCCCACTCCCAGACAAGTGTCCTAATCAGTCTGACAACAGCCCTGTCCCACTGCCCTTCCTGATATCACAATGTCTGTGTTCTTATTGAAGCTGCCCTGTCCTGGGCTGATCAGCCTCCCTTAGTGCAGAAAATGGAAAGAGAAAACAAAACTGTGGGAGATCAGACTTGTATTACTTAGATGTAAAAACAAAGACTGCAGACCCACATGGGATCTAAGCTGATTCAGACCAATGACCTCTTCAGCAAGTGGTGCTGTAGAAGTTATCAGCACATCCCCAGGCAGCTGAAGGACCCTCTGAACCATTCATGTGGCCCCTACATTCCCTGAGTTCCTGTGACTCACCTCTGGCTCGACAAGGTTATATCAAACTGGCCATCAACCTGGCAGGCAAAATGCTCAGAGTCTTCTTCTTCTCTCCTTAAAAGAAAGAGATTGCAAGTCAAACGAGTTAATGATGAAACACAAAACAATCAAAAGGCAACAAAACCACTTCTGTGTGTGGATGATTAGTAAAGCTGGCACTTCCTTATTAAATTCCCAGCATATTCACTTTAAGATCTATTCTAACAAAGCTAACAATGCAACATGGATGCTTAAAAAATGCAGAGAGAAAAGGCCATTTCACTGAAGTAGTATTAAAAACTGGCCAACAATGCCAAAAAAATCTTGTTCTAACAAGATTTTAAAGAGTTTGTGTTCAACAAACTTAGCACAGCTTTGCAAATAAAGCAGCCTCAGTCTCTCTAGGCTCTGGAATGTACAGTTGTGTAGACCTTAAGCTACAGAGCATTGACACTGGCATGGGTGGAACCTTGTGAAAGAGCAGGGGAGGAGCAGAGCAGCCTCACCTGGTGGGTGGTTTGGAAGCTGAGGTGCTGTTTTTATCTTCCTGAGAGGGGATGAGCAGGGAGGCATAGCGGCGCTCCGAGGAGTTCGTGTCCATGGTGAAGTTCAGCTCCTGGCTTTTCCCTCCACTGCTGCTTTCACTGTTGCAGTCTGTGCTGTCCAGGTTATCTGAATCACTGTTCCCACTTGCACCACCACCTCTTGGCTCTCCATTTATTTTATTTTTATCTGCTTTTTGCTGTGCTAGGGATATATGCTGATCTGGCAAAATTATCTGCATATTCTGAGGAGTCTCTTTTGTTTTATTTTTCTTATTTTTTCTGTTTGTGCTGGGGGTAGTCACCACATTAGCTCTCTTCTTCCCAAAGGCATTTGTGAAGGTAGTTGAAGTTGCAGAAATTCCAATTGTAGTTGTTGTAGTTGCACTTGGAGGCTCTATAGGAACTTCTTGCTCCACTGAAAGAAAAGCAGTTTATAAACCATCAGAACCCACAAAACAGAGAACTGAGTGCCCTCACTGAATACACCACAGCTGATGTTATGCTCCTTGCTGAGCTGTCAGACTAGCACCAAATTCAGCTGTAAATCCTCCAAGAGTGAAAGACTTTTGTGAACAAAGGAGGGGGTGAAAAAATGAGCAAAGGAGTTTTGTCAGGCAGCAGCCATGTAACACTGCCAAATATGAGAGACCAGCTCTCAGATTTCCTTTACTTTCATGGTTAGAAAGGTGGCACCTCCACAATTACACTGTTCCTAGAAACACTTGTTTACCTTCATCATCATTTTCCTCTTCATCATCATCTTCTTGTAGCTCCAGAGTTTCCTTAGGCTTGTTTTCTTCATCTTCTTCTTGTTTTCTTTTTTGTTCCTCTTTCTTCTTCTTTCTCTTTTCCTTTCTTTTCTCCCTTTTGGCTGCAAGAGCTTGTTTTCTGCTCTCCTCTCTTGACTGTGTAGGAGAAAAGAATCCATATTTAAACATTTCACACAGACTAAATTACACTTATAATTCAGATCTTCCCTAGAAATCTGGGGGGAAGGAAAAATGAGAGAGCACAATGAACTAGAATGACTTTGGGACATACTGAATCATTACACAGAAACTGGACAGAGCTTATGCAACAACTGGACTAGCTGGTCCCAAAACTTCTAAGGAATGATAACAAAGTAATAACTAAAACAGAAGTATTAAAAAACCCCCACAGTTTTAATGGAAGACCAGAAAAATCTCTCAGTCCTTTCTCAAACACTTAATAAGCTCAGTGATATTTTTGGTGTGATGTCCACATCTTTGATTCAAAAGCCAGTACTCAATGGCTCTAATTTTAACCTTTTTTTTTTTTTAAATATATGGAATCAGTCATCTGCTGCACTGTTTATGCACAGCAACTGATCCGTGCTCAAGTGCTCAACAAGTCCACAACATGGAAAATTTAATAAACCAATGTGCAACTTGTCAAAAACTGTAAGAATTTTTATTAAGAGAGCCCACTCTAGGATGTGTTACTTTAGAATAATTTACTGTATTCTCAGCAAATGGAGAAGGGGATTTTTCTTCATACCTGCTCAACTCCCCTGAGCAGAAGTCCATAAAATGCTTATGGACATTATTTACACCTACAGAAATATAGCATGAGACTGGAGACCTCCCTTACTCACTCATCCTCTGTGCTGAGGTGACCCCAGAGAGCCACTGCCTAAGGAACTATTGCTAAGTCCAGGCTTCCCCAAAAAGGACAATGAAGTGGAGGAAGCAGAAATCAGTTCTGGTTTGTCCCCCTCAGTATGTGCCTCACTTGGATGATACATTAGGGGAAGGAACACAGACACAGCCAGAGCATGAAGACTGACTGCCCCAAGAAGCATTAAATGCAGCCTAGAGATTGACACACAGCTCAAACACTGCTACATGACAGCAATCATCTACTCACTTTCTCCAGGTCTAGCTCCTTCAGCAGTATAGTTGCATTTTTATTGGCTTCTGCAGCCTGCTGGTCTTTAGCTTTCACAATTGTCTCCACACACTGGTGACACTTTTTCAACAGGTCCTGAAATGCAAACTTGTCTTACTACCACTGGAAAAACCAACTGAGGAGTGAGGCTTGCTCTACAATGAGATCAGCTCCCCTGTATTCATAAACATACAAACTATTCACAGAATAGGATCTAATGCTGATTTACTTCTAAGTGCTATATTAAAAAGGAGAGATGCACAAATCTCTAAATCAGATGTATGTGAGCAAACATGTACATTCAGTGTTTGAATACTTAAGAATTCCCCAGGGCTATTTTTGCTGGAAATTCAAGCAGGGTCTTGTCCCCAAGTCCCTCTCACCTTGTCCGTGATGGTGGCGATGTAACGCATGCACTCAATGTCTGAAGGAAACTGGTTCACTTCTTTCACCAGGAACTGAACTACTTTCACATGCCCCTGGAACACCAAAGAAAATTCTAATCCTTTGTATACAATTGTCAACATTCATCATCAAAATATAAGTTTGATATCTCTCAGTTCAATGCAAAACACTGAAAATAAGCAACAACATTTCTGGTAAGCTGCTGTTTGGGAAGAAGGGCAGTTCCTGCTTGCTCAGTGCTGACAGCACAGCCACTGCTCTGCTTCAAGGTGGCAAAGACAAGCTCTTCCACAAGTTACTTTTTATTTTAAAATACAAAAGGCAGATCTTCATGATTTTAGTAACAACCAAGACACAAGACAACCCTCTTTAGATAAAATCTGTCACCCAATCCACTCTCTTGCCACTCACCCCATGGTGCTGACTTACACTGTTCAGTTACAGGCCAAGATCAGAAAACTGAGCCACCTGAATGTTATCCTGGCAAGCACATTCCTCAGCTCCCAGGGTACACTGTGCAACCACACACAGCACCCAACTGTTGCTTCTAAAGTTATGTGAAAGCAAGGCAGTGTCAAAACAGGGGCAAGCTCAGCATTTTTGTTTGTAAAAAAAGCTGCACAGTTATTTGTTCCTTTGTTAAAGGCAAAGCAGCTACAGTTAATAAATTCCTCTGCTTATGCTCCTTGCATCCAACACCACAACTGATGGAACCACAACTGATGGAACCATCCCAAAGCAATGCTCTTCCTGCCAAGAAGAAAAGGCAGTGGGTGACAGAAGAGCTGACTACACAGTGTCCAATCACAAATATTAAGAACAAAATGAGAGAAGGACAAAGGAATCAGGACAGCTTATTGCAGACTGGTATTGTGTTCACCTCCAAAGCAGGACTGAAACGAGCACTACAGACTGCAGAAATACGGAAATCTCTAACAGTCAAAGTTTTTGCACAGTGTACAACTGGAAATTATAAAGCTAACATCATTCATGGAACAAAGTTTTTTAGCTCTCAAGAACTGAATCTTTGTGAAGTACAGTAACTATGACTTTGAAGCAGGTATTTTATCAAAGTACCAATTTTGCCATGTTATATTTGATTCTTCCAAACCCAAGCATTCAGACTCAAGACCAAACAAGAGGCACAGTTTTGAAAACATGCAAGAAGTTGGTGTCCTACCTTACGGAATGCTGACATCAGAGGGGTGATTTTCCTGTTATCTGCAGCATCCACATCTGCCCCTGCCTGCACAAGCAGCTGCACCACGTCGTAGTGCCCCCCATTGGCTGCCAGCCACAGCGGCGTGTTTCCTTTCTTGTTGCGGACGTCGATGTGTGCCCCTCTGAAAGCACCACCCAGAGACATGGTGTGAGCAAAGTCAGAGAGCAAGATCACAAAACATCTCACTACAACTGGATATAGAACTTTAATAACTAAAATACAATGGCAAGATATGAGAAATTCTGCCCCTGAAATTTGCTGTTTCATCTGCAGAGTAGTGACAAGGGAAATATTGAAACCTCCCTGACAGAAATGAACACTCATTTCGTGTCACCTGATGCAACCAGCCACCTTTAAATGATCAGTGTGGTGACTACCCATAGGACAAAGCAGCCCCTTGAGGTTTTAGCAGCACACTGGGTTATGCTTGAAAAGCTCAAGGGTACTTCCAGGCTTTGCCCCCCAAGTGACAGTGAGGAAATGCTCATGTGGGAGTTGCTGGATTCATACACAAATAAGCCATCCAAGCCAGACACTGCCTGCCTGCCTCTGGCTTAATTAACCCTGCAACGGCAAGATATTCCAGGATAACACTGCAGAGTAGGGAACAGATTTAACACCCTATTTTCAAAACTTCCCATTCCCTTTGCTCTCAGGTGCACGAGGTATGTGAACAAGAGCACCCTTGCCACAGAGGAATACAGAACAAATGTGCCACTAATCATTAGTTATAACTGCTTTGGGTTGAAGGGACCTGAAAGCTCATCTTGTTCCAACCCTCTTATCATGGGCAGGGAAGCCACCCAGGAGATCAGGTTGCTCAGAGCCCCACCCACTCTGGCCTTAAAGACTTAATGAGCAGAAATGATTACCGGTTAATGAGGAGCTCGCAGAACTTGTAGTGACCCTTATCTGCTGCAATCGTTAGAGCTGTATCTCTTGAGGAAGGCACAGGTGGGGCATTCACATCTGCTCCTTTATCAAGGAGAACCCTTCCAACCTCTGCATACCCTCCTGAAGCTGCTTCCATCAGAGGTGTGAGACCAGTCTGTGCAAAGAGAACGAGTTACTCTGTGAAATCTGCACAACATATTCAGATAAGACATAAATGATTCCTACAAAGGGAAATCAGATTTTTATTTAGCTGCTTATATTTAGTTTAGGAGCCTAACTTCAAGCAGTCTCTTCCTCAAAAAAGGCCCCAAAAACCCAACAAAAAAAAACCCCAACAACAAAACAAAACACCCACACACAGACCAACCAAACAAAACCAACCCAAAACCCAAACACTCTTGGGCTTTGATTTATACAAACCCAAGCAAACTGTTGACTAAGCACCACCAGATACCTGTCTCAACAGCAAATGCAAAGTTTATAACAAGATCTCTACAACAGAGGTTAGAACAGATTCAAATGAAGACACAAGTGTTTCTACAAAAATACTCAGAAACTGGCTTTATAGCTTTTCTCTAGCCTCCCTTGGCACTGAGACTGATCTGGGCCCAACTTAGTTGCCAGGTCAGACTGTTAAAAAAACTTACACCAGCTGCTAACATGCCCAACTGACCATTTGAGAGCTGGCTTTTATCCATATCCCCTTTTCTCCAGCCACAGTCATTCCAGAAGCAGGCGGGGTAGACAGACACAGCAATTATTTCAGCAGCCTTAGGAGTTACCAAAAATTCCTTTGTGCTGGGGAAATCAGTCTGGCTGTCTACACAAGCTTTAAGCTTGCTTTATGGCAGGAGACACAAAGCTGTCCCAGAGCACCAAAGGATGGGACCTGTGGAGCATTTCAGAGGCACAGAAGGTCACAGTACTGAAGCCACGGGTTCTACAGCAACGTAAAAGCTTTACAAAGTTTGACTGCACTACTTTGGTTGTAGACAAGAAGTCTGTTCTATATGAGAATCACAAGCAACACTATTTCTCTTCCTGCCTAGACTTCACTTGCATGTAAAAATATCTGTATCTGTTCTGTTACTGAGTATCACGTCAAGTTAAAACCTGAAAAAAGTCTAGACAAGAGTCAATCTAAGTTTCATTATAAACTCAGAAGGACCAGTCAGCTTTTCCCTAATGCAAAAAAAAAAAAAAAATACATCATCACTGATGCTTTTTTTATTTTTTAAAAGAAACCACACTCATTTCAGAACATTTAAGCGCTCTGATGTAATAACTCCTCTGAGCCCAGAGAAGCTCAAAGTTACAGGAAAATTTGAAGAAACTTGACGACTCAGAGGCAATAAATCATAAGGAAAGGCAAGTCCCTCACTTACCTTTGCCCTGTGCTCCACATTGGCCTTCCTGTCCAGCAGCAGGCTGACCACCTCTGCCCGGCCCTGGAAGCAGGCCAGGGTGAGGGCAGTGTTGCGGTTGGTCTCGATCTGGGCGTTAATGTCAGAGCCCATATCAAGCAGCAGCTTCACGGCAGGGACGTGGCCATTCATGGCAGCCAACATCAGAGGAGAAATCCCCAGCTTGCTGCCAGTCCTGGGGGAAAGAAACAAATTGCAGTGTCCACGGTAGAAGAAAAGCTCTGGGAAATATAAGTGTATCCAAGAGGGACAAAATGTTTTGTTGGAAGTCAGAAAAGAATATGTTACCTACACTAAAAATATAGGGACTGACCTAAAATAGCAGCGTTTTTAATTGTTAGGAGAAACCACCACAGGGACTATATGCAATAGACAATTGCAATTTATAAACCAAGAAAATATATTTCAGCTGTTAGACAATTTAATGGCCAAAGCAGACATAAGCCTTAAGCTACATCTGATTTTTTCAAAGTAAAACATGCTTCTAGCACAGCTGCAGCTTTAACTTTCCCTAGTTAAGAGCTCTCTCACTCTATCTAGTGTTAGAATATATGTAAGTTTTCTTAAAACTAATACAGAGCAGGCTTAAGAGACGCTGCTGTGTAAATTTGTTCCTCTGCTTGAAGAAGACATCTTCAAACACACTGAGCTGCCCTGAGCACTTGGCTGCTTTCTTGACATCATTCTATTTGGAAATCATTTGACTTTCAGACCTCAGAATGGTGGAAAAGGGAAAGAACAGATTTGCTAACTATAATCCCTTAAAATTTAGGTATAAGTCAGATAAAGTTTGTGATAGATAAAGGATTTAAAAGCACTAAACGTGAACATAGAAGATGTCATCAGTGTAAAAACACTGTTGCAAGGAGGTCTGAAAACACCTGAGATTGCAACCTGTGCCTCAGGATGGAGCCAACAGGGAGTGCCTGTGCCACACTGAAGCTCAGCTGCTCCCATGGTACATTACCTGGAATTAATTTCTGCCCCAGCATTGAGAAGAATCTTGATGATATTAACATAGCCCCCAGATGCAGCAAGGCTCAACGGCGTGTAATCAGACACATTCCTGTGTTCTTTGTTTGCTCCCCGGGCCAACAGCAAATCAACAACCTGAAAAGACAGGACAGGAATTAACAGACATATTGTGGCCTCTGCTGTTATCCAGGGAGTGAGGGGATGTTATCACAGACTTTCCAATGTGCTACCAGTTTCCTTTGTCAACAGACAGGATTAAATAGGAAAATCTCCACCCTCTTGCTCTTGACTTTTCCCTATCTCTGTCCAGCCCCCACAGCCCCTGACCACAGCAGCTGAGCACTTGTCTGCCAGAAAGGTTATTTTGCCTAAATAAAACTGCAAGGCTTTAAAGTGAAGCTCTTCCTGGAAATCTTAAGTTTGCAAACAATAGATCTACCCCACTCTCATAATGTCTCACAATGTCTGAGCATCTCTTTCAGAAAATCTCATCTCACAACTTGAATTCAAATGACACTTGAGCCAAGTTTGGCCATCTCTATTATATGAACTATGCAAAAAAAAAAAAGTGGTAAAAATCAGAGTGACTGATGTTAATGGAACCAGGATGAGGAAGGACTCCTCTATCAAAAGTTGAGAAATAAAATGGCAGAAAATTCAACCATTTTGGTAATGTACTCTAGTGGGCCTCAATTTACTATTAACATAAGCTAGGTGATTTCCAAACAAGCCAGAAAAAACAAACACTCCTTGCTAAGCCAAAAACATAAGAGGCAGATTCTGGCATAAAGAAAAAAAATAAAGAGGAAGAACAGAAGACTTCAGTTGTTCAATATATAATGCTACTACTACAGGCCGTGCTGATCTTGCCTTTTTTATGAGAAGCAATTTTACTGTTAAAGATCTGCAATTCAAAAGTCAAATGGAAACTTTCCAATTTTGGCCAACTATTTTAATCCTCATATTAATCTACTACAGAGCTCTTGGCCATCCCCATGCCATTTCCTAAGGTACTATGCACATGAGTGAAATAGGAAAGATTTCACCAATCTTATTTGGACAACAATAAACACACAAACCTGACAGAACTCTGAAACATCCTTAAAACATGGGTACAATGTGTCCTGCATTGCATCTGCACTTATCAGCCCTGTGCATTATCACTAAAGCCATGTACTGCCCACACAAAATCCCAGCTTCTGCCCTTGTGTACCTGCACTGGCTGTTTCAGGTTTGAGAACAGGGAAGATGGATAAGGGAAGTGCTCAGTCAATAAAGTTATTCAATAAATATCTGCCTCCCTCACAGAAGTATCTGCCATGTGAGGATGCACTGACTGAAGAAAGACAACAAATTATCACAAGTGACTGTGACCATTAACTAACAAAACTGGGATAGGCAAAGGAGCGAAGAATAAAGACTTAAATTTCTTCTTCCTTTCTTGGAAGCGGAAAAAGCCTTAAATGAGCTATAATGAAACAGGTGATAAACCTTCCAGAAAAAAAGATGTATCAACAACAGAATAAACCAAACACTGTACAAAAAAGCCCCTATCTGCAAGTAACAACCCTTTGAGGATTGAGGATTGTCTGTACCTCCTGGCGTCCACCGGAGCATGCCAAGGAGAGCGGAGTATCCTTCGTGCGCTCCGACTGCGCTTCTATATCCCCACCTTTGTCCAGAAGAATTTCCACCACACCAACATGTCCAGCAGTTGCAGCCAGAATCAAGGGTGTAAAACCTAGTAACATGAGATTGTATTAAAAAGCAACCTTGAGTATCTCAAAAGTATTATTAAGGAGCAGAAATGCACAAATGGGTTGATTCACAATGACTTCTATTGATCATATCTCTTCCTCAGATTGGGAATTTCCTGCTGGGTGCCAGATTCTCAGAGTCTTTCCCAACCCTGTTCTGACCCTGTCACATCGTGGCTCTGATTCCAGCCAAAGGCTGTTCAAAAGAAATTTAAACACTGCTTGCAGTGATCAGTTTGGATTAAGTTCTGACCAACTCCTCTTCTTGGAGAAGTCACAGCTTTCTGCATAATTACTGTTAAATTAAGCTCCAACCAGTGACCACACCTGCCCAGCATGTGTTGCTGACTGCCAGTGGTCAATATGAGCTCCAACACAGGTGGTGTGGTGGTTTTGTTCTCTCAGCTCTAAAAGAGGTGAGATTTTGCTGAACTCTGTTTCTGAAAACAATGATACCCAGCCTGACAACTGCCACCACCCAGCTCTGACAGCCATGATGGTTGCCCCCATCAGCTCCTCTATCCAGCTTGCTGAGGTCATTTGTAGAGGATGAGTTGTAAGGACAGAAGTGCCTCATGTTCCACAAATCTGCTCAAGATCACAGAATCACAGAAATTCTAGGTTGGAAGAGACCTTTAAGATCATCGAGTCCAACCCATGTTCTAACACCTCAACTAGATCATGGCACCAAGTGCCACATCCAGTCTTTTTTTAAACTCTTCGAGGGATGGTGACTCTACCACCTCCCTGGGTAGATGATTCCAGTATTTGACCACTCTTTCTGTGAAAAACTTCCTCCCTAATTCTAGCCTGTATCTCCCTTGGTGCAGCTTGAGACTGTGTCCTCTTGTTCTGTCTGTTGTTGCCCGGAGAAAGAGACCGACCCCCAGCTCACCACAGCCACCCTTCAGGAAGATCCCACTCAGGTGCAGAAGCTCACTGGCTTTGTATGACCAATGTCACTATGTGAAGTGCAAGAATTCAGCTCACATTTTGAAATTCATTGTTTCAAGCTTTAGTTCAAGGTCAAATTGTCTTTTGGCTTTCACTCACCCTTCTTGTCTCTGTGTTCAATATTGGCACCACGGGCGATCAGCACAGACACGAGCTCCTCGTGCCCTCCCGCACACGCCAGCGTCAGCGCAGTGTCGTGATTGCTTTCAGTCTTCACACACAGGTAAAAAAAAGCAGATGTTCAGAAACAAAAAATAAAGACAACTTTTTTTTTTCCCAAGCCAATTCCCTCCCAGCTTAGCTGGATGACTCACATGTGCATCGATGTCCACGGATGGGTACATGGGGAGCACGGACTGCGGGGGCACATTGCTGCCTGCCGGCGGGCAGGGCTCGGGCGTCGGGGACTCGGTAGTGTGCGAGGAGCTGGTGGAGCCACTGGGCACTCTGCTGTTCACAGCTGAAAATGAACACCAGCTTATTAATCCACTCTTAGCAATGTCTCATTTTATATGAAAAGTATTAAGTTCTGTAAAACTGCAATTGTCTAATATCAGAATAGTAACGAGGGAAGCAAATTGAATGTTCCTAAAAACAAAAAGCGGCTTTGTGGCAGTTAAACAGTGTAAGCATCGTCTCCAAACTGTGATAAGTTAGAAAATAATTTTATTAATTAGTCTGTATGCATTACAAGTGTGAATTATGAAGGTGATTAGTTACCCTTTTCTAATTGTAACCTTCACTGTTAAGAAGAGTTCAATCATATGCTCAGTTTAAGCAGGCAAATTATTTATCACTAACACACAAACCTAATGTTCAAAAATGCAGTCTTCTTCTGCAATCCCAAATTTTTTCACATAAAGGTTAGTGCACACTTAGCCTCCAGAGAAAGTTTGCAGAGCAAGATGACTGACAGCAACTCACACTATTAATCATGTCTCAGAGTTAAACCAACCCAGGAAAGTGGAAGGGAAGCAGACAGGAGGGGGCAGTCAACAAAAATAAGAAAGCTGGAAACTGTCTGTGCTCCCTAAAATTTATTCTGATTGATGCACAGCCTGTAAAAGATGTCATCCTGAAGATCCAGCATTTCACAGGGACACAAGGAATGCAACTTTATCTTCTTTTTTTTTAAACAATGATTTAAAAAAATAATAATTGAGAATCAGATTTTTTTCATTTAGTTTTAAATCAACAAGCAGAGGATATCCACTGCAGGGCCAGAACTCCTGCCTGCCTCTGTAACCTGATGAGAGTCCAAGTGGAGGCTGGATCCCTGTAATCAGCTGGGATTCCCTGCCAGGAAGGTGTAACACACCTACACACTGACTGGTTTGTGCTTTAGCTTCAGTAATCCCTGCTGACAGAGCAGCTGGATTTCACAAGGATTGTCACTGCTGGATTGCCAAATGTCTCTATTGTGTAGCCTCATCAGCTGGAACACCTGGTGAGCTTTAGTTATTCCAAACCACACAGTACTTAGCAGCATTCCTGGAAGAAGCAACTAAAGGAAAACTCTAACAGCTACAGGTAGGAAACAAGCAGCAGCAGCATTTTGCTTTTGTCCAAGTGCTGAGGGAAGATGAAGGATGAACTCAAACCTGTGTATGACCTAGAGAAAAAGTTTTGCACACCACCTCAACCTTCCTCATTTAATTGACAGATTACACACCAGCAATTACTCACAGGAAAATGGTGCAGATGGAAAAGTCCTAGCAAAAGCCCCAACATGACCATTAACACCACTAATGCAGCCTTACAGAGCTGCCAGAGCCTGACAAAGGAAACACAGACTGAAGCACAGCAAGGTGGGTCTCTTCCACTGGGCTCTGCACACATGGCATGGGGCTCACTGAAATTTGGGGAAGTTCCATTTTCAGTTGTATTTTCTAAGCAAACACTTGTCCTTGGTGCATAGGCAAAACCAGGATTAACATGTGGTCACCACATTTAGGCAATGAAGTACCAGATCTGAATTCTTGTTACAACCTTCATGAGCAAACCAGATTTGCATTAAAAGTTTCAAATACAAAAGCTCACTATGGATTATCACTCACAGCAGCAAATGAGCATTAATTAATGCAATATGATTGTTTTCTTGCTCAGTGCACTGAAATAACTGGATTTCTACAGATGACTCCTTCCAAAATACTGTATCACCCTGTTAAGGATTTATGTTAAATCAAGCTGGTCCTTCCTCATGGAAGGCACTGGCTCAAGTTTTTCAGCTCTTGCAACTACAGGTACACATAAAACCACATGCATGTGCTGTGCATGCAGAGCAGGGTGTGCAGAGGGACTCCACTGGAGCCAGTTTAAGGGTTTTAAAGTGATATATTCAGTGTTGCTGTCACAGGTCCCACAAATTCTCTGTATTTCACAACCATGACTGAAAATATCAAAGTATTTCTTACATACTTTAGATTTTCATGTTGTGTTTGAAGTATACAGGTGTGCACCACACACTTCATGTGCACAGCAATAACATTAAACATGAGAGAGAACACCAAAGGCAGTAGAAATGAAGATAAACCCTGCACTGATACCCTAAAATATGGTTTAAAATAAAATCTAACAAATATTCCTACAACGCCCACCAATTAATCACCCCCTGTAAAACTACTGAGCTTACAAAATAGCAGATTTTTCAAAATGCTGTTTTTTATTTCCTCAGTGTGGAGACTCAAGCTGGACCCATAGAGCAGCAGCATAATTTGTGGTCTGTGGAGCAAAAAAAGCCTGAGAACTTCTGCCTCCAGTTTCATGGGGCTGATTTATCCCAGCTCTAGTTACACAGAAAAATCCAGATTTTAAACTTGAGAATGACCTTGCAGCAATGGTTCCACCATGGCATTAACAGGGAATGTCTGTGGTACCACAGCTCAGCAGTGAAAGCAGCACTGGCACTGCTTGCCCTCGACTCCAGGGAAATACCAATTTTGTGACACAGGTTTTAGACATGTCCATAGACTTCAATATTCAAAAGATTTCCTTATAGAAAAAAAAATTACCCTACACAACAAAATGCAGGTTTCCCATGCCCTGCAAAGATTTGCAATGTTCCAGAGGGTCTCTGTATGAGTTGGAAGCTGAATGCTGGTCTTTAAAGACATGGATGACTATTTTCAAAGTCATTAAAAATATCAGAGGAAACATGAATAAAACAAAAGAAAGCAAGAACTTGGTATTTTATCCAAATACAACTCTGGAGCATTGACAGTACCTGGAGCAAGCAGCTCTGGATGAGATTTCAGCTGCAGGCTGAAACTGTGGCTACCCAACTGCTGCCATGTCACTGGCATACAGAAATACTGGACTTAGATTTCAGTTCCTCTTTCCTCAAAGGAATTGGGATTTTCTGGACAGAGAGAATCATCCTTTTTCAAGCCTGAGCAGTCTTTCTGCCCGTCCAGGCAGCTTTTCAGTAACCTGCTACTGCAGAGGCTTTGGTATATTGGTAACTGCAGCTCCTCTCGTGGCTCACCATTCATTCCTCACTGCAGATTGTCCCAGTAACCAGTTTTACTCCAATCCTCAGCACAGTAACTCAGAAGTCACCTCCCAAATCCTTACCTTAAAATATCCTAATTCTGTATCATCAACTACAACCAGAATGTCAGAAGCAAACAACAAAGATTCTCAGAACACACCTGAAATTTCAGTTTGAAAACATCAGCTCACAGGACGAGAGTGGGACAGAAAAGCACACACAGTCTCTTGACTAAAAATACCAGCTGAGCAAAACAAAGAGAAACAAAAATATTGCAGCTAGAGACAAACCCCAGCAACACAGCAAAGTTCCTCATCTTTAATACCCTAAACCAGCAAACACTTTCAATTCAGATACTACAACTAAGAAATTTGCAATTGAAAATGCAGAAGGTGAACTGAAATGAAACTCCAAATATGCAAGACAAGAGGCTTCAAGAAACCAGATAGATACTGAGTAATGAAAATGATATCTGTGTTCCAAATTAATTTATTGGTTTCCCACTCTAAACTGCACCAAGTCTGTCTCTTTTGTAAACCTGATTAGAATTTTGACTGTAGTAAGTCACAACTTTAATGTACTATTGGGTGCAAGACTTTTGCAGCAGCACATCAAAATAAACTCCATTACAAGCAAAACATTCTGGAGTGGAAAGAGTTGCCTCATTTTTAGGTTTTAGCTGACTTTCCATAAGGTACTTGGTTACTTCTGTGTAGTTTTACAGAAGAGGGGATGTGTGCCATGACTCACTGCCACTTTGCACCTTGACATCCACCACCTAAACACCTCACAGCTGACACATCCTGCCAGCACAATTGTAAGATAAATACTCCATTTATCTATGTTGTCACTGTTAAGTTGGTCAGCAAAATACAAATTTGTAGCTTCATAGAAATTGAAATTCTCCCTTATAACTGGTCCCAGCCGAGACTTGGAAAGATTTGCCTCCCACATCACAGAACCCCAGAATGGTTTGGGTTGGAAGGAACCTTAAGGCTCATCTCATTCCACCCCCTGCCAAGGCAGGGACACTTTCCACCAGCCCAGGTTCCTCCAAGCCCCATCCAGTCCCTGGACACTGCCAGGGATCCAGGGGCAGCTACAGCTTCTCTGGGCAACCTCAGGGCCTCATCACCCTCACAGGGAGGAATTTCTTCCCAATATCCCATCCATCCCTGCCCTCTGGCAGTGGGAAGCCATTCCCTGTGTCCAGTCCCTCAGGTCCTTCTCCTGGAGCCCCTTTAGGCTCTGGAAGGAGTCTGAGGTCTCCCCTGAGCCTTCCCCTCTCCAGGTGAGCCCCCCCAGCTCTCCCAGCCTGGTCCAGAGCAGAGGGGCTCCAGCCCTTGGAGCATCTCCGTGGCCTCCTCTGGATATCACCACTGCTAAGGGAAACAGTAAAAGGTATTTCAGGACAGAGGGAAAAATAATTTCTGTTCTTCTGAAGCAGTTCCCACCCAAACTGAAATATTCAGAAGGCACAAGCTCCCTAAACCGCAGGCTTCCCAGGCACAAGCCCCTGAACCATTTTAGCTGGCATCTGTAGTGGGCAGGTAAAAACAGATCTTGTGACAGCTTTTATTGCTCAAAAATTCTTCATAAAATTAAGGACTCTAGGGTAAGTGTGTCAGAAAAATGTATTTTACATATGGATCAAAGAGTTCAAAGTATGAGTAGATAAATCTACCATTTGTTTTTACATGGCTATAAATCTGATATATAGTAGGATTATAATTTACATGGAGATCACCTTTACACAGTCTGGATGTACAAAGTGAGAAAGATATCTATCTTCTGACAGTTTTCTTGGAGGGAAGTGAAAGAGACTTATGAATTTCAGAAGAAAACATACTACTTTTTGCAGAAGCCTCTGGAACTCAATAACTAAAGACTCCCCAAGTTGTGTTTCTGTAAATGTCATTTCTAATGCAGAAGATGGTGCTATTTGTAGTGATTTTTGAAATAAGTAAATCTCATGTCTTAGCAAAAAATGTCTCTAACTACTTAGCAAAACCAGTAGCTGTTTTCAGAAAGCAAACCAATGCCTATTCAACTTTTTATAATTATTTTTAAGATACAGTTTTTCTGGCTGTTTGCAATCTTTCTCCCTACAGCACAGTTCTCACACTCAGCTGGACTGCAGCTCTTTTCACAGTGGGGACACTGAGTTTGTGGCTGCAGAATGAGCTGCTGACCACGAGAGGGTACAGACTCCATGGCCTTGTGCCAGACACATTCAACTCTCACCAACAGCAACTATTCCAAAGATTAATCCCTTGTTGATTATGTTTTGTGTTAGCCATTCAAATTTTCCTCATTATACACTCCAGTATTGAAATTTTGAGTAACAAAAATTGAGAATGTATTAATGTTGGCTAGGTATTCTAAAGAGTACCACAGAGCAGGGAGGGAGGCTCAGAACAGGAGGAGCTAAAACTGATGCTGTATAAAATAAAACAACTGGAATTACAGTGAGGGGAGGACAGGAGCTGGTACAACCACCCAACTGCTCCACCAACCCTGGGCAAAGTCACAAGTACTCTTGAACTTGCATGAGCTTGATGCAATTACCATCCCAAAGGCTCCCAGGAATGGCTCAAAGATCTCACTGCACACTTCTGCAGCCTTGACATCAGAGGACACGGCAGTGACTACAAAGGGGCAGGGGGAGACAGACAGGAAAATAATGGGCAGGGGTACAGGCACAAGGTACAAAGAAAAGTTGAGAAACACTGAATTAAAAAATAAAACTACAGACCAAACAACACTGGCTATATCCTACATACCTCCAGCAGCAAACCTCAATCCTAGTCAAGTCCAGGAAATGAAGTGACCCAAAGTGATCCCTGTGTCTGCACAAGGGCACTCACACAGCCCCATGTGTGGGCACTCCCACTCCTCTTCACACCGTGCCAACACGTGGAAGGATGTTGGGGTTTTTGCTTTGCATCCAGCTAACAGGACACGTTTTTGCCATGTGGAACATCTAACCAGCAGATATTCCTGTACAACACCCAGGGTTTAGCAGGGATTCTGCAAACACAAGCCATCACAGAACGGAGGGGTTGTGCGTGGATTCCAGGCTGTGTCCCTTAAGCTCCAGCAGCAAGGACAGGGAGGTGTTTGTCCATAAAAGTGACAACAATTTGGCTTTTTCTAGAGATGGCTACCACATTGAAGAAAGTCACTGATAAGCCTGCACAGAAAATTCTACAGAAGATATAATTCTGTCATGCTTTTGAGTTTCCTAATGGACACTGCTAATTACTCATGATGAGGCTTTTTAAAGAAGCACAGAAAAAGATGAGGCCAAAGGGGCTAAAACAGGTGTCCAGTACAGGAAGTTTTGCACTTTGGAAAAAAAGATATTTAAAAGTATCATGTTAGAATTGGAAGTCACTGTTAGGATTAATAGCACTAATCAGGAACTTTATTCTTAAGCAAGTATTCCCAAACTGGAAAACCCCAAGACGTATTTGGAGGGAAGGAGAGAGAGGGAAACTGAGCACACAAATTAATGCAAAAATAGGTATATTTCTTAACCCACCTGCTATTAGGTCATCAAGAGTGTCGGTAAGCGTCTGTGCAGGAGTGGCAACCATTAATCCGTCTGGTTCTTGAACTAAGAGCCCCTGCCCAGCAATCTGCTGCTGCTGTCCTACATTCTGCTGATTCCCTAATGCTTTCTGAAGTTCAAGAGACTCTGTCCCATTATAACCTAAGTTACCAGAAAAATTACATTGCGGTGCTGGCAAAGGCTGGATAGGGACAAACTCTATTTGTTCAGCAGGTGGTGGAGACTGGTGTTGCTCATCATCTTTAGACAAGATTGTGTCAACCTGAGGTAACCCTGAAAAGTTATCCTCTGGCAGACCCTTATCAGCTTCCACTTCTGGGAAGACCCCTGTAAGTGAGCACTGCTGCTGCAGGGCAGGTGGTGTGTCTGTCTGACCTTTGGTCTCCAAATATTCTTTGGTAAACTGCTGTTGGGTTTTCATCTGCAACTGCCTTTCCACCTTCTGAAGCTCCTTCAATATTTTCTTCTTCTTCTGTACTTGTTCTTCTCTGTTCTTTTTAAGTTCTTCAATCTTATCTTTATTTAAAGGTTCACCTTGAATTAATTCCAATGATTTAAGTTGTGCTTTTTCAATAGCACTAATTCTCTGTCCAAGTTCATTCAGCTTGCCTTCAGTCTCTTCTACTATGCATTCCAAAGGCTGGTATGGGTGAAAAGGTGGCAGTACGTCCTTATCTGCTACCTGCAGGGAACTTGACTTCTGCTTGGATGCACCTAAGCACATGAAAAATGTTTGAAAAAATGCCATGCTGAAGATACCCCAAACCTCCCCTCTCACCCACCAAAAATAATAATAATAAAAAAATAAAATGAAAAAAAATCTTTACAACTAACACTGCACATCTGTCAAAGCACAGAAAGGTAAACCCTACACTCCATGTTAAGACAAGAAAGGACAAAGCAGATAGATGGAATTTCAATACTGATCCTCACATGATCCCTCTGAGCACAGCTACTTCAATCTTACAAGGAACCTTGAGAATTTCTGACATGGGTGACAATGCACTTGGGAAGGGGAATCAGCCAGAACAGCAAGGCCATTTACATGATCTACTCAGTTCCCAAAGTTCTTCTGGGTGTGCAGAGCTTAAATAAGAGTATTTTCCAGAGGCTGACTTCCAACAGCAAGGTTAGGAGCAGAAAGACTCTATGGCTGAGAGCAGACTAACCTGACAGTAAGATGATACTTTGAAATAGGATTTCTCCAAACATTGTAGCATTCACCTTGACATTACAAGCAGAACCTGCCACTGCAAACTTAAGTGCTTTCAAGTGGAGTGTGAAGTTTTAGCATCTTTTAAAAAACTTTGGGATCAAACTAACAACTTGCTCACTTCCCCTTCCAGTAACAAATGAACAATTCTGTTCATTATAAAGACTTTGAAAATCACCTTCACCAAGGCCCAGCAAAGCTGGGCAGCCCTGCCCCAATTGCTGACTGTCCTCAAGCAACCCATGGCTGCTTTCCCAAAAGGCACATCTGGGAAACTCTAGTCACATCTTCCTGAAAGGAATCTATTAAGTGCTGAAATTTTAATTATTACTTCAGTGTCAGAACTTCAATTACAAATGTGAAAGGTTTTACTCTGATTAAATAATTTTCTGCACAAATACTCATTTGCTTTACCCAAACACTGATATATGGAGCCTTCAAAACAAAAAAAAGGAAAGAAGGCTTGAAGTTTTACAAAGCAGACTCACATAATTAATCATTAAAAGGGGAACTAAAATGATGTACAGTTTGAGCCATGGTTTAATAAAATTACCTAAACATTACACAGTTAGGTGAAAGCCTGGATGCAAGAACTAAGCCATGGATCAGTCACCAGCCCTGGAAGGATTAAGTTTTCTGAAACAGATTTATTTCTCTCTGGGTCATCCTTCACCAATACACTAATTCACAAATAACTTCACTTTGCATTGCTGTCAAAACAAGAGTCACATACACCTCACTTTGAAATGAATCTTTTTTGGAGGAACTAATTGTAAGCTAAAGAAATGTGACATTTTTCTCTTATAAAGAGAAAGAACAAAAATGAAAATAGAATTGGACCAACTCTGTACAGCATACCTTCAGCAGACTCCTGGGAGAGCAAACTATATCTAATTATATGAGAAACAACAAGAATCTTCCTAATCCCAGGAAACAGCCCAGAATCCCACAGCCACCCTTAAACAACGCCAGGAAACAGCCCAGCATCCCACAGCCCTGGGGCCACCCTTCAGGATGCTCCTTGTGCAGCTCTGAGCCCCTCTCCCCACTGTTACTCTGTCTCTGAACCAGGGCTGAGCCCCCAGGCAATTTCTCAGCACACAATAAGGAATTTGGGGAAGTTCAGCAATCCCTGGCTCTGGGTTGGCTGGTGGCTCTTTAGCTCGAGCCTGCTTTAACCTCTTTGGCTTTGCCATGCACTCAGGGGTTATCCTTTCATTTTAACAAGTGGAATTAACAGGTTTGTGAGACCACTCTTGAGAAATGCATTTCTCACCAGAAATCTCTGCAAGGCTTGTCTATACCCTTGTTTTGAAAGGAAGCTGTGCTGCACTGCTAGAGTAAGCAAAGTGCAAATGAACCCTGCCTTCAGCTGAGGTGGGAACCCTCTGTCCTGCTCACTGTCACCCCTAAGGGTCCTGTGTTTATCATTCCCATCCTCACTCAAGGCATTCCCACAGCCCAGCAGCTCTGGACACCTTCTATCACTCCAGGAAAGAAAAGCTGCAGTTCAAAGAGCCTCCCAAATAATGAAGTATCAATGTTGTCCCTCTCAATCAAGTCTGAGCTGGGGAGAAAACAAACCTGTCATGGGAAAGCTTTTCTAGGAGCACAAAAGGAAGGAAAGAGCAGAAGCACAAACCCCACCTGGAGAGCTGGGCTGGGCTCAGACAGCAGCTCCAACCAGCAATCATCACACAAAGGTGGAACAGTTTGTGAGGACTGGTGTTAGGAGACCAGCTGGGCTCTCAAGTTCCAGAAAAGTATAGAAATTTACATTAATCAGCTGCTAATTAGATAGCAGGGCCACTTTTCAGGTTCCAGATCACCCTTTCTATGCCAGAAAACATCTGCAAGCTGTAACTGAAGGTATTGGTAGAGGATGAGGGGTAGGAAGAAAGATCTGCTAAACCTGACATGCTCACCAGAAGAGTCAGGTCAAAGCAGAGGAGAAGTTACACAGTTGGTAGCTTTGAATATGCAAATATTGGATGTACTAAAAAGCAGCATTCCCTGGTTTAGCCAAATCTCCTGTATATTACAAAATCCTGAAAAATACTGTGTCCATTTTAGTACATAATTATGAACACACACTTTACACTTCCACTTTTGAAATACATAAATTCAGTAGGACTTAAGAATTCAATCACAGGCCAGATCATAATCATGTCAACTTTAAAAAAAAAATATTTTGTACATTTATCTTCTGGGGGCAGCATCAGTCATCTACACAATCAACCTACTACCAAAATTACACCTAGCAACATTAAATTGTTAATCTGGCCTCTAAAGCAACTATTTTCATCACTTTTAGAAGACTTGTTTAATATGAAAGTAAGGTATTTAGACTGAAGATGACTGAAATCCAGATGTTGCCACACAGATACCACCTGCCATCCATGGTTACAGGAATAAAATTGATCAGCAAACCCAGAGTGGTTCTGGGCATGCCAGGAAAGCCACAGAGTAAAGGAGGGACTGATTCCCCAATTATTTTGTGAACAGCATCACCATTTGCTCTTTTATTTGCATTTCCACATTGCCACAAGTTCTGGTTCCTACCCTGTCCAACACAGCCTTCACCACAACTCCTGCAGAGAGATCTTCAGCCACGTTTGTGACCAACATTTATACCTCAGGGTAAGACCTATCTGCCAAACACAAACCCAGCTTGCCATGCACTCCTCTGATCCCCCCCTCTCCCCAGGCAGGGACAGCTCTTTCCTATGGCATTTTCCTGCACTGCTTCCATACACTAAAATCATCTCCCACAGAGCTGAGTTGCAAGAGCCCCCTCACCCCAAAGCAGAGAGGACACCATGACCAGGTTTGAATGCTTCTGGGTGAAAATAACATTTAAAGTCCCTAAACACTGTGAGCAAGAACCTGCAAAAATACCTTTCAGTTCTGTAGTCCTCAGGTGGCTTTCTCAAGCAATTGAACTCTTCTAATTTGCATTTGCTTAGAACACATTCAGTATTTATACAGTTGCTGCCAAGGAACAAATCTGATACTGTATTTCCTCACCAGTGGTTATGATTCTCAAGGAAGTTGCTCTTCTAGTTCAGATTTATAATCCACAGGATGTCACTTCTCCCAGGAAAGAACTAATTTATATGCCTTTCAGTTGTATTAGACTTTATATTTTATTCGACAAAATTATTATTCTCAAAATTCTAATCTTATTAGACAAAATTTGTTAACAGCTCCTTAATTTCTATTGTCATTATCAAATGAAAAAAAAAAAAGTGGATCAAAATCCAAACAGTAACGTTGAAAAGATTTTTTCCAGCATAAAAAAATGACAGTAAGAAAAAATTCAGTTGTGTGATACACACGTGTAGATTCAAATACATTTTCTCTGCTGGAGACCCTGTTATAGAAATCTGTATGAATCACCATGTCATTTGTGTGCTCTGTAACAGAATTGCTTGTCTGTTGTTCTTGCACTTGAGGTTTCTTTTTGTAAATCTGATTTCACTCAGAAGTTCAGAGTTCAATTTGCAGCCTGCAATTAAAACTCACCAGCCTCATCAACATGAATAAAATGAACTCAGTATTGAATTTTCATGAAAATTCTGAGTTTAACTATTATTTGTATGGAAAAGAAACTCATCTCTAAGGACCTGGAGAAACAAGCAGTTGCTCCATACACATACAAATGCAAAGTACAATATTACATAATCTTGCTAATTTGGAAAAATAAAAAGCCTGCATTTCCCAAGAAAATTAATCTGCTACATGGTTTTTCATACATACTGAATTCTTCTTTATAAAGAAGAGGTTAATTGGAGAAGGCTGAATGATGAGTTTGAGTATGTTCACAGCATCCCTCCTGGAACCATGGAGTCATTTTGCCACTCTTTATCCCTCCTGCAGGTGTTTCTATGGAAAATTGCAGGGAATAGGTGCAATGCTATCCAACAGGCAATGGCTCCACAGCTGAAACCAGGCCAAACTGAATTTTCAGCCATTCAAAAATTTGAGTTACTCTCTAATCTTAAGTCTTCTTCCCAAGTTTCCTCTGGTGGGTTCATGGTATGTAACTGGAAAATTACTGAGATGTAATTGAATTAGTTGGAGACAAGCAGGTGACCGAAGCTTCAAAGGAGCAGAATTTCACAAACCACTGTGAAAAGATTGTTACACATTTGTGCTCCTGGGGACCTACACGTCTGGGTGTCAAATCAGCTGCCTGCACTGCTGAGGATTTGCAGAAAAAAGGATTTCAGTCTCTAAAGAAAGAATTATTAAAGTTCAGAAGTCAGGAGGCGTGGATGGTGAAATCTCCCTTGGGAACTCATCCCAGATACCTGGGCTAGCTGCTGACCCAGGCAGGAAGTTTCCAGAAGGAAATGGCAAGAATTAAATAGAAGATGTTGGAGCACAATGAACAGGCAGCTGGGATTGTGCAGTAGAAAAATCTGGTAAAAAACAGAATGAAAAAGCTGGAAAAGCAGGAATATCTATTTGCCTTACTGATGTTTTCACCTCCATGAAAGTCATAGAACTTCCTAGTTTTACTGTTAACCTGGACTCTATTTTTATTAAATCACACAATGCATGAGATCTCTGCTGAGATATATAACTCAGTATTAGGCATACAAGTCAGATATCAGATTAAAAAAAAGTGTTGAATTTGTATCTATTGAAGTTACATAGAGTTTGTTTTTCTTCCCTTCTCCACACCATCAGATTGTTAGATTCAGCATGAGGATCCAGGAAATACCATATATTGAATATCTAGCTGAGAAAGCTTAGAGATTCCAAAAGTACCACTCAACCTTAGGGGAACCCTGGTCTCCTTCACAGGGATCAAAGGCAAATGTGGGCAGCTTTCACCTGAGTAAGTCTATTTGGTTTTGTGTAATTCCAAAAAACCCTGCACCCCCAATGAGAACCACTGCAAGCTACTGCCCACTTAAAAATGACACTAGAAAAGTCTAATGACAGCATGCTGACAGGTTTTAAGCACTCACTTTAGGCCAATTAGTTCATTTGTAAGCACAGTTTCAAAGAATGAAGTAAAACAAATCTAGAGAAAAAAATTACTGAAAACCTGACACCTCCTCCTCCAAAACCAGACTGCTTTGAACTTTGACATGTTTAAAAACAGATGATGTTAGTAAAAATATTTGGACTAAGAAAACAACCCTGCTGCTTTCCACAGGCTCCCTGAGCATCCCTTGCTGTCCCAGCATATTTGATGATATCTAGAGCATGCTCTGTGTTCCTGCCCTGCACAAGGCTCTGCAGGAACCATTCACAAAGTAGAGGGGATTATCAGCAGCTGGTTTCCTGAAGAAATCCAGCAGCATTCCCTGGGCTGGGCTCCATCAGGGCCACGGGAGCTGCAGCACAGCCCTGCACTGGATCCACCCCGGGCCTGTGGACACAGCACATTTGGGTTTTGTACCCAAAAAGCTCCTTGTGCTGAGCTGCTGCACCACAGCTGCTGCTGAGCAATCCTGGCCCTGCTCAGAGAGGGCAGAATCCACCAAGGAAGGGATTTCCTGCCTCTGTCCATGGAAGCAAAAGGATCTGAACTAGGACTTTTTACATGGACACAACGTGCTCAATGTAGTGCACTGAGAACAATCCTTCCTAAGCAAGGAGGAGCTGAGGTCTGGTCAATCCCATAATTAATTCTGCTCCTTTTTTCACCTGATTTTTCTTCAGTTCTTTCCAAGTTATCATCTTGGTGCATCACCTTTATCTAAGCCTCTCCAGATACACTGTTGCCTCTGAAATACTTCTCTTTTCAGTTGCTAAACATTGATATTCAATCCTTTGCGAAAGTAATTATTCAAATGGTAATGATTCCATGTGCCTCCATGCTTTACTGAAGAATAATAATAAAATTCAAAATTAGACCATAAATTCCTCTTGAAAATCTCATGTCATATCTGAATTGTAATAGGAACACTTAAATGTCCTCAAGTTTTACATTTGACTTGCCAAGAACTCTTCAGAAAACAGTGTCACTATTGCATTTCTTATAAAACTCACACAGGTCTGTAAAAGAACCTCACAGTGCTAAGGTTAAGGAGGCAAGGTACTGCTCTCCTGCCTCCCAGTAGTTCAGTTTATACAAAAACTCAGGGGCTACTTCTGATTGAAGGCAAGTAATTGTTCTGCCCCAGATAAACAATTTTGTTATGCAAGAATTTGACTCTTCTGCTGCCTTGGAAATAACAAACACCTCAACTCACTCCCTCTTTTGCCCCTCCCCTCCCAAGAAGTTCAGTGATGAAGGTCTGGTGAATGAAAGCCCTGTGTGTGTAACAAGTCCCAAATGGCAGCTCAGCACAGCACACTGACTCTGCACTGCAACGAGCACACAGTGTTTAGCACAAAAATATCATTTTCCCCCTAAAGATCTGAGAGACACAAGAGCTTTGCAGTTTTTGGAATGCTTCATCAACCTGATGACGGGTTTGGGATTGCTGCATCTCCTACAACACAGCACAGATGAGTTTTGCTGACATGCATGAAGCATGTCCTGAACCCCTGTGAACAATGAGATCTCCCTGTGCCAGCCCCAACATCACAGTACTGTAAAAAACACACCTAAGGATGTGCTGACTTTGGCAATAAGGTGTTTGTAATGAGAACTGTTTCTAAACTACAGTCAACTATTTGCTTTTCATAATTGGATTAAATCAAATGAAACTTTCAGCTTTTAAGTTAAGTCTTCTGAGTCAGCATCAACTAATCCCTTACTGATTCCCATGCACCACAAAATGCTCCCAGAACACTCCCACTCCACAGTGCTAACAGGCATTGAACTGGAAGGGTCCACACGCTGGTATACAGTTTTTTGGAGGGTTATTTGAACCAGAAGTTGTATATTTTCTTTATTTGTTTGGTATTCATTTTTCTGAAATCCAAAATACCAAGTGTTGCACATCCTAGGAAATGAGACACCAAGTGCATCTGAGAGGTCACAGACATGGCAAATGCATGGAGAGGGGCACAGCTGCACGTTCAGACACCAGCAGGTCCATAATGTTTTTCTCTCTTTATTTGTGTCCCCAAGGGGTTTCTGTTTGTTTGTTTGCTCTGGAAGTGCTCGGTGCTTCCTCAAACAAAGGATTTCAGCAGATCTAGCTAACAGAGCTTTGGATACTGTAATGCTTAAGATCCCCATCCAAAACTGTAGATCATTAGGAGCTGCAGTTTGTAACTTTGCACTTGAGAATCTGCTTCTCTTTCTGAGCTGATTTAGCAGATGTGAAGATTTTGTTACAGAATCCACAGCTGGAAACAAACTCCCTAATTGCAATTCAATAACTACAAGGAGTTTTAACCAATCAGTTTGACCATGTTCATAGCAAAAACCCTGATGTTAGGATTACTCACATGAGAACTATTACTAATACAACAAAAACTCTCCTGTAAGTAGATCTGCACTGGTACTTTATAGTGTCAACATGTTTACATTGCTACTGATGGAACAGAAAAAAGTTGGTGCATCAAGTTCATGGATAATAGCTGCAACTATTCTAGAAGACCAATGTACAATATTCAAAAGTGAACACCACACCTGGAGTACATTAGCTGTTTTATCTGTCTGCACTAGGGCAGTTAGCACAAGCATTTTCTTCCACAAAAAATTGAATAAGTATAATTCTAATAAATTAGAATAAGCACAATAAGGTTAGAACAACCAGTGTTGCTATACTGTAGAATGCAAGAAAATAAGGAAAAAACTATGAACTACATAAAATAGGGTTAAGTTATACTTCATTAGAGGTGTTCAAGAACTGATGGAATGGACTACACTATGCATAAGCTCTAATAAAATGATCCCCAGTCTATCCATTTCCAAACCACATATATTCTCTGAGTGGCTGCATACTGACCTTTCACCACTCCCAGGAGAGGTGGGGAGTTCTCTTGAGGGGTCCTGTCAGGCTCCTGGGGAGGTACAACCATGGCGAGCGTGTGCACCGGGACACGGGGAACCTTCAAACACAGGCACAGACACACTCAGGTACAAACACCTGCCAGAGCAGCTCTTCAAGGGTTCATACACAGGCTCAGAACTGCAGCATACTCTGCTCACTCTTCCCAAACTGTGTATTCTGTGCTACTACTTAGTATGACCTGACCCTTGTTTTTTTACTGGGGACAGTATGTCAAAGTTAACTGTGCTACTCTGTGCAAGATCCCAGGCTGTGTTGGCTGGAAAACTGTGAATTCCTTTAGGCTTTTAATCAGCTAACTCCCCTGGAGCTGCCTCTTCAGACTGCAGAATTCTGAATTTACACAATCTATTTTTTTTTATACAACAAACAGAATCATTAATACCATGTGAGGGTGTCCTGAACCAGGACAGAGGGGTACTACCACAAGGCTTTAGAACTCTTCAGCCAAAATACCGAGCAAATGCAGGAAAGAAACAACATCCTTTTGAAATCCTAGGTTTGGGACTATCCTGTCCAGGAGCAAAAGGGAATAAAGCTGATGTGTTCTTCAGGTCTCTGCAAGTAGCAGTGACCAATTCTCTCACTCTCTACCATTCTCATGTATGCAGGGTTTTTAAAATTTCTTCCACTGTCTACATTACTTTTGAAATTAATGACTGTGCAAGTGTTTCTTCCCAACACTGATGGTGCTGTTTAAAAAAGACTCCTTGTGCCTTACCTGAGACTGATCCTGAGATGGAGGTGTGAGCTGGGACAAGTCTGCTGCAGGAACCGACAGAACATTGTTTGGGTAATCCAGCAGGTAAGAAACAACATTGGTGTGTCCTCCCTTGGCAGCTTCAATGAGCATTGTTGAGCCATCCTGAAGGGAGATTTTGGAAACAAAAAGCCAGAAGATGAGTTTTGCTCCCCATGTAAAAATTCTATGACTTAAATTTACTTGATAAATCAGCCAGGTGGCTCTTTGAGAACAGGAGAGCTGCCAGGGAATACCTTGAGCCGATGAGTCGGATCTGCCCCATGAGCCAGGAGAAGCTCAACCACGGCCAGGTGACCTCCAGCACAGGCCAAGGACACCACTGTGTGATCATTGTTGGCTGTAGCTCTGTTCACATTGGCACCTAGTAAGAGAAGAGCTTGGAATTAAACACAAAGAAATTCTTTCTAAAAGAAAGTATCAACAAGTGCAGTATTCTGTGGAACAGAGACAAACTTCACTCTTGTAATCCAATTACTTCCTACACACTTCTAGGGAAAGAGCACAAGGGATTTTGACTGATTGGCTTCCACACATCCTCCCCCTCCTCACCTTGTAAAGACAAGGCAGTTGCAACAGCAACAGTGGGCTTGGAAGTGTTAAGTGAGGGAACACATGGTGTAAGAAGCACAATTCCAAATGTTCTCTCTGAGCAGCATCACTATGTGGTGCAGTTGCAACTGTTTCAGACAGTACTTGATGTGCTTTTCTGAAGGAGGAAATCCTTTCTTTAAGAAACTGAAAATACCTGCTGTACTTCAAATCTAATCTATATAACACAGTAAGAAGAGTAACCAGCAAAATATTTTGTAATTCATTCTATCATGAACTACATGAAATTCAAAAAACCCTTAGGGGATTGACAAATGCTCATATACATATAGCCAGAATAATTTCAAATATGGGTCACAAACATGTGGCATTATAAAGTGGCATTTAAAGTTTTTAATTAGTTATGCAAACAAGCATTTACCTTTGCTAATAAGGAATTGCACGGTGCATAAGTGACCAGCTCGTGCAGCCTTCATCAGTGGGGTTCTCCCACCTTCAGATTCGTGCTCCTAGGGAAGAAATAAATGATGTAAAAACAGGCAAAAATTGTACCATTGTTTCAGCTTCTGAAGTATCTTGTGATGGGACCAGAATTACCCATCTGAGCAGAAGATCTCTCTCACAAGCAGCCTGTAATAAATATAAACTGACTGGTGTCAATTTTCATGTTACCTCAAATACTAAATCACACTGTTAAAAAGGATTAGGACCACATCCATACTGGAACCACACCACAGAGCTTCCATACTTACAACCCCCTTTTTATTTTAGTGCTCAAATGTGTAACAAACATGAGAAGAATAAGACCTTGCTTCCTCCAGAGAAAAGGTGGAAGATTTAACACAAATGTCACCCACTATCAGGAAGTTCACAATAACCATGAACTGCAGTGCCACAGTTCAGAGAGCTGCCAGACCTCAAAAGTGCAATAAAATGCCTTGAGTGCACACAACATCTATAAAATATACTGAAGAGGACCAGGAATAAAAATGAGACAAATCACTGCAGCTCACAAAAGTCTCTAAGAGGACTGGAGAATAAAGCAGAAAGCTGAGAAAAGGATGATACAAACCAACAAAAAGGGAATGAGCATCAAGAACAATTTTCTAATTTAAAAAGTCTGAATACTGGAAAGATGTGATTGAATACAACTGTATTAGAGCAGCTACAGAGCTAGACAATGTGCCTGCTATGTAGACATGATCAATAGCACAAAGAATGCTGAGCAATGATATCAACCCTCCCAAAGAACAAGGGGAGAGAACATAATCTTCCTGAGAGTGCTTGTATGTGCTCTCTATATTCAATATTATCCTGTTTAAATAACATTCAGTCTGATCAATAATAGGAATGTGTGGTTTTTAATCAGATATCTGGGAAACCAAGCTCTAAATTCACTCTTTACTTTGTAATTCTATGTATACCTGATAGAACATTTAGTACTGACAGTGGGTGTCATGGCTACTTACAAATATAACCAGACAAGAAGAGATTTGACAGAACAACTGAATTCTTTCCTTCATAGCTCCTGTATTCCTGAAAACTCTGCATATGTCCTTTGACATATGGTTTGCTCTAGTTGCAAGCTGCATGTTAAGTTAGTTTTCTGTTCATACACTTGAAGAAGAAACTTCTTGACTGGATCTTCTGTTGGAGACTGGCCCCCAATCTAAACTCATCCTTCACTCTAAGAGGTTCCATTGCCCCTCTCCTGCTCCTCAGCCTTCACAAGAGCTCTGTGTTTCTGTCCACCACTGCTTTAACACATGGCTAAATTCCACATTAGAGCTCTGATTTCTCTGCTCACTCAGCAGTACAACACACAAGCACACACAGGCACAGCAAACCTTACAGACTTACTACTGAGGTCACTTAAAAAAAAAATTAATAGATACTCCTTGCAGGGCAATGACTGCTTAGATGTCAATAAATACCTGCTTCTGGACTGTCTGCATGGCAGAAACATTCACAGGACATGTAAAGGTAATTATGTTAACATGTGGCCCTATGATTGTAAGAATTAGTGGCGTGCCCTTAAGTCCTGATGCTTACTCTGGTTTTTGGCATAGTTTTTCCTTCCTCAGCCACTGCCAAGAGATCCTGAAAAGCCAGAAGCTGCTGTGTGCCTGAAGCACAGCAAACCCCTGGTTCCACCAGCTGTGGGTGCAAAGAATTCCTGACCACCACCCTGCTCTGAGCAGGACCTGGGCATTGCTGCTGAATTATTTAACACCCAGCTCAAAATCCTTACTGATGGCAAGATGCAAAATTGATTTTAGGCCACCTTAGCTATATTCAAGGCAGTGAAAAGCATCCTGTATTGCACTGAGATGTAGCAGATAACTGGCAGTTAGGAATAATTATTTGCAACATTCTGCCTTCCTAACAGACTTCACTGTTGGAAGTCTCCAACACGGACGCCAGGAGGTTCCTCATTGAAATGCAGTGCAGGGATTCTGCCCAGTTTAACCAACTGTCACTTCCCCAAGCAGGCAGACCTTGATCCTCAGCTACCACACACTTCCAATCCTTGCAGCACCAAGCACACCATCAGTCCAGCCAAACCAAACCATTTGGGTGCCCACCTGCTGTAGATCTTCAAAACTTATGGCATTCTGATGGTATTTTTCACATTGGAAGATAGAAACACATGTTTTATATTAAGATTAAATTCATTCTGACTTCAGCACTCTCTATAGCCCTAATAATGGCTATCAGACAGCATCAACTCAAGCTTTAAGGGAAGACATCTAGGACAAGCCAAAATAAGAGGCTGAGACAGTGCAGTGCCTTTGTCACCTCACATCCTGTCTTTTTTACCAAGAATAAACATAAATTTCAAAGATTCTATCTATGGATATATATCTATATCTATCTCTTTTTCAGCTGCATTAGATAATCAAAATCAGGACAGAGAAAATGAAAGTTGTCCCAAAGTGTCTCCATTACCTTTACAACGTGCTTTTCCCTTTTATTTATATGAAGTGCACACTGATGTTTATTTTGCAATATCCAAACCCAGTAAATTGTCTCCTAACACAATCCCCTTGCCTCTAGGGCTCACCACAGCATCCCCTCCTGTCACTGCTGCAGCCCTGAGGAATGTGGGAATTAGTACAATCAGGAAGAGGAAGAAAGGAGAACACCTCTGCCACATCTGGAAAGCCATTCTCTAAATCCCTGGGTGATGTGTCCTGCTGCTAATTCTGCTGGGATAGAAAAACACCCTGGGAGAATTTTCTGTGGCTTTAGGTAACAGGAAGGGAGGGGAAAGTGAGAGTGCTACCCAAATCAGGCAGGAGTTTAGTCTGCACCTTTTCCACTGGGACTCAAGAAGGAGATGAGATTCCTGTCAGCAATAATTATTTCCTTTCTGGACAAATCAATACTTCCAAGAGCAGAGCAGAGTCATCAGGAGCATCTTATGACAATGATTGGTGTTTTTTTAGTTCTTCCTTTTGAGTTCTCTGGTTTAGGCAAGTCCAAGATCAGCTACATAAGAGCTTTCTCCACATACAATTCTTCTTGGTTCACAAATATTCATGGTTATATTAATCACTAGGACAGTTCTTTTGATATTTTTCTCAATGTTGCATGTTATTTAAATGTTCAATAAGAAAATCTGTATTTTCAAAGTAAAGCTCCAACTTTTCAGTTCTTTAACACATCTCCTTCATCCATGACAACAGTGAATATTTAACAGAAATCTAATTATTATTCTGAACAAAATGATTTAGAGAAAGCTTTTGTTGCAAAAAGTTACAGTCCCTAACATTGCTGATTTTCAAGACTGAACTCATTCCAGCAGTCACCAACCTACCTGCCCCAAATAACCTTCCTGAAAACTCAACTAGGCCTCTAGTTTAAAGTAGACACCTAAAAATGGAAGAACTTAAGAGGAGATTTAAGAGATAACCTATCAATGAGATAACCTGTTGCATTTGGGAAGGTTGGGATATTGTTTTTGAAAACCAGTTTTAGAAAACCCAGTAGGAGGGAAAATACAGAACAAGCCCCATCTAGTCTGCACAGGGAGTCTCTAAATCTTTGAAGGGACTGATGCCTTAAAACCATGCTTGTCCTTAACATGCTTCCTGATGCTTACAAGCATCAAAGGCCAACCTCACCTAATGCCTGCCTGGCTCTATGCTCTCTAGAATCTTCTTGAAGTCCTCCTGCTCGTCCTGCAGAAGGAGAAAGAAGAACTCACAGCTCTCTCTCTGCAACCAAAGGTTCCTGGTCATGAAGACCTGGAACATGAACCTAAATTGGATGAGATCCACCAGCTGAAAACTGGTTTGTTGGCATGAGGCAGGCAAGAACAATGGTAAGACCAAGCAATGAAGCTCTCATGAGTTCACACTCCTACCATGAGCCATTCAGATCCACAAAGAGGGCACAAAGGTCAGACACAGCATCTTGGTTACAGACAAGATGGATTTTTGTTCCCTACTGGAAAAACAAAGAATTTCATTGTACTTTGCACCATCCAGAGAGTGCAACAACCAGAAAGTGTTGACTACAAAAATGAGCTTCACTTGTCCTACCCCACTTTACACAAGACTAAGGGCCAAGTCTAAAAGAGCCAGAAATCCCTGACCTTCCCCTGATGGTTCAAAAACCAGTAGGGAAAAACATAGCAGAACCTCAGATTCCTCCCTGTAACAGCAACACAGCAACCCCCAGAGTTGTGAATTCAAATTCCAGAAGACTGGCTGCTTTTGTAGATGTTTAAATGGTGTCTCATCCACAATGCATAAACCCACAGTCTGTCACACACATCAAGGAAAGGGAGTTTTTAATTTAGGAGTCACATTAGTGTGAGGGATGCTATCACCTGAAGGCAAAACAATGATCCCTGCCATGACAGAAACACGTCTGCAAAAGCATTGTGTCACAGGAGAAGAATTAAGAGGTAGTCTGGCATGCTGGGGTTTTTTACAATTAGAATTATGTGGATGCCAGGCAGCCAGTTTTAGTCTTTCAAGCAAAGCAAGATGTGGAATATTAACAAGTACTGAAGAGGTTTAGGGAGAGCCTGACAGTGTAAAATGAGAAAAATACAAGGATGAAGGTGTCCTCATGGGTTACCTTCTATCTCTTCAATTCTGCATAAAAGCTCCCTTAAATCTTGTAGGAGAAAGGTAAATTCCATCACTAGACCAACTCCTGTGTAGCACAGCTGCAAGAGGATGCAGGCTAAATTGGGATAAAAAAATCCCAATTTAAAACTCTTTTCTGTATTTCCCAGCTGAGAAAAGCTGAGATGATCTCACTGCCCAAAAAAGAACATCTCTCTTTTGTTTGCAGCTACACTGAAACAGACAAAGATGCAACCACCTTGTCAGGAGCAGAGCTGCCTTCAAAAGGGACACCAGAATCTCCTTTAATCCAGGTGTGACTCTGCATCAAGAGGGTCCTTTTAGTTTATTGAAAGGTAAAGCAGCTTAAAAGCAGGATATCACCTCTCATTAAATATCACCAATGCTCATTGTGAGATTTACAGTCCCTAACCTGATCCTTGTGGGAACATTTATGTACCTCCCACATCTTACCTTACACAACCCTTGAGATGAAGGTAATTGCTGGGAAAGACACTAAGAAGAAATAGGAAAGAAAAAAAATATTCTAGGAAAAATTATCCTTTCACCTTTGACATTAAACAATCCTTGCCACATTGGTAAATAGATGTATTACTGAAATGCTGGATATTTTTTTCCTGAAGTCACTAAACCATATTTCTGCTTTCAAAAAACGCTTTTATCAATTTATATTTCAGAGTTCCAATCTCCAAACCTTTACTCACATAGATCACAAAATCTAAACTAGCTGTTCTGTTCCCATAAAAGTTGCAAACAAGTAAAATTTACATTTGATCCAGTGGTAGCAGCTCAAGCTGAGACCCTGGAAGTCCCTGCTCCTGGAGGGGATGGGGGAACTCGAATGTAACTATGGCACAGATGGGATCACAGGCTGAAGGCTTCAGATGTGCCTCAGATTCAGTCATTCATACATTTGGCAAATGCAAGTTGATTTCAAGATGCATACATTAACAAGAAAAGGTGCAGGCCTGCCAGCTAGTTTTGCTACAGATTTTGACAGGCTAACTCTGTAAGGACATGGAAAAGATCCCTTGAAGAAGGGCATCAGAAAAGCACAGAAGAATTGTTAACATGCCAGACTTCATGAACAATTAGTCACAAGGAGAGAAATCCATGGAATTGAAAGGATTGAGCAGTTCTCCAGCAGACAGATGAGCACTCTAACACTGCTCATTTCTAGCACTACTTGTCATTGCAGAGCTTTAAGGAAAAATTAACCCCTGAATGAAGAAAGTTCATCCCAGCCATCATTTTTTTACATTCTCCTGGTGTTTACAAAGCCATATTGCTTTGAATGCCAGAGCTCTCAAGATCTCCACTGAATGACATATCATGATCTCCTGAACTGAATGACCTATCTGATATCCAGGATGAGTCCCTGAGAAGCATCAGTTCCTGTTTGCACTCACCACATCTGTTTGTGCTGAGATGTGGTGGTAATTTTAACCCAAATTCATACAAAACTCTATGGGGACTAGAATCACTTCTCATAAATAATCACAGAATGATCTGGGTTGAACAGAACTTTCCAATATCCCTGCTAAAATTCCATAATCCCCCCAAAAATATGATTTTCCTCCCTGATAAGAACAAGTTAAGCAGAACATTATTGACATTACTGCAGAAGAATTAATAAGCCCTAAAAAAAAAGTAAAGTCTCAAAGAATACTGTAAATATTATTCCAAATTACAGCATTAGTTTATTTATATTTCTAAATAAAACTCAAAAAACTTCATTAATGACTGAAATTTAAGTAACTTCATTAGCATGCTGATTTAGCAGGTTCAATGAGAAATTTTCCTGGCTTTCTCAGTTTTTTAGAAGGAACAAAAATTTCATAATATCCAAACAAAACCCCAACCCATCCCCCAAGCAAAATAAAACACAGAGCAGTGAGTACACAGGGGGGGAAAAAAAAAAGGAGAGTAATCCTCCTAGGCAAGCAAAATAACAATTTTTCCTGGTTGACATAAGGCTCCTCAACACCTTTGGAAGAGTAAAGTATCAACTGTTTTCACTAATTATAAGTCAAATAAGTTATATCTCTGTAGCTGATGAAGAGGCAATTTTGGGTCTCCCAACAACTTGGTTTACATTACAGAAAATAAAAATGGGGAAAGCAATGTGCAAAACCCAAGAGTTAGAACAAAGTAAAGAGATCAGATTATGCTGATCATTTAGAAGACATTGCTTTGTTTGGGGTTTTGTGTAGCAGCTTGCACAAGTTAAGAGACTAAAAATGTTCAGAGACCAACACTGACATACAGAAGCAGGAATTCCTACTACTAAAACATTTTAAATTCAGAGCAGATTACCCATAAGAACTTGTATTTTGTAGACCAAACAGAATATGCAGCTCTAATAAAAACTTCTTTCATCCCTCTTTACAGAGCCATATATGAATCACTATTCCTAAGCTCATCACTGTGTTCTCTAAGCACACAGGCTTGGCCTCAGAGTTTGAAACCACAAATGCAGGAGAAGCCTTACCAGATCAGCACCAGCCTGAAGCAACACATCTGCCACATCTGTGTGTCCATTTTCACAGGCGTAGGTCAAAGCTGTATCTCCTGTTGCTGTAGTGGCATGAACATTGGCTCCTACAAACACAACAGGTTTTTCATATTGATGTGTCCTTATCAAGTATTTCACATCAGATAAACATAAAAATCTCTGACAGCAGCTATATCCTACTGAGCAACAGCCTCCACAGTCCAAGAGCACTGCTCTCATGGCACAAATTGCTCTCATAGTGAAAACACTCCAAGGAGAGGTGGTAAGGCTTGGAAAGAGCATGACTGACAATCCAAGCAGTTAAACTGATGTGCTTGCTTATTCCTACAGTCCCTCTACAGCAAGGATTTCAGTTGTTACATCAAGTAAAAGGGAACCCAGACAGTTTTGCAGACTGTCCATTTGACTCAGAGCTGTATGCCAAGGGAGACCAGACAAAATGCACATCACTGAATTAGTATAAATACAGCAAACCCATACACTTCAACAAATCTGAATTAGTATAAATACAGCAAACCCATACACTTCAACAAATCTCCCTTCTTTCCTGCTCTTTAAAATCACTTGCTTTAAAACCCTTTTTTTGAAATAATTTGTCTAACTTCATGTACACCAGCTCTCTGAAAACTACACATCTCTTGATACATAACACATTATTCTTAGAAAAAAGAAATGCCAATGTGATTAGCCATTTTCTTATTTTTAAGGTGAGAGGTATAATTAGAGACTCCCTGATGCCAAAACAAGGCTCCTTAATCAACCTTCTACACTATCAGCAGTGAAGTGCAGGCAGTGAGCGTTCCAAGGGAGCTGGTGACAGGTGTCACATGCTGGTGTCCCTGCACCAAGTGGCACAGTTGTTACTGTCCCTCGATGAGCAGGGAGCTTCACTTTCTAAAATTACCAATCCAGCCAATTTTATGCTTATTCTTAGAGCATACAAATAAATCACTTTCCACAACAAGGAATACAGCTCCTTTTTCTTTATTATTTTAAGCAGAATACTTTAGACTCTACCAAGTTTATAAACTGAAAGATGATCATTGAAGCATCATTTTAGCCCAAACTCCAGCAAGATTTAATTTTTACTACTGTGTAATGTAGCAGTAAAACTCATTCATCACAGAAATTCAGCACATTCCAGAATCTGTCTTGCACACTACTTCCCAGCACACCATTCCTAAAGAACTGGTTATTCAGGGAGACTGAATGCAGATAACCAGGCTTAGTCAAAGCTGGAGTAGCAAGCAAAGCCAAGCATTATCTGTATTAAAATTCTGTCCTAGATGCAGATAGCTGGAAACAATGTTTCTAATGAATGTGGATGCTTTCTAGATATGGAACAGGATCACCTGCTCCAGGAGGCACTTTCCTCTGTTACCAGTATCAAGCAATACTGAGGTGCAACATGCTTTTTCCTTCTTGCTAAACTGTCACAGGATACTGTTTCTTGTTAGAACACTGCCACTATCAAAAGCCCAGGGATGTTCCAAATCATACAAAACACATCAAGTCCATAGTATCTGTGGGCTTAATCACTTGCTCTGAACACATACCTGCTGCCAGCAAGTATTTCACCAGTTCAAGATGACCCTCTTGAGCAGCTTCCATCAAAGGTGTTGAGCAACCAAGCTCTATATCAGCTCCTGCCTTAATAAGGAAGTCAGCAACTTCAGAGAAGCCTCCACAGCAGGCCAGGGTCAGGGCTGTTTCCTGCGTTTCCTCTGTCTGTGCGTTAATATTTGCCCCTGGGAAACAAAACATCCATTACTGACACTGGCTGGGGAGGTGAATGCTCATCACCCCCACAGCAGTTTGGGTGTTTGAGCTCTGCTCTGTGGGTACAGCAGTATCAGAGCAGTGTGCACAGGACACCTGCTGGCCATGGATCACACGGTGTCCTTCTGAGCTTCCACGGGATCTCACCTTGTGCCAGCAGCAAGGCCACCATCTCTTCGTGGCCTTCCCGGGCAGCTTCCATCAGAGGTGTGTATCCCTCATCATTGACCTCCTCCAGGTTGGCTCCTCGCTCGATCAGAAGCGCTGCCAGCTCCACGTGGCCGCCACAGGCAGCCAGAGTGAGCGGGGACTCGAAGGAATCCGCGGGCATGTTCACCTGGGCACCGCTGTCCAACAGCAGCCGCGCCACCTCCACGTGCCCGTCCTGCAAGAAAGGACAGCCAGGAGTCACAGCTGGAGCCACTTCATGCTGGAGCTGCAACCACTATCAACCAGGCCTGAAAATGATCCTATAAAAACAGGGCTTTTTTATTTATCATTGTTTAATGGTAATACTTGGACCTAACCAACATTGAGGTTTCCACCTATATCTAGGTGGAACTTATATGTAAGTCTTATATCTAAGACTTAGATATAAGTCAGGTTTAAATGCATGAGGTAAAAAGAAACACCAACATACATCTAGCTCTATTTCTTGAGGGAAAAAGAATTATGACATAAGACTTAATCTGCAGCACAATCTTTGGGACACAACATACTAGAGATAGCAAACAGGTACCATAAGTAATAAACCCCCTCCATGATGAAACCTCAATCAACAGAAAAAAAGATTTTCTTATTCTTTGTAGTAGAAGTTGATTCATGACTTCTACAAACAAAAAAATAAAAAAGCCTCAATTGGCAACTTCTAGACCCTGGGAATGATACCTGCAAGAGAAACTGAAGTGAGTAAGGATAAGGCAGGTAACAGGAGGAGAGAAGACTTGGAAAAACTCTTGAAGATGACTGAAAAATGCCCAGGGATGAAGTCATAGAACAAGAGAATGAGGATTGCCAGAGCAGTCTGAGTCCTTACCAATCAAAGCACATAGATGTATCTGGCAACTTCTCAAGAAAGCACTGTTAAACCTCTCAGCTACTTGTAATAGACAAAGTACCTAAAATCTGCATTTGACTGAAGGTGTAGTTGGTGGAGAGCCACAACATCAGCAAAAGGGGAAAGCTTAAGCTGACCACGAAGCAGGTTGTAGGTAACCTGAGCTGGACAGCAATTAGGGGTGCACATTAAACACAGGCTGTTGTTCTCAGAGGTTGAGAAACCTAAAAGCCAACAGCCACCTCATTAGAGGCATTACCCCAAGTGTGGCACTGTCCCGACCAAAACAAACTCTGAGGCACTTACAAAAGGACTGGTGATCAGAGACCAGACATCTCAGCAACCTGTACCTGCTGCATTCCTTAGATGGAAAGAGATGGAGATTGGGAACAGTCACAACAATTTGGTGGAACAGCTCCCTTGTGCAAGGGTGCAGCTGAATGATAACAAAACACAAATTCCTTGTTATGGAGTTGGGACTTCAAAGGCTCATCTTCCTTTCTGCTGCTTTCAAATGTCAATACAGTCTATAATGTCAGAACACTCAGTCTGAAACACCTAAGAGTTGAAAATACACAGGCAAACCTGACAACTCTCCCCAGGTGAGCTGTTTCACAGCTTCCAAATTAAGCCAGTCCTTGGATTGTTTCACCAGGAAACCAAGAAAAAGCAAACAAAAAAAACCCAGCCTAAAGAGAACAGTGGGGCTGATGAACCTTTAGTCTGCAGTTGTGGTGCAATCTCCTTTAGGTGACAGCATGCACCCACTGTCCTTCTGAATTCCTTACTGGCACCAGGCTCTCCTCCAGGGAAGGCTATTCAAGGATTCAATTACCAGCTCACTGTGGAGGACTTGGACACAGCTCCCCAGCTACACCCTGACCTTGCTCTCTTGCATCATCACCTCACAACTGCACTGAAAGAACACTTGATCCTCCAGCTCTCAGCACACTGGAGGAACACTGCAGCCTATCTTCCAACGAGTACAGGCTACTGGGAGAAAAATCTGTTTCCCTCTTTTTGCTGTGCTTCCTATGGAAACAAGGCCCCTGTTCTTTCTTCAAAGAAGTCCCCCAGATTGAAGAAGAGAGAAAAGGTCATCCAAGATCTACACAGAAATGCTCTGACACAATAGCACACTCTTTATTAAGATGATGCTCTTGGATAGGGAAGTTTTTCCTCAATGGCTGCATTGAAATTATGTGGACAGTTGCTAGAGAACTAAGAACTACATTATTTTTCAAAATAAAATGGTAGGTCAAAAGAAAAACCTCACAATCTCATTTACAGAAACCTAGAAGAGAGCAAGTCATCTCTCCATGCAAAACACTTCCGGCAGGGATGAACAGACAATTGTAATGCATGAATCATCCAGCTCAGGGCACTTTTGGAAGGCTCATTCCACGACACACTGAGAGACCTTATTTATAAAAACAGAGGTGGAAAACACACTAAAAAAAAACCAAAACAAAACCCTAAACTAGTGATTTGTACTACATCACTGCACTGCAGATTAGTCACCCTAAACTTCACACAGAGAGCATTTAAAACACCACATAATCCCTCCAAAAAATTGGAGTATTTTTCCTTTGTGAGCAGTTAGACTGAGAAAGCTGGTGGGAGCTGCAGTAAGCACTTTTTTTACAATAACAACACACAAATTCACTTGCAGCCCCCAAACAGCTTGTTATCCAAGGCTCACTCTACTTTATCACCTCTTGCATTCCTCTCTCCCTGAGGAGGGAGCAGCACAAACAAAGGTATTTACCATGCAGGCCTCCATCAGCGCCGTGTGCATCTCATCAGTTTTGTGCTCTTGATCAGCTCCAGCTTCAAGCAAAAAACGAACCATATCTAAATGGCCTTCAAATGAAACAGATAAAATAAATAAGCATTCCACATCATCAACTTTTAGTAGTACAGACAATACATCTAATGAAATAATTCAGATTTTCACAGTTTGCTGTTAGAATCTTCACAAGTTACAATTGGCAAACATGGCTTTTTAAAGTACTCCTTAAAAAATACCAATGCAAATGAGTCAGCAGCCTTCAGAAAGCCTTTCCCAAAGATATTGCTCAGCTGTGAGATGGAGACAGACCTGTCTAATTCAAGTTTACACAAGAACCTTTCCTTGTGAGTAAAAGCTGTGTTTATTCCCTACTGAACTGTACAGTGACAGATCATTTAAGAGTTCCTTCCACAGCAGCATTCAACTGGGGGAATTATCTTTTAGGGATGGGTCCATGTAGGTCTGAACTTTAAGCTTTTTAATAACACTCACACATTTCTAAGAACTAAGACACACATTATATCATATTATCTGACATTATTTTTAAAAGCTTCTACTGAGCTTTACCAAAACTTGATTTAAACTCTATCACAGTTTCTGTCATTTTAGACATAGTCCCTTCTAAGTTTTTAGCCTCTGGATGAGCATTCTTCTCTGTGGGAAGACTTAGTCTTACAATACAGGACATCTCTGTGATTCAAGGTTTTACATTCCATGACTCAATCAGGTTCTGGGTCGAAAGAAACAGGAGTGACTCTCCAACACATTCAGGGGCACTATTACTGGCATTTGTCTGTAAGGAACTATCATATCCTGTAGGAAATCCATGACAAATCCAGAGGCAAGTCCTCAGATGTTTATACATAGTATGTATCCTCAATCTCAACCACAGAGGCAAAGCCTAAAGACACCATGACAATAATCCACATCCTTCTTTTCTATTTGTAGAAAAACAATGAAGCACAGTGGGTTACCACTGCACTGTTACTTTACATAGAAGCTTTAAATAGCAAAAGAAATTATGTCAAAAGTCCCTAAAAGTTCATCACACTTAAGAATTCATAGCATTCTCCCAAATTACACTGAAAGAAAAGAATCCAGTAATAATGGAGGCACTGTCTCCTCATCAGATATTACAGAAACACACATTCCAACTTTGCATGTTCTGAAAAACCAACAGAGATGTTTTCAGTATTCACAGACAGCTGGTGAGGGAACTGGGAATTAAACTGGGAATGTGGTAGTGGGTAGGAGGAGAGAATGGTGGTGTGTCAAGGCACAAGTTTGGACACAGCCAGTTACAAGTTTTCATCTGCAACATGTCAAACATGTCCACCACATCTGGACACAAATACAGAATTAATGCCACTACACCACACAGAAACATTTAGTGACATTGAGTTTAAAACTAAAATCCAGTTTTACAAAACTCTTAGGAAGACATTCAAAGTATTGCTGAAAGTTTTAGTCAGATAAATCCAAGCAAACAAATTTAAACCATTCTACAGAACAAGGCAAGAGACAATACCTTTATAGCATGCGAGTGTAAGTGCACTTTCTTTGAACTCGTTGGAGTGAGTGTTGATTCCTGCACCATATTCCAGCAATACTCTTGCAACCTCCACATGCCCTGCACTGGCTGCTTCCATCAGGGGGGTATGTCCATTCTCATTGTGATCTTCTATGTTAGCACCAGCTTTCAGTAGCACCTTCACCACGTCCACAAAGCCCCCGGCACAGGCGTAGGTGAGAGCTGTGTTCCCTGCACAGGAGAGGTTGCATGAGAGCCCTTCCATCACCCACCCCAACAGGGAGGAGCTCAGTGTTTACAGCTCCAACAAACCCAAGGACATCACCAGCAGCAGCCTTTCACCTCACAGCAATGTTCCTCCAGCCCATCGTTCCAGGCTTGTTATAAAACCCAAAATGACTGTAACATGAAAGTTGATTTTTTTCAGTTTGACTGTTATGTTTTCTACTTTAGCACACAAAATTAGATCAAATAAACATGCACAAAAAGATCAATGAGTAATTGTTACTGTACAGCTGGGGGGTGATTTTTTGTTTTGTCTTTCTTTTTGTTTTTGCCTGAGATTGTATCATGTAATTCCTTGAAAATTTTCTACTGCTGGCTGAGAATAAATTTATAATTTAAAACTCTGGTACTGTAAGTGACAGACACTCACATATGGCTCATGTTTTAAATGCTACAGTCAATTTTAAGGTAACTTAGCTTAAAATGGCTAAACAGAAAGATAGAAGAATATCTTATAGTTTGGACACATGACTTGGTTGAAAATTTGGACAAAGTTTAAATTCTATCTTAATAAACAGACTCCAACTGCAGGTTAATGCTGTCAGTGAGGTCAGTTAAGCTGTGCTCAAGAACCAGCAATACAGAGAACATTCAATGCACTCAATTTTAACTCCTCTTTAGTAAAAAGGACAGACAGAAATAACTGGTGTTGATGGGATGTGTCCCATGGCCATCTTACTGGGTAATTTTGGATTATACCAATGAGAAAAGATAAACTTCATTTTTTTTGTTCTCTAACACCAAAGTGGTTTTTGCAGGAACAGTGTTTTCCATTAGAATTTTTATTAAAACCCATATTTAATAATGGCCAGTTCAGACTCCAAACCCATTCAGTGCAGTCTGGTCCACTCCTAACAGTTCCTGTCACGTTTTCTTGTGAATGAAAGTGTTAGACAAAACCACAGATGTTCAGAAGAGCTGAGTGCCTTCTGTGCCAGCCTGACTAACTGTGCTGCTGCCCAGTTACCTGTGGAGGACTGTGCATTGACATCTGCACAATGGACGAGGAGGAGTTTAACAATATCCACGTAGCCTCCACTGGCAGCTGCCATCAAGGGAGTGATGTCCCCTTTATTCCCTCGGTCTTCAACGTTGGCGTGCATGGCTAGAAGCACCTGGGGAAAAAAATTACTACAATGAGCAAATTGCAACACCAACCTTTTGGTTTTAGTGAGACTGGTTCCCCAGCCAGCTGCCACATCCCAGTGCCACCCCCAGGACCATGCACAGTTACTGCCTGCATTGGGTTCTGCTGCAGAAAATCTTGAATTTCTGCACTTGTTCATATTTAAGTTCCAGTGAAATATGGACATTTTCACAAGTCACAGGGCAATTTACTGACCAGAATGACAGCACAGAAAATATCACCTGCAATAATGACCAGGTCAAGCACACAGGTGAGAAATTGTCTCCCTGCCCTGTGTTTTGGCATCAGAATGCATTTCTGAGAACTATCACCTAAACATTTCAAAGCAGCTGCCCTTAGATACAGAAGCAATATAGCTCAAAATTAACAGAAATGAATGCACTGTTGATATAAATGTGATACAGAAAAAGGATTGTGTGACTGAGACATGAGCTTTTAGAAGGTAACCAGTTGTAGCATTTGGGTTTGCTGCTATTTTAGATATTCTTGCTTGGCAGAACAGCTGGACTGCATCTAAAACAATGCCAGAAAAGTCGATACATCACAAAACACAGGATTCATTCCTCAGACAAGTCCCTTCAACCTAAAGCATCTGTGACTGCATTTTCCATTACAGAAACCCAAACAATAACTAGAAACCCACAATAGCTGTATGCACTAATATTCTGTTGAAATAATAAAAAATTATAATAACCACAATAGCTAAAATGTTTACCTATCCAAGAAGCCCCTCAGACAATGCTTCACAAATGTTTTAGTTCTAACTAACTGTTACTTACTTGTGCCAATTCATAATACCCTGCTGAGCAGGCCAAGCAAAGCAGACTCTCCCCCTCTTCAGTGTGTTCATTCACGCTCCGTCCCTCATCCAGCAGCTTGCGGACAGCGTTCACATCCCCATCGGAGCACGCCTCTGCCAAACTGCGACTGCAAAACAGGGACCAGTCAGCTCAAAACACACCTGCAACGCCTGGGCAGCTTTCCTAGGCAAGGAGGAAGCCTTTCAGTAAAGGCTCTGGGCTTCAGTGCTAAGCTTTACTTGAAAATACACCTTATATATATGTATTTTAAGTTTATCTATATACGTACACAATATTTCCACAGGTGAACTGGAGACAGACACTTTCCATCAGCTGCTAACTTGTAATATGCTCTCATACAAAGTAAATGCAGAGAGGAGTGCTCAAAGCTGGTTTTTGTGGTGTTTGCAAGACAGGAGCAAACCTCTCTGATGCTATTCCCCCTTCAGGGAATGCCAGAGACACAGAGGCTGTGACCATGACTAACTGCTGACTGCAGGTGCCAAGGCAAATTCCTACTGCAGACAAAGCCAAAAAGTCAGCAGCCAAGTATCACAGAGACCACTAATGTCAATACTCCCACCAGAAAAACTTCTGCAATTAAGAGAGCAATCACCTACTCTCCTACAGCTAAGAGCTTGAACTTTCTTGAATAAGAACTCAGCTCTCTGGTACACAGAGCATCATGTTAGAAAGTAACATTTTTTGTACTTTCCTCTTATCCAGTGAAGTGAATAATGGGACAGTAGCTACACCTTGAGATGCAATCTGCTTCTGCTAGCAGCAGAACAGCACCATTACTAAGTACTAACTATAAAATTACCTGAATTTGAAATAAAAATCCCATTCCACAGCTGGGGAATGGGGGTGGGTCAGTACATACAACTAACTGGATTTGAAATAAAATCCCATTCCATAGCTGGGGAACTAGGGATGGTCAGTACATACAATAAACTGAATTTGAAATAAAATTCCTTATTTGGGGAATCAGGGGTGCTCAGTACATACAATTACCTGAATTTGAAATAAAATCCTATCCATAGCTGGGGAACTAGGGGTGGTCAGTACATACAATTACCTGAATTTGAAATGAAATCCCATTCCATAGCTGGGGAATGGGGTTGGTCAGTGCATACATAGAACTTGATTTGAAATAAAATTTCACAGTTGGAGAACTAGAGGTGGGCAGTACGTACAACTAACTGGATTTGAAATAAAATTCCTTATTTGGTGAACCAGGGGTGGTCAGTACATAAAATTAATTGAATTTGAAATAAAATCCCATTCTATAGCTGGGGAACAAGGGGTGGTCAGTACATACAATTAACTGAATTTGAAAAAAAAATCCCATTCCATCGCTGGGGAACCAGGGGTGGTCGGTATGTAAAATTAACTGAATTTGAAATAAAATCCCATAGCTGGTGAACCAGGGGTGGTCAGTACATACAGGTAATTGCATCTGAAATAAAATCCCATATTTGGGGAACCAGAGGTAGTCAGTATGTAAAATTAATTGATTTTTACATAAAATCTCGTTCTGCAGTTGGGGAACCAGGGTGGTCAGTACATACAACTAACTGGATTTGAAATAAAATCCCATAGCTGGAGAACCAGGGGCGGTCAGTATGTACAATGAACTGGATTTGAAATAAAATCCCATAACTGGTGAACCAGGGGTGGTCAGTATGTACAATGAACTGGATTTGAAATAAAATCCCATAGCTGGTGAACCAGGGGTGGTCAGTATGTACAATGAACTGGATTTGAAATAAAATCCCATAGCTGGTGAACCAGGGGCGGTCAGTATGTACAATGAACTGGATTTGAAATAAAATCCCACAGCTGGTGAACCAGGGGCAGTCAGTACATACAGGTAACTGCATCTGAAATAAAATCCCATAGCTGGAGAACCAGGGGTACTCAGTACATACAATTAAGTGAATTTGAAATAAAACCCCACAGCTGTAGAACCAGGGGCAGTCAGTACACACAATTAAGTGAATTTGAAATAAAACCCCACAGCTGTAGAACCAGGGGTGATCAGTACATACAACTAACTGGATCTGAAA